>NC_142036.1:51056522-51379022 GCF_982192425.1 Myodes glareolus | reverse complement strand
GAAACAAGAGCCAATGTGCACTGCATTTCAGAGAAGTCATCTTATGGCTTAGGTGAGTTCCTTTGTGTGCCACCTCCTGGCATGGAATATGCATGCAAAGGAGAACACTCCAGACTGGCAGACATGCAGCTTTAGGAGGTCAGTATGAACTGCTGTGAGTAGAAGCACCACTGTGGCAATCTTTATCATGCAATTATGGGGCATGGTATTTATATTCAGTCAAATAAGAAAAGTCCTGATCAAAGTCATGTCCCTTGAGGTATCAAGCTGAAGTTTTGTGGTGTCACTAGTGAGAACCAAAGGCTGTAAGGAAAGCTTGTACTCAGACAGCTCCATTTCCGGTCTCTTACTAGTGCCCTTTCCACCACATCGTCCTCTGTAATTCTGCTCCAAATGATCTGTCTGTTCAACAAGGGGTCTGGAAATAGACCTTTTTCTACAACTTCACCCTTAACAACTGCTATTCCCATGTTTGTTGACTGTACCTCACATTGTTGCTACTGATGCTTTCAAGTTTCATCCCGGAGCTTGGCTTTGCAGCCAATTCTATAACAGTGCCATGAAGACTCCTCTCTGTTTCCTTCCTGTTTCCCTCATTGAAATGGGCCAACAACACTTGACAGAAATCATTGAATGATTATCATGCACCATATTGATCAGAAGGGCTCACACCTGCTTTAAAAAGATAGTGCGGCTCACCCAAAATCTCAACATTCTCTTCTAATCTGTAAATCTATTTGATATCTGTCTCCATTTTATTATGGAAGAGAAGATTGTGTGATAGGGAGTTGTTTGGAGTTATAGAAAATGTGGGGATTCCAGCTTTCAGTTAATACAACTAAACTTTGCTGTTACTCAGGATTTCTTAATCCCTCTGTATGCTAAACTTGTATCTTTCTCAAAACATTAGCTATGCACAATTTCCATCTTAAAGCCTATACCTCACTTGCCAGGGGGTCCGTTTCAGTGTTCTTGAAATCCAGGACACTGCTATTGGGATATTGTTTGTAAACATTTTACAATATTTTTTTCATCACAAACTTCTAAATTTCTGTCTCTGAGAACTTCAAACTGGGAGCCATACAATAATATCTTAATGAGAAACTCAGAAAGGACCGCGCCAAATGCTTGCAGGGAGAAGTGTGTATATTAAAATGTACCCGGTGCTTTGTATATTTCTGCATAAAATAAGCAAATGGCTTATGGCATTACCTTGAAAAATATTGGATGAAAGCCCACAAGGTTTCTAATGAGCTAAATATGAAAAATTGAAATGGATCCTGTAACTTACAGTCTAATTAAAAGTATTATGGATTAATTGATGTTCTCTTAATTTAACAAATTGTCATGTTTTCCTTTTAGTGGGCAATAAATAATAGGTACATCCTTATTTTATTCTTTCCAGTGCTGGTTGTTTATTGCCATGTGATAAATTACTCTTACATTTAGTGGCCTCGAACATCAACATCAAGCAGTAGCATATTATCTGAGGGTTACAAACTTGAGCAGGACCACAGTGGGTAGTACTGACCTAGAGTCTCTCATGAAATCACTGTCAGACGAAGTTTGGTGCTTTAAATTGAAAACTTGAAACATCTAAGGGCTGGCCAAATAGGCCTGTCTGTCCCCCTCCCTCTCCATCTACATATTCCTCTCTCATCACATAGACCCAGAATAGCTCCATTTGCTCCAAACATGTAAATTAATTTGGTCTTTCTCTGAACTCCAATGACTTCAGCATAGCTAAACTGCTTAAATGTCAGCATCTAGGGACTTCAGCATGAATAGATGGTGAAGAAGAAAGGGGCCTTTCCATAACTAGGCCAGTTTTCAGTGCATTTGGGAAGAGGATGTGAACGCCACCTCTCAGCTTGGGCTGAGGACACAATGGTTTGGTGCTATGTGTAAAAGCCTGAACATCCTACAAGTGACTTGAGTTATTCCTACATTCAAAATGCATCCACTCTTCTCTAATAGTCTCCACAAGTTTGAGCTCATTACTATAACAGGATCAAGTCTCAGACTGAGGATCTCATTAGAGATGTGCACAAAGTTCCTAGTCTTGGTTTCCTTGGATACATCACCTCAGGTACAATTCTGCTCCATTTTAAGGTGTGAGAACAAAACTAAAAAAATCTTTACTTCTGAAGGAAAAATATCAGCTCAGGACCCTCAAGACCAAGTTCTCAGCACAAAGGAGATTTATTTGCCCCAGTGGGCCAGAGGACAGAGAATAAGAGACTAAGAAAGGAAATAGAGCATGAGGGAAAAGGTGAGGAGAACAGGGGAAGGGAGTCAGAGTTATTTGTCCTGGATGGACAAAAGACTGCCTTTGGATAGAGAGGAGACAGGTGTGGTCCATAGGCAAAAAGCAGTTTATAAAGGTAAAATGGGAAACCCTGTGTTGGGATGAAGTGTTTACTTTTATTTGGGCATGATAATTAGGTGATCCGGGGGCGGAGTTATGGCTAGAATTCAATACTTTGATAGCTAAAACTATCAAAGTTGACCTCAGAAGAAGGAAGTGGCCAAATAAGGGAATGAACCTAGGAAACTAGCCTTAGGAATGCAATCTATGGCTTAGCAGGGCAGAGAAAAAGGGGGAGAAGGGCAATGCTGCCAAAGCCACATGCTCGAGTTGACTAGCTTTCCTTTATCTTCCTCATGTCATGCCACTTCACAAAAATCATGTTGTATACTTTTTTCTCAATTAAAAAATAGTTCTTAAAGTCATTGTGATACATACTAAGGACAAGACTCTACAATGGTCGAAGTGGGAGAATCAAGGTCTCTGAGACAGGGCAGCTTTGAAAACTAGCTGGGCACAGCTGGTTAGGAGCAAATGTTGCTCCTTGGCCAGTTCCCTGGGGTTCTTAGCTCCTCCTGCAGCACCCTGGGTCTATTACTTTACACATTTCTTGCTTTACCCTCAGCAAAAAGGTTGTGTGATCATCTGATCATTTCTTGACTGTTTCATTCCTACAGAGAGTGAAGGAATGGATGTATTTTGCATGTTATATTGTTATACACTCTTTCTCTTCATCTATTCACATCGGCACAATTATTTAAGAACAATGTGTTATTTTTATGTTCCCTACTGTTTATCCCATTGGACAGAGACAAAATTCACAAATCTATTCAAGATCAATCGTATTCTTCCTTAAGATCCACTCAAAGGAGTCTCACAGATCCCATTCATCTGTAGAAGAATCTCTGTCCTATTTTTCAATAAGAAAGGCATGTTCTTAAACTTTATTTCAAAAGATCAACATGATTTATTAAGAACAATTTTTCTTAGATATTGAAGGAATATTACACGTCTACCCTGAATTTGTTCTTTGCCTTAAAGTCTTTTCTTAATTTGAGCAATGTATCTTATAATTTTTGTCATCTAGGGAGACAAAGAATGATTTTGTAATTCATAGTCACCTGATACTTTTCTTCAAATTTTGCTTGAAAATACAATAATTCATTTTTAAACTTTTCATCTAATCATGTATGTGTCTTCAAGGTACAGGAATACTGCTTTAGCCATAGATACCCATTCATGAGATGCATCTTCTATTTTCAATACTGCCACAAGAGTTTTGTAAAGCATTTTACCAACATTTCAATGTATCTTCTTTCCTTCAAACTCAAAGGCCATTTTTTTGTACCTGTGTTAAGCTGGTATGGTCAGTGCCAATCTCCTCTACTCTGGTCTATCATGCAACAATAGTCTCTTCAAGTCACGCTTCTGCTCACCAAAGAAGCCTATGGCTAACACCAGTTGCTTTAGTTTGCATTCCATTCTAATTCCCGTCACAAAATTTTGCTCTGATTTTCTGTTACTATGCACACACACACACACACACACACACACACACACACACACACACACAGAGAGAGAGAGAGATAGAGAGAGAGAGAGAGACAGAGAGAGAGAGAGAGAGAGAGAGAGAGAGAGAGAGAGAGAATTGACGCACACTTAATGGATGGCTAATATAAGGATCATTTTTGGGGCTCAGCAACTTCTGAAGAGCACAGCTATATCTAGACACATAAATGCTTGTAAATATCACTGAAGACAACTAAGGAAGATGGAAGAAAGTTTGAGTGTGTGTGGTGGGAGGGGGAGGTTGTATATTCTGAAAGCTCATTCAATCTTTTAAAATCAACACTTGCTCTTAAATTAACCTCATTTAAGGTTTGATTTTTAAAATTTAAAAACAATCTTGTATTCCAAATTTTATCTAGAATTTTCTAGAAAGAAATCAATACTTAAAGCTTGTTTATTCTCTCATTAGTCCTTAAAGGAATAAATGAAACACTTGTACTTTCAAAATTCAGATCTTTTTACATGGTGCATGATTTTATTTTAAATAGTTTTAATGAGAGAGAGAGAGAGAGAGAGAGAGAGAGAGAGAGAGAGAGAGAGAGAGAGAGGAAATTATATAGAAATTATATGGGCTCAGGATAGGGGTTGCTTCTAACATTGTGGGAGAACAGAGTGACTATTTGTCTTCTGCTTAATTTTCTCCTTATTTTCCACACAGAAACTTTCTATTTTCACATATTTATTTAGTGTGCTGGGAGTGGTCTTTGAGGAGGAGTTAGAAGCAAGTCGGGGCCCCACATTGGGACTATCGGCGAATCAATCCCACACCAGTTATGTTTTAAGGGGTTATTTATTTTGGGGGGTAAAACTTACATACACCATAAACCGTCAGGAAGGGAGCCTAGTCGCAGGAGCCGGGAGCAGGAGCCAGGAGCAAGCACCGGAACCAAGAGCCGGAACCAAGAGGGCCTGATCCGGATCTGTTTCTCTTTTTAAAAGAGAAATATATCACGCCCCAGTGGGCTGGTATTTCAGCAGCTATTGGCTGACGGAGCGGAAGTCGCTCCCCGCTGCACTGTGGGCTCGTATTTCAGCAACTATTGGTTGAGGCAGCGGAAGTTACTCCCACAACATTGGGACAACATCCGTGAGGGTTCAGCCTTGATGGCGTTTGCAGGTTCCAAAGTAGGGCCACGAAGATTAGAAATACTAGGCAGGAAGAACAGAGATATAAAAGAAAATGAAACAGAGACATAGAATAGAACCAGGAGGGCAATCCAATGAATACTGCATTTGTCCACATTTATTTTCTATATGCTTTGTACCCCAATCCTAAAAAGCAGGAAGGCAAAAGACTGTTTAACATGATACAAAAAAAAGAAATTACCTGCTTGAATACCTGAAATATCAAACATGCAGAACATGGAATGACCAGACCCTAGACCAAGCATCCTGTAGGCAGTCACTCCACTGCTCAAACCTCCTGTCATATCCTTGAAGGAGCAAGAATAGGCTTGAATTCTCTGACCTTTTGTCAAGGTGGAATGGACCCACTTCTGTGGGCTCCCACAGAAACAGCTGTGTAAAGGGTGCTCTTGCTAAAAATGGCAAGTTGAGGGAACTTTTTATGCAACTAAAACTAGGAAGATTCATCAATGTTCTGTTTATAGATAAAATACAATACTATATGATCAGAGGTCAAACTATATGACATCATAGGTTGTTCAGTCTGAGGAATGTGAGAAGATCCAAAGACTTCATTTTGTACACAGAAAATTTTTTGATAAATGTATTCTAAAATCTAGTTCCTATGACTTGAAGTCTTCATGGTATAGAAAGGTGAATAGAAGAGCCATGGCAGATTCAGTAAGCCCTGATATTCAGTGTATATGTAGATCTGCTTCTGATCAATCACTTTAGGTTATCAACTGGAAATTGAAGTATGTGCTCTTTAAAAGAAGTCATGACAAGACTTGTTTTAAGCCCAAGTTCAATGAATCTGTTGAGGTATCATAGGTGTTTGTGATGAGTAATGGATAGTGAAATTAAATTGCAGTGTTCTTGCAGCCTAAGAGTGTTCTGCAGTGGCTTGCTATACAAAGACCTATCTTAAAAAATAAGCAATACTTTAAGTACTTAGCATCTTTGTTTTTACATAAAAGCTCAAAATTTTCATGGGCTTTTAAAATAAGAATGATGAGAGCATAAAATAAAAAAAATGTACTTGATGGTCTACTGTTACAAATGTTTGCATCAGAATTCTGATTAGATACATTTCCTTAGGCAGAAATGAAGATCTTGAAAATGCCTATATTCATCAAGATTGCATTTCCTGTCTATTAATATTAAGTAGCCAGAGTTTCTCCTTTGACCTGAAATAATCAACACTTATTTCAATGAGATATTTTTGTCCAGTGATAGAAGAAAATGTCTTGAATTTCAGGTCCGTTGTGCGGACAAAACGTCAATTATGTAACAGAAGAACTCTGCAGAGCAGAAGGTCAGAGTTGCTTATTTAAGTCGTATCATTTAGCGTAATTGATCTTAAATAGCTCTTGTTTTTAATAGGTAATAGTTAGACATGTAGATTATCCAGGGACAGGACTTCATATGGAAGTCAATTGGAGCATTAAAGTATGATCCAAACTTTTTCAAGAAAGCAGAGATGCCAAGATCCATTAGTGTCATCCAATAAAGCTACCAATAAAGTTACTGTAGTTCTTTTCACCCAAGGTGAGAATTGAATTTTAAAAAGCTCTCCATAGGAGACATCACGGTTGAGAAAAATAAAGACCTTGTTAGGAAATAATAGTTTCAATAAACTAAAGTTGTAGAGGCAGTTTTAATGCAGAAGCCTCTGTTCATTTATAGGTCGGTAAATAGGCTCTATATTTGCTGCCCTTGAATCTGATTTGATGTAAATATAGATGACTTCTGATGTAAGGCCATAAAGAGGACTAAAGCCAGTTCCTTGCCCACGGGAACATTATATAAGATCCCTAAGGGTGTATTACATGGAGAAAGATTTAGTTATCCTATGTAAGATAATTGTATTTACAAATCCAGAGTCTCTATAAAGAGAGAAGCCACAAAGAACATCAGTTGTTCCATGTGAAACCTCACCAAAGACAACAGGAAAAAAAAAACCAATGCAGCCATGCCTTTCTGAAATTACTGAGCCACTCAAGTTCCCTAAGTAATTTGTTGGAACTGTTAAACTTAACTTGTGGAATTATATATATATTTCTCAATAAAGACAGGTTAGCTCTCTATAGTTGTGAGAAATTGTCTGAGATAAGTAACTTAAAGCAAGAAAGGGAGTTTTGCTTTTGGATTACCACTTGTGGTTTCTTGTTCTGTTGTTTTGGGTCTATGGTAAGACAGAAGAACATCACGGCAAGAAGCATACGGTGAAGAAAAGTGGTTCAACTTACAACGAACAGGATAGGAACAGAGAGGGAGACTGAGCCAGCACTGGGAAGAAAGAGCACAAGAGAGATCTGTTCATACAAGAACAAGGATCTCACACACAGTATACTCTTCAAGGGTACAGTCCAAAGGGATCCACTTCCTCTAAACATAGCATACTGGTACCCTACAGTTCCTGCCATCTCCCTGTGTATCCTGTCCTAAAATCAATCCTTCACACCCCCTTAAAGCTCATCAGCTTTCAATCAAGACTTTAGCACATGGCCTCTGGGAGGCCATTTTAGAACCAGACCCTAACAGAAGGCCAGATCATTAATATATATTAAATTATATGCAAAAGTCTATACACAGATGCCTGTTCATGAACACATAAGTTCAATCTTTCATCATATTCACATTCTTCATATTCTTCAAAAGTTCATATTCTTCAAAATTTTCAGTATAAAATTTATTACTATATCTCAAAAACGAATTCAGAAGATTAAATAAGTGTGCACCCCAAATGCATGCGCACCTTTATTTTGGAAATTGAGGACACTTAAATTCACTCCATTGGAAAGCATATAATCCTGGTAATCACATGGAAGCAGAAATGCCGCAAATGTTGAGGAATATATTTCTGAGGATTGGACCCTGATGTGGTTTTGAGAGCTGTTGAAACAAATGTGTAGACTGCCCCCTCCACATGCGTGACAGCTCAGCAGGACAGGTGCCAGAAAAGAGAACTGGATGGCAGCATGGACAAGAGACACACACAGCTAGCGGAAGGAAGACTCACGGAGCAGCTGCAACCCATATGAACAGACTGCAGGTTTCTCTGGCTCTTAGCACATTCAGCCTCTATGTCATAGTCACTGCGCTCAGTGTTCTAGACCCCCCCCCCAAGGGAGACCGATGGTCCTACTCTGTAGCTGCATATGAAATTATGCATAGTTGAGTTGATTGGCGCCTATACCAACTTTCACAGCTGTTTCATTTCCTTTTTCCAAATCTCATACAAAACATCGTCCATGACCAATACAAACCAAAAATCATGCAAGGAAGTTCCAGAAAATGTAATTTTGTACGGGTGATTTAATAAAGAGCCAGCACAGACTATAAGGGTTCTCTTGACTGAATCATGGGCTGATATTTAATGTCCATCATTTGTAAAAGGGGAGGAAGCAGAGCCCGGAGGAAACACACACACACACAATCTACTTGTTATGCGATGACTTCTCTCATGTTTGATGGAGTCCTCATCCTTGATTAACAAGTAGAAAGAGTTCTGTAGTTTAGTTTATTCACAGAGCACATTTCAATCAAAATATTATTCTTCTCTTTGGCCTTCGCTACCATTCATAATTCATGCTTTTGCTCCAATCAACTACTCTTTAAGGACTTTTTACTAAGTAAATAAATTCTTGAGCATAGCCATAAAGATGGGATTAATCATTTACCCACCATTATCTGTTATGCCTCAGTGAATGAATTAACTATGTCTCCATGCTGAGCCATTGAACCTTCAACCTTATGAAAAACCAGTGCCAAGCCAGGTAAAAAGATATGAATAAATAGGGACATTTATGATTGTTTTGCTAATTAACAAGACAATAAATAAAATATTCATTCTTAAAAAAATAATTCATTTCCATTTCTTTCTTTGACTTGTAAGACAATATTTTTTCTGTTTCTTTTTTAACCGCTCAAGTCTTTGGAATCTGAGCCTGAGGAATCCTAGTCACAGTTAAAGGTACAAATGTCATTGTTTTCTTACTACAGCAGATTGAGGCAACAGAAGCTTCTCAAAGCAACAAGTCATAAAAAAGAAAAGAGGATTGAAGGAATCGTCCAGAATATTCTAATAGGATGAACAAGGGAAAGTTACGGTCTGAGCTTCAAAAATGACAAAATATGGAAGGATTAGAGCAGATGAAGGGTGGGAGACAGGAGCTGGAGAGACGACTCAGCCATCAAGAGCACTGACTGCTCTTGCAGTGGAGTTGGGTGTGGTTCTCAGCACCCCCCTGCTCACAACCATCCCTAATTACAGTTGCAAGGATCTGACACCCTTTTATGGCCTCTATACATAACAGGCATGAACTCAGGACACATACATACATGTGATTAAAGGACACATAAAATAAAATTAAATAAGGCTTTAATAAAAGGGAACTAGGACTAAAGCAAGAACCTTCCTAATCAGCTTCAACTTGGAAAATGGACAAGGAGGTTCCTTTTGATACAAACTTCTGGAAGACCGTGTTAGTTCATTAGGAAGAAACGAAATGAAATGAAAAGACCCAGAAGTACATCAAATACAAATGGTGACAATACTCTACAGAGACTAAAATTTTCAGTAGAGTGAGTTAGAAGCAACATATAGGATAAACATTGGTACCTTGTGGATTTTCCAGTATACAATTTAGCTTTTATGTTTGTTTCAGAAGTGTCTACCATGGCTACATAAAGTCCACTATCCTACAGCTGAAATCATCTTAAAATAAAAGACTTACTCAGCACTGATTCGTTCCCTTTCCCTGTGTGTGTCACTATACTATCTCATAAGATGACAAATAGTCTAAGGAAGACTATTCCTGTATGGTATCATTGATCTTAGGTTGACCAGTGAGGTTTGGAAGAACCCAGGAATGAATGAGTTTGCTACTTGAGTAGCTACTCTTACAACAATGGCTGGTACTTTTCTTTCCTTTTTTATAGAAAGGCAAAACAAAGCAGACAACAAAAAACAAACATGGCTGTCACAAGAAAGCATCCTAATATTGTCTATTGACTGCTCCGGAATCCCATTCAAATTCAGAGTAAACAGGGAAAACTGTAGCATTGAGGGGAAAAATGTTCTTTCAAAAAAAAAAAAAAACGAGTTAAAATTATTCTGAAATAACTCCTCTGTGTGTCATAAGGAGTTCAGCGTATTCATTATTACTAGAATTCAGACGTGACAAAACTGTAATAACCATCCACAGTGGCAGGAATGGAAGAGAACACACCCTAGAGAAGAATGAGGAGTGCTACCATGGGAATTCCTCCCAGGAGAGCTATCAGCAGCAGCATCCCCTCCTCAGAGAGTCCCAATGACAGCTCAAAGTCATATCCCACTAGAGTTTACCCTGGATAATCAATGAGTTCATTGGGCTCACTTACCAAGCATGGAGGAAGAATTATGGACAAGAACAAGGTCACTGAAAGAGCTGAACTGGAAAGTCTGCACCCTGCATGGATGAAAGTTCCAACATTATTACATCCTGCATGGATGAAAGTTCCAACATTATTACATACATGGTGCTCCCATTTCTGTTTACTTTCCCCAGTGTCTGCACTTCAGCACATGCTAGCGATAACCCCAAGGCCACAGAAAATTAGGTGGGAACTTCCTAGGAGGGAGGAGTGTGTGTATGCTTCATTGATAATCTAATGAGACCCTCCACACACTGTTATTCTCACCCCATAAACAGGTGCCTAATAGTTTTCTTAGAATTATTTTTTTAATTTTTGATATTGTATCTTAATAACATTTCTCCTCTTTCCTCCCTTCAAACCCTACCATACACTCCTTCTCACACTCATTCAAATTTATGACTACTTTTTCATCATTACTGCGTATATATTACTAATATGTGATATTATGTAGAATATATATATATATATATATATATATATACTAAAATACACATATGTGAGATGTGTGTGTTTCTAAATGAAGCTCTTCAGTTAATGTCATGTTACTTGTATGTATGTTTACAGGACTGTCCATTTGGTACTAGAAAACTGATTGGGCATGTTCTTCCTCAGAAGGGGGCACCTCTCCCACTCCCAGTTTTAGTCAGTTGCCTAAGGTTCTCTGTATATGATTGAAGACTTGTGAGATTTTCTTAGTGAGAAAGAGGAAAGGTAGAGAAATGATCACACAGAGACTTTTCTTAAACTTCTCTTTGCAACATATGGAGAGGACTACAGAAAATCACAACCAACCAAAATGCAGTTGCGGAGCCCAGCTCTATCTCCAGACCCGTCCGACACTAAAAGCTCAAGGACTATTGAAGAAGATGGGGAAATGATTATTGATGTTGTCATTGTTCGTCTCATATTAGGCTGGTTGTGTTGGTGAGACATTACAGGAAGAGCTTCTCTTATTAGTAGGAGACACAATCTCGCAGCAAAGTCCCTGATTTCCTGGCTCTTAAATTCTTTCTGGCTGCTCCTCCATAGTGCTCCCTGAGCCTTAGATGTAGGAGTGTTTTATAGATGTACCCACTGCTCTAGGATCCTCAACTCAGCATAACGATTGGTTGTGCTTTTTTGTAGTAGTCTTCATTTGTTCCAAAGAAAAATGTCTCTCACCAGGTTGGAAAAATGGCTTAGTAGTTGAGTCTGAACTACTCTTACAGGGTATCTAAGTTCAGTTCTCAGCATCCATATTGGGTGGCTCACTGCTGACTATAATTCCAGCCTCAAGGCATCTGATACCCTGTTCTATCCTCCTCAGGTACCTGTATCATGCCCCTGCATTCACACACACACACACACACACACACACACACGTGTGTGTGTGTGTGTGTTATGCGCAAAATAATAAAAATAATTTTTTCACAATATTTCTCCCTCCAAATTTCCCATATATCCCTTTTGCTCTCTTCAAAATTCATGGCTTCTCTCTTCATTAATTGTTACATACACATATATATCTTCCTACATATAACCTCAGTCTGTATGTTAGTTGTGTGTGTGTTCTTGGGGCTATTTGGTATTGAATAAACAACTAATGTGCTTGTCCCCGGGGAACAAGATTTCTCCTAATCTCAGCATTCCTTAGTTCCCTATAGCTCTTTGTGTGGGGTTGAGTCCTGATGGGCTTTTCACACCCATTCTTCCATATCTGTTGCAACTCCCATTTAGTCCCTTGGGTTGTTAAGACTGTACAGGGACAGCTTCTGCTAAAGTCACAAGCTCACAGCACACTCCCGGAGACTCTGACCCTTACAGTCTTTCTGCCCTCTCATCTCCAATTTTCCTTGAGCCTTAGGTACAGGAGTATTCTGCAGATGTGTCTGGGCTCCACAGCTCTGCAGTTTGATTGGCTATGGTCTTCTCCATGTGCCCCTTTCTTTCCCTCCCCTCTTTCTCACTCCATTCCAGCCCCTCTTCCTACTTTCTACCCTTCTTTTTCCAAACAGAAGACAGTGTGACTGCTGCCTTCTCGGTATGTAAAATGTGAGGGTTTGTTTGGGTGCAGTTAACTGTTTGATATGGACAGTGACTTAAATCTTCCAGTCTATTAGAATGTTCCACATTTTAAACTCATAACTTGAGAAGCAGCAGCAGAGACTTTGAAGGGAAACATATTTCCAGTCATAGTCAAAACAAAATCAGGCAGACGTCATTTTTGTATGTGATCTATAAAAAAAAATTGTCATAGGAAATTCTACTTTCAGTTAGTCCAAATGATAGTCTCTTTTGTATTTATTAAGAAATACATAGTGTCTTTTGTGTAGAATTCTATTCTTCTGCTTAATTTAAGATGACTCTTGATAGGTTAAGGGTTTAAAAAATGAAATATAAAGGTCATGTTAGACTTCAGAAGAGGGGTCAGAGACACCGCCTACATCAATATTTTAGAAGAAAAATGGTGACAAGAAGATAAGAGTCTGAGACTCTGAAACACTGTGTTTGTATTTGGCTTTCTTCTCCAGTCCACTCTGGTGCTCAAAGGAGAAACCTGTACACAAAAATAATGCATGATCAAGACACTTAAAAACATCTTGTATTCTGTAACCTTGAAGGAAATAGCAGAGATCACGCGACTGTGCTACATTTCTGCTCATAGTATGAAGAACACGTCCCGTGGGCACATCTTCCAGCTGTTCCGTATTATTCAGACTTCTGCCTTGTACTATTTGTCTATCAATTTCCTCAAATATCACTGAAAAAAACTAAAAATATTTGGGTTTGTTATTGACACAAAGATGTTACTGGTGTTGTATGAGGATGGCTTGAACTTTCAAAATTTTCCCTATAATAAACTCATCCACCCTCTAGTTAACATAAAACTCCCATGAAAAAAAAGAAAAGAGACCTTTAAATGAATTATGGTTGATGACGTCATGGTGATACCATAGATACTTCAATTCACTGTTACTTTTTAAAAGGTCTTGTCTCCCCTAGCAAGCTAGATTCTTAGAGATTAAAAAAAAAAAAGGTGTCTTAATTATAGTTGGGCCAGGTTTGAGCACTGAATATAATATCAAGCAACTTTCAATAATCACTTCTGGAGTTCATTTGGAAATCACCATAGGAACACATACTGGCTTCATAGATGTATCTTGTTTTTCTCTCAAGGAATGAGGTTCAGGCTGTTTTCTAGTTTTGTTTTGTTTTTTTCTCCCCCGCGGGAACAGAAGTGGTGAGTAAGCTCTGAAGAAAGTTCCTCCCACACCAGGCCCTGCTCATGCAGCCCATTTTGGCTAGACCTAAAGCATTTCCCATACCAACTGCTAATACTTGACTGGCAACTCAGCATTCCATTCTACAAAGTCAAAGAAAGTCCTGAGAATAAATATAGGGTTCATACCCAACATTCTAATTCTTGGTCTCTTGAGGCACTTGTAAGTGTGATTTATTATGTTATTTGTTCTCTACTCTAGTGTTCTGCCGCCGTACCACAGCAATTGTACAAATAAGTGTGTAATAACTTGAGGCATCAAGCTATTTGAAATAACAGACCTACCACTCCACTGACTACTGAGTTTGAATATCTATTGATAAGAATAAATACGGTTTTACTGCCTGGGACAAAAACTGTATTTAACAATTTCCTCGCATAGCTATTTTCACGCCTAAAACCAGAATCTAGCACTTAACTGGCCTCGAAAGCAAAAGGAGAAG
Source organism: Myodes glareolus (assembly GCF_982192425.1). Taxonomy (NCBI): domain Eukaryota; kingdom Metazoa; phylum Chordata; class Mammalia; order Rodentia; family Cricetidae; genus Myodes; species Myodes glareolus. The sequence goes on along the minus strand of NC_142036.1, from coordinate 51,364,894 downwards.
AGAAAGGTCCTTGTATGCAGCATTCTTCTCTACAGATTAGAGAAGACATTGCCTTTATTCATGTTGAAAACAAAGTCACCAGAGAGAATTGTTAATGCTCCTGGCAGGGGAAGGGAATGTGGGTTTTAGAACAAGAACAGCTGCATTCCATGTTTTTTCTCTCTGCCTCCAATATTGTCTAGATAAAAGTCTCAGGGCTAGAATACAATGTGCATGTGAAATCTGTTCACTAAATTATACCCTTCTGGAGATTGATGCTATATCTGGAGATATTAACTTTTTATGTATCAATAGAATATACTATATATTTAAATATGTTGCTGTGTATAAATATAAACTATATTTAAGAACACACTCAAATTTATATTTCTGAAGTTCCTCAAGCCCCTAACACAGGGACACAGCTATTATAGGCTCACATACAAGTAAATTTCGTATATTACAGAATTGACTCTCTCCAAAGCAAAATAATAATAGCGATGAAGTTATCTAATTTTTATTGCTCGTGATTTATTAGATGACTGTGCTTGTGCACGTTAGTTTCATGTAACTATTAAAAGGAGTTATAGTAATTTCTATTGCAGTTATTGGCAATATAGTGTTAGAAGCGTTCTAATAGTTCAAGTTAAGATAGCTCACTCTAGCATTTCACAAGAGCATAGAATTGTCGGGAACTGCCACTTTTAATGGGAATGTGATAAAAAGATATGTTTTCATATCTCTTAATGCAGTGTTATTGCCATTACTGAACTCCAGCTCCATGTAAGAACAAATAAACACAAAGCAAAACAAAGATCCTACGGGGACAGCTTATACCCATTTCAGCTCTCTAGGAGCACCATCAGAGAGAGACTTCAGCAGGCACACACTCAGAGCGAAATGTTCACCGTGTACCGTGATTTCATACTGCTGCTGCTATCTATTGAAGATCAAGTTCTTTTTTTTTTATTGGCACTAGAGAGACGTGTATACAGCCAGAACAGCAAAGAGTGTCATCAAAAACTACACAGTCCATGGATTGAGAGATGGCTCAGTCAGTAAAGTCAGTAAAGCTGCCATGGAAATCTGAGACTGTGATTTCTCATAAAAGGCAGGCTTGCTTGTTAATAACTGTGGCCCGGTGGTAGAGTTTGGGGATTAGGAAGCTCTTTGTCTGCCATTGGCCAGTTAGTGGGTCCCATCTGTGAGCTCTGTGCTGTGGGAGAGATCCTTTCTCAAGACATAATGTGGAAAGTAAAAGTGGAAGTCATCCAACTTGTCTACACACACACACACACACACACACACACACACATGCACACTAGTCACACATATAAACACAAAGCATCCCTGTACTGTGTCACTACCTTCATGAAATTTTTTATTTCATTTTGTTTGTTTGTTTGTTTTGGCCTAATTGCAATTCTAATAACATTTTTTTACAACAATACCCCCAAGTACTGGAAAAATCTGTTGAATTATGGGTAAAGTGGGGAGAGGCCATTAGCACAACAATGGTTCATGAAAATAGTTTCTTAAGAGAATCTGAAACTCCCAGCTCTCAGATGCCCTTTGGAAGATCATCTAATTCACCTCATAACTCTCAGTCTCCATCTAAATTAGACAGTGGTTATTCCAATACACTCCTCATTATCCTAGAAGAATATCAATTGATTTTATATCTTGGGATTATTTCACCCAGTCCAGAGTCTATGATTAAGAAAAATTCCTCCTGTGTAAAATGATTATCTAGCATTAAAAAAAGAGGGAGAGAAAAAAAAACTCACAGAGAGTGAAGCAAGATTCTAATCTACCACCTGTAAAAGATTATGCATCCAGGAGCATAATAAAAAATGGTTCTGGAGAAAATGCCTCCCAAGACCAAATCACTCGTTCTCATTGATGCCACAAACCTTTCACACGCATTCAGATTTCCTGTTTGAAATGCTACAAACGTTTCATCAGTGAAGAAACTGCCACTGTGTGGTCTAATTCGGTCAAGAGCCATCGTTAACCAAATCCTGATGCAAATGCTAGTCTTGCTTGGACACATCTTTTCTCTATTGTCACATGTTCTTCCAATCTTTGCAAGAAACATGTGTGTTATTATGTTTTACCATTACCAAAATTAATGGTAAATTCTTTGCCTTAAACTTCATTTGACCAGCTTAAGGAAAACATCCCAGTCTATTGTTCATTTTAAATTATCCAGGTTCTTCACAGTTCTTTTTCCGTTTGAAATCAAATTTGCATACATTGAAATGCACACATCTTAAATATACAGATCTAGGCATTTTGCAAACGGCATACACTTATGTAACTCATACCCCATCAAAATGTAGGGCTTTTTTTATTCCCTCAAAAAGACAATTCATGCTGTTCCATCTGACTTCTCAACACCAGAAACAAAATGCTTTTCACTTTGTTTCACCACAGATGAGCTTTGCTTGTAATAAGATTTCACATATATATGGAATTACATACACACACATACACACACACACATGCTTTCACATATAATTTGTAACTAAGGGTGTAATAATCATATCTGACTTTTTCCCCTCCCATAATTGTTATTTTTTCATGTTGATTTTTTTTTAATGAAGAGCATTCTATATTTTGAGTTCATAAAAATTTAGTTGTTCTGTTGATAAAAGTTACTTGGTTTCTAGGTTATTTGCTGCTATGAATAGAGATGCTACTAGAATTCTTACTTGAGTATTTATACGGACATGCTTTTATTTTTCTCTGGTCAATATCTTGAAGCAAAAATACATATGTATATATATATTTGCATATATACATATATATGCATATATTTAACTCTTTGAGCTGTCGGGATATTTTCCATTTTCCAAATTTCCCTCACTATTTTCTCTCTTGGGGCTCATATATGAGAACCAAATTTGTTCTTCAATCTTGCCAAAACTGGTACCAAATATTTTTTTAAATTGTAGCTTTTCTAGGAGATTTGAAATGGCATCAAAGATTTAATATTTGAGTTCTGATAGCATTATTTCTGTTTGCCTATTATTGTATCATGTTTCCCACAAATCTACATATTACCTATATGCATAACTAAAGTTTGGAATCTTTTAGTTCTTGTCTATTTGATAAATAAATTTTAGTGTGATGAATATTAGCTGCATGTGTAATGTTCTTAAATTTGTGTTTTGGTGACAAGAAGTTTAAATCTGAGGTAAGCACATCTTATCATTTTCTGCCCTCCTTGTTCTCGTCCATGTTCTGCCTAAGAAATTCTTGCTCAACTGTGGCCAAAGACATCATGCTTCCAGAAGTTATATAATATTTGGTTTTATTTTCAGGTCCTTATCTCCCTTGGAATTTTGTATAGATTGGCAAACAAGGTTTTTGAGCCTTATTTTGTTTTCATATGTAGATTCACATACAGAGAAAATACTGAAAGTAGCTGCTTTTTCATTGAATTATTGTTCTGAATTGCTTTGATAGAGTCATAAAAATCAGGTTGCACAACTGGGAAAAGCTGAGCGTGACCTAAAAAGAAGATGTGGAAATAAGAGGTAGATGGTCTAGGGATTGGCCAATGGTGGATACTTGTGTTCATTTTGTGTCTTAGCAATTGTAGAAAGTGTTGGGATGATCGCTAGAGTGCAGATATCTCTTCAACATTTCAAATTCATTTCCTCTGGTCATGTATGCAGTAGTGTGATTGCTGAGTCATGGGCAGTCATATTTTTAATTCTGGAGGGAAACTTCATATTGCTATCTGTAATGGCTCTAATTAATACTCCCAACCTACTGTACAACAAGAATTCCTTCTTTCACGTTATCACAGACATCCTGTCTTTTGTACAACCTACCCTACAACAAGAATTCCTTTCATCACATTATCACAGACATGCTGTCTTTTGTCATTTGGACTGTGTCCACCCTAATAGTTGAAAGGTGACACATCGTAGCTTTAACACTCGTTGTGTGATGAGGGATATGTATATTTTTCTCATGTACTCTTTTACCATTTGTATGTATTTTTCAACAGATATCTTTTCAGGAGCTGGAGATAAGGCTCAATATCTTAGTGTGTCTGCTGCACAATCACGAGACTCACAGAACCAGAAGTGCTTCCTGCAAATGCCTAAAACTCCAGCTCTCAGAGATCCAATGCCTTCTTCTGACCTCCATACGTATAAACACACACACACACACACACACACACACACACACACACACATCCTGACACGTAAGCATGCTGTCACATATCCACACATGCAAATAAACAAACCTTTTCTAAGATTTCGATTGAATGTCTATTGCTTTTGAATATCTTAAGGGAATGATTTGTTCCTTTCCAATGATAATCCCCTACCAGATGATGATTTGAAGATATTTTTCTACTATCCTGACATTAGTCTCTTCAGTTTCTCACTTGTTCTCTTTTTATGCAGAAACATTTTATTGTGATTTTTTTCCTGTCCTTTTAGATGGTTATCTCCCAATTCACTATCCAGACATGACTGTGAAGATATTCACCTCTGTTTCTTTTATTGCTTCATAGCTTTGTGTCTAACCTTTAAATCTTTAATCCATTTCACTTTGGTGCATCTGATCTGGAAAAGGGTCTAATTTCATTCTTGTGCATGTCTATATCTTGTTTCCCCAATACTATTGTTTTTAAAGAGATCTCTTCCTGTTGTGCATAGTTGGCATCTGTGATGAAAAACAGCTGACACCCAAGAGACTTCTTCCATGATCCACTGGTCTTTGTTCCTGTTTTTGAGGCAATGCCACACTGGGTTTGTGTGTGTGTGTGTGTGTGTGTGTGTGTGTGTGTGTGTGTGTGTGTGCGTTGACAATCATATAACTCAGGCTGGTCCCAAACTCAAGATCTTTTTGTCTCTGCTTCCTGAATACTAAGATTACAGGTAAGTATCACCATACTGGTAATATAGTTCCAAGTCATGTAGTATGACATCTAGTTTTCTTATTTCTTTTCCTTGAATTGCTTAGTTTTGCAGGTCTTTATTAGTTCCATATACATTTTTGGATTTTTTATTTCTGTGAGAACCATGCTGAACAGTTTTATGTGAATTGCATTGGCTATAGATCACTTTTATTACTTTTAGTTGACATGGATATTAGAACAATATTCACTACTTTACATCGATGAGTGTAAGATAATCTTCCATTTATTTGTTTTAAATTTCTTTCATCAATATTTAATAGTTAACAATATATAAATCTTTACTTATAGTTAAATTATTCCTAAAAAATATTTTAGTGTTCAGTAAGATGACTCAGAAGGTCCGAATGCTTTCTGCCAACCCGATGACCCATGTGGTATTCACATGGTAGAGGAAGAGAACTGACACCCTTATGATATCTTTTGACTTCTGTACAGATGCTGCTGTAGTGTGTGTGTGTGTGTGTGTGTGTGTGTGTGTGTGTATGTGTGTGTGTATGTGTGTGTGTATGTGTGTGTGTGTATGTGTGTGTGTGTGTGTAGGATCACACCAATTAAAATATAAAAAGTTTATGGTATTATAAATACAATTTTTATTTCTTTGCATATTGTTTCCCATAGAAAGACTGACTTTTTATATTGATTTTATATTCTGTAACTTCACTTAATTAATTCTAATAGTCCTGGCCTATAGCCTTTAGAATATCATTGTGCCTAGGACTGTGTCATCTCCCAACAGAGATATGCTAACTTACTTTTATTCCATTTAGACTTCTTTTATGTCTTACTCTGACTCAGACCTACAATACTATATTCAAGAGAAATTGCAGATTTCTGCTTGCATTCCCTGTTCTATATCTTGCAGGAAAAAAATTCAGGTGCAATGAATTGTGGTTTATCATTTCTACTATGTTTATGGTACTGAGGTAAATTCATTCTACACCTAAATCTTGGAGATGTGTTTAAAGTTTATTTAAATTTTTTCATACAATATATTTTGGTCATAGTCTTTCCCTACAATTCCTTCCAGATCCCATCTACATTGCTACCCATTCAACTCCAAGTTCTTTCTCTCTCAAAAAATTTACAAAATTGGAGAAGAATAAAAAAATCATAAAAATTAGACAAATTATAAATAAAGACAATTGATAAGACAAATACCAAAACAAACAGATGCACAAAGATGTGTGGATTAATAATCAGGTCTTTGATTCAATTCCATTGGTCAACCTGTCTATTTTTATGCTGAAACCAAGCTGTTTTCATTACTGTATCTCTATAATAGAGCTTAATGTCAAGGATGGTAATGCTTCCAGAAGTTCCTTTATTGTACAAAATTGTGCAATAAAGGGTTTTTATTTTTCCATATGAAGTTGAAAAGGCAGCATACTGAATGAGAAAAGGACTTCATCAACCCTATATCAGACAGAGGACCGATCTCCAAAATATAAAAAGAACTCAAGAAATTAGGCATTAAAATTCCAAATAATCCAATTAAAAATGGGGCACAGAACTAAACTAATAATTCTCAACAGAAGAATCTCAAATGGTCGAAAGACACTTTAAAAAATGTTCAACATCCTTAGCCAGCAGGGAAATGCAAATCAAAATGACTCTGAGATACCATATTACCCAAGTCAGAATAATTAAGACCAAAACCACCAATGATAGATTATGCTGGAGACGATGCAGAATAAGGGGAACACTCCTCCATTGCTGCTGGGAATGCAAATTTGTATGAGCACTCGATATCATTATGATGGTTTTTTCAGAAGATTGAAAATCAACCTACCTCAGGAACCAGCTATAATAATCTTGGGCTTATTCCCAAAGGATGCTAAATCATACAACAAGGACATTTGTTCAACTATGTTCATAGCAACATTATTTGAAATAATCAGAATATGGAAACAATCTAGATGCCCCCCCATCAAAGAATGGATAAAGAAAATGTGGTACATTTATACAGTGGAGTACTACTCAGTGGTCAATGACATTTTGAAATTTGCATGCAAATGGATGGAAGTAAAAAAAAAAGAATTCTGAAAGAGGTAACACAGACACAGAAAGATGAACATAGTATGTACTCACTTAAAAGTGGATACTAGCTATAAAGCAAAGGATATCAAGCCTATAGTCCATGATCCTAAAGAAGCTAAGTAACAAGGTGAACCCTAAGAAAAACATACATAGATCCACCTGGAAAGGGGAAATAGATAAAATTACCTGACAAAATTGAAGGAATGGTGTAGACGAGATGGAGGAAGGACAGAGATGAGACCAAGGAAAGAGACATTTTGATTGAGGGAGCCATTATGGGGCTACTATGAAACCTGGCACTAGAGAAATTTTTTGGAATTCACAAGGATGACCACAGTTAAAACCATAAGCAATAGCGGAGAGTGTGCCCAAACTAGCCCTGCCCTGTTGTCAGATTGATGAATATCTTAAATATCACCATAGAACCTTCAACCAGCAACTGATGGAAACAGAGGCAGAGACCTGCAGTGGGGCACTGGGCTGAGCTCCCAAAGTTCAGTTGTAGAGTGGGAGGAGTGAGAGTATGAGCAAAGATGTTAAGAACATGATGGGTTCACCCACTGAAATGGTTTACCTGAGCTAATGGGAGCTCACCAACTCCAGTCGGACAGGGAAGGAGCCAGCATAGCACCAAACTAGACCCTGTAAATGTGGGTGACAGTTCTATGGCTGGGGCAGACTGGGGGCCACTGACAGTGCTTCTATTAACTACTGCTTCCATTAACTTTTGGGAACCTGTGCTTTTTGAATGGATACCTTGTTCAGCCTAGATATAGTAGGGAGGGCTTTGGACCTTGCCCAAAGCAGTGTGCCTTACCCACTCAGGAGTGGATAGCGGTGGGTTGAGGAGGGTATGCAGAGGGAATGGGAGGGAAAGAGGGAGTGGGAATTGTATGTAAAAATTAAGAAGATAATTTTTTTTCTTTTTTTAAAAAAATAAAACAAATTATAAATAAATAAACAAATAAATGAATAATATTCATCAATTCATCCACTGCAGCTTTTTGAATGGAGTGTGTATATTTAAGCTTATCATTGAGAGGGAGGATTGTCTTTCATTCTGTTGTTTTCTAAACTTTTGTTTTCTTTCTTCCTTAATTGCTATCTTTCTTTAAAATTAAATTCTGTCTGTCTCGCTCCGTTACCCTTGCCCTCCCTCATTCCCCATAGTCTTACTAAGCAACTTAGCTTGGTCTCAAACTAATGGTTCTCTTGCTTCCCCCTCTTTAGTGCTTGATTTCCAAATGTGGGCTACTGCACCCAGTTAGGATTTTCTCTAACATAGTGTCTTGATCTTCATTTTCTTTGTTTTTAGTTTTGGTCTATGTGTCTGTTCCAAGTTTGTACTCTCTCATTACTCTGCTGCGTTCTAAAGTTCCTACAATTAAAATGGTGTATTTTGAGCTAATTAACAGTTTTAACTTTGATGTCAGAGAGAAAAGAAAAGCTGCCACCGTTCAGTTTCTATCACGTTTTGAATTTAGGATATTAAAATTTACTTTATCTTATACTGTATATCTGGCTCTTAAAAATATTATAGCTACTAATATTTTAATATTTTTTTTTAATTTTCACATTAATGGTAAAGAGGATGACTTTTCCAGCCCCATTTCCCAGCACCAGGGGACTGAATTTGACTCTGTTTTAACTAATGATTTCTGTGTTCTTAACTTACTAAGGAGCATCTTTGACTTGAAAGATTTTCTTCCTAATTTCTTCCAAGTCAGGTCTAGTGGCAACAGACCCTAAGGTTGTCTTTTATCTTCTTTCCTTTGGGTCTGAAATAAAGGGGAGGCTTTATTTTTTTTTCTGTTTTCTGGGAGAGTGTTTTCCAGGAAAGAGTTTTCTTGCTTGACAGATTTTGATGTTGTTGCTGTCCAACACTTTGACTATGTCCCCCGCGCTCTCTTGCTGCGTGTTCAGTGTTGAGAAGTCCACTGCTGAGGACATTAGGACCTCTTTATTGCTTCTTTTCTCAGTCTGCTTTCTGGAGCCTACTTTTATCTTTGGACTTTGATGATTTGTTAGACTCAGGGTTAGTTGAGTTGTTACTAGGTAGACTTCAAACTTTCTACTTCCCAGTGCTGGGGTTAGTAATGGTTGAGTGTGTCTTGTGAGGCTTCGAACTATATTAAATCCACATTGTGAGTTTTTCCTAGGATTGAAGCTTCATCTACCTAGGGTGTTTAGAGGTAGAGTTTTGGATAGGTGATTAGGACTGAATAAGATAATTATGGTTGTGTAAGACCAAGAGACAAGCCTGCATGCTCCCTGTCTCTAGAATGGAATACCTGTGCCTCCTCAGGACTCTCCTCAAGGGCCTTCCACCAAGTGATACTTCCTGCCACACATAACCCAAAACAAACTCTTTTCCCTTTTTTAAAAAAGATTTATTTTAGATATTATCATATAATTATCTTCATATCACATACCTATCATATCCCCACTTTCCCTTTCCTCCCTCCAGACCCTCTCATGTGCTTCTCCTGTTCTCCTTCAAATTCTTAAAACCTCATAGCTGCTGTCTCTCTGCCAAGAGTCTACGATCTAATATGGCAAATGTATTGCTATGGTGATCCAAAGCCCAGGGAAGATCCTTTCTGTGTCATGCCCTAACACCCTTGACACAGTGACTGCTAGGTTCTCACCGAGCCTTGTGTTGCTGGTGTTTCTAACTAGTGGTACATGCCAGAAACTGAACTTGCCATACAAGCCTGGGCCCATGTGGTACCACCTGGCACTGGACTATTACTGGCGTGGAAGTTAGCAACCACGCGGTCATCACAGTGCTGGATTTTATAAGGAAGGGCCTATTGGTGAGATACAGGTCAAAATCCTGTGCTCACTTCCCTTTTACTCCCAAGCAGATGGTATTTCTCTGGATGCTGTGACTGCTGGGATTGGGAGAAAGGTGTGGCTAATATAAAACTGACCTTCTTACCTTCATCAATGTGTCTTATCTTATGTGCTATAGCCAGGCACTCACTGGAGAGTCCCTTACTCTCCTTCTCACTACACCATATGCTACTTTAAGGTCCCTAACTGTCATTGTGGGTTACCTTTACCAGAGTGTCTTTTCTGGACCTTTATTGTTTTTTGTTTGTTTGTTTTCAAGACAGGGTTTCTCTGTAGCTTTGGAGCCTGCCCTGGAACTAGCTCTTGTAGACCAGGCTGGACTTGAACTCACAGAGATCCGCCTGCCTCTGCCTCCAAGTGCTGGGATTAAAGGCCTGTGCCACCACTGCTCAGCAGAACTTTATTTTTGTAAGTTGCTTGTTCCTCACTGTGAATTTGGAATTTATGCACCAATTATTTATATATTTTAGATACATATATCTTCTTGGATATGTGATTTATAAACTTTCTTTGAGATTTGTCTTCTTATACTCTTAGCAATGTCTTTCACAGTACAGAAGTTTTTAATTGTTTTGAAATCAATCTGTGAGTTTTACTTTTTTGTAGACTCGTCTTTTAATAGCATATCCAGGAACAGTTGGCCTAAAAGAGAATTTTTCTTCTAACTTTCATTATAATTTTTGGGGGGGTTATATAACACTGACCCCCATAGGCTCATATTTGAAAGCTTAGACACCAGGAAATAGAATTCTTTGATAGGATTAGGAGGAGCGGGCTTATTGAAGGAAGTGTGTCACTGGGAGTAAGTTTTGAGGTTTCAAAAGACCATGTGAGGCCCAGGCTCCCTCTCTTTGCCTGCAGATGTAGCTCTCAATTATTTTTCCCTTCCCATGACTGCCATGCTCCCTGCCTATAGAATAATAGACTAAGTCTCTGAAACTAAAAGCAAGCCCCAATTAAAAATTTTTCCTTTAAAGAGTTGCCATGGTGATTGTGTGTCTTCACAACAATAGAACAGGGACTACGACAGAAGTTAGTACCATGGACGGGTATATTGTTGCGACAGCCCCTCTCATGTTCTTTGTTGGAGGCATGGGGGAGACTTTGGGACTTTGAACTAGAAAAATGAATAGATGCTTTACATGGGGCTTAGTGGGTCATCCTAGTAGGAGACTAGAAGACACTGTTGCTGAGACGTTTCAGATGGGAGGAATATTAGTCAGTGGTCTAGAGACCATTCTTATGCTATGTTGGCAAAAATATGGCTGCTTTGGGCCATGGGCCTAAAAGTCTGTCTGAAGCTAAACTGAAGAGTTTTAGACTAATGGCATTAACAGAGGATCTTTCAAGACAGCTTAGTATTAACTGTGTCATGTGGTTATTAGTAAGCACTCCTATGTTGTTCTATACTAAAATGGAGCTGAACAAAGAGAAATACAAATTGTACAGTTCAAGGAGAAAAGAGCACCAGAAGTATAGTGGAGCTAAGACCAGTGCTCAAGTAGATGAAATGTTCAAAAAAAGAATCATGATGCTAAATGGAATAAAAGAAGTGGAGACTCCGGGGACAAGACCCCATCTGACTAAGCTTCCGACTTGTGAAAAAGAATGAAAGAAAAACCTAAGTGCTGAAGAAAATCATCAACAACAGAAAGTTGATGCAAATGTAACAGGCTGAGAGGGCCATGTTCCAGCCCCAGCATGCAGCAGAGCTCGGCAGCTCCTGTAGTCAAGTGGTTCTGCTTCTGGTATCCAGGATAAAAAGAAAGGATTGTGAAAACTCCCTCCATGGCTAAGGAAAGCCACTGAGGCTATGTGTGTGTCAAGGATGTCCTTGCATGGAGGCCCAGAGAGTCACTGAGAAAAGCTGTGTAAGTGAAGTCTGGGTTTTGATAGAGACCCCAAGAGGTTGGAATGGCCTGAATCATGGGCTGTCTGCCAGGAGAGCTGCACACTGGGTATGGCACCAGCCTAAGAGACAGAAGAGGGCTGCAGTCAACAAAGCTGAAAGGAATTGGAGATCTGAAGATCACTTGAACATTGGACAAGAAGATGCAGATTTGGAGTTTGCCCAGCTGCCTTTAGGTCTTTCTTGGTCCCAGTAAAACTTCACTATGCTTCCTTTCCTCTTTTAGAAAGGTAATATACATTATGTGTCATTGTATGTTGAAAATATTTTTATTTTACAGGGGGTTACAGTTAAGACATCACCATTGGTCTCAGAGAGACTTTGAACTTTGGACTTTTAAACAGTGTTGAGATTGTGAAAAGCAATGGGGACTTTTGAAGTAAAATTGAATGGGATACATTTTTGCTTTATGGTATGGCTGTAAGTCTATGGAGACCAGGGAGTAGAATGTGATAATTTGAATAAGAATGATCCCCAGATGCTCATACATTCTAATTCTTAGTCATCAAGGAGTGGAACTCTTTAATAGGACTGGAAGAATTAGGAGGCAAGGTCTTGTCAGAGGAAGTATGTTATTGATGTGGGTGGAATTCCCCTCTGTATGCTGTGAATATCATTGGTTAATAAAGGAATGCTTTGGGCCTATAGCAGGGATATAGGAGATCAGAGCTAGGTAGGGAAAACTAAATGGAATGCTCGGAGAAAGGAAGTGGAGTCAGAGAGAAGCCATGTAGCCCTGCTGGAGACAAACACTGGAACCTTGCCAGTAGGCCATGAGCCTCATGGTAAAATATAAAATAATGGAGATGGGTTAATTCTAGATGTAAGAGGTATCTAGCAATACGCTGAGGTAATTAGCCAAGCAGTGCTTTAAATAGTATAGCTTCTGTGTGATTATTTTGGGGCTAAGAGGCTGGGAACCAACATCAGCCTCTCTCCCTCCAACATGTTACTGGGGTTGAGCTTTGAAGTTTCAAATTCTTACATCAGGCTCAGGTGTCCCTCCCATTGCTTCTACTCTTCACTCTCAATCTTTTTCTGTCTGGGACTCAAGATACAGTTCTCAACTACTTCCCCAGTACTGTGCCAGCATGTCTCTATACTCTTTGACTTGATGATAATGGACTAAGCTGCCGAAACTATAAGCAAGCCCCCAGTTAAATGTTTTCCTTTGTTAGAGTGACTGTGGTCATGATGTCTATTTACAGTGCTAGAACTGTGACTAAGACAAGGGTGCTGAATTGTTCTATCTGAAAGTTAGAAAGTAAAATTCTCTGAGGTATTTGCTTGCACCTTTGTCCAGAATCAGGTGACACACAAACTATGTTATTCTGAGCTATATACCTTAAGTTAGAGAATTTTATTAGGGATAGTTTATCATAAATATTAATTGCCCACATTTGTGAGGACATGCTCATAGGTTTGTGTTCAGTTGATCTATTTGTAGTTTGTCTCCTCAGTATATCTGTTTATACCCTCACCACAATTATGGAGTCTTTTATCTTTCTTTTTGACTTTAAATCTTCATGAGGTTATTCTTTCTTGTTGACTTCAATTACCTTTTCAAGAATAATTTAAATTCCAGGTTTATTTACCTTTACCCACCAATCTTAGAAACAGCTGTGTGTGTGTGTGTGTAATAGGTTGTATCTATATATAATACTTTCTGCTAGAGGTTTGTTAAGCATATTACTTTGGCTGTTATTACTCTTACCTATTTTGAGTACTTCAATCCAAGACATACCTCATCTTGTCCTTTTTTGGGGTTCTCTCATCGACATTTTATAATACCATGTGTAGAAAAATAGTATACATTTGATTAGATTTATACCATTTCTATTCGTGGGACTATAATAAATCACATATTTCAACATTTTAGTATCTAGCCAATATAGATATTTTGTGTTAACTTGATATCCTGTAACATAAGCAAATGCTGATTCTATGAACTTCTAATAAAATATATAGGTATTTCCAATTAGATAATTTATATATATATACATATATATGCTTATATATGCATACACATATACACAAATTTGCCAATCATCACTATTCATATCTCCATCTGATCATGACTGATAATAAAAATCCAGCATCCAAAATTTAGGTCAATGTATGTTTCAATTCATTCTTCTTCCTCTCCATCCAACTGTCTTCTAAAGGATCAGTGTTTCCTAATGAATTCTCTTTAAAAGTTCCATCTGAGAACTCTGGGTCCTGAGGTATAAACAACCTCTCTCTCTGATTACTCCCAGCAATCTTGGTTTCTCTGGAAGTTTGATACGGATGACTGCTAGTATCTGAATGTTTGTTATTTCCAAAGTACACATTGAAATTTTAACCCCCTTAGTGATGGCATTAGAAAGTAAGAAGTTTAGAAAGTCATTATTAGGTCCTCAGGGTACCTTCCTCGTGAAAGGGATGAAGTGGATATATATATATATATATATATATATATATATATATATATATATATATATATATATATATATGTATGTATATATCCCTTGACATCTTCTGTCATTTCCATATGAGGAACATTGCTATTTATGAAGCAAGAAGGAGACTCTCACTTTAAACAACAAATCTGCTGTGACCTTGCAATTCCCAGATTCTAGAAATTCAAGAAATAAATTGCTTTTTTCTGAGCCATTGAGTTCATGGGATTTTTACATTGGCAGCTTAAACATACTAAAAATAATTTTCAATATTGATCAGGCAAGGTTGTTGTTCTTTTCTTCCCAATAGAGCTGGAGGCCAAGTGGCACGACATGATCTTAGTTAGGACTCTCTGAATGCAAAGCTGGTTGGCATGGCTTTCTCTGCTGTGTTCATTAACTTGACCTTGCCCTTCCTACAGCCTTTGGAGTTCCTCCAAACTACATTATCAATTATTAGAATTAACAGAAATATTTCTTACAGGTCATAGCTGTTTAGTTGAATACATATAGCCCACACAATCCTTTTCAGTTGGCACTTGAAATTTGAAAATGGTATATTTAGCATAATAATTCATAGCAGTAAATTTATTGATGATTATTTTTCTTTTCAAATATAATTCTATTTGATACTAAATGAATATTTCTATCAAATAGTCACATTGAAAGCTATATATTTCATTATAGAATATATTTGTTTCCCTCATACTTTTTTCCTTGAATTTCACTTTATAAACATGATTTGTCTTCTTTTTGTACTAGTCTTTCATTGTGTATCTTTGTACTTTTTTATACTTTCTATACCTAAATGCCAATGGTAAACAGTATGCTTGTTAATAAAGTATCACACATTCAGTCACAATTCTGGAGGAACTTACAGACTGACAGTACAGAGAGAGATTTTAGAAATAATGTCCCTTCCTTGCAAACTCTCTTAATTATAGTACCCTTTGATGTATTTGTTACATAAATAATATTATTCATCTATCCATTTGTTTGTTGAATAACTGGTATTTTAAGTATCCCTCTATTGTTAATGATGCAGGATGGGAAAATTACAGAAACCAATGCTTTCAGGGAGCTTAAACTCCTAATAACATTATGATGGTTTGGAAAAAAAAAACTGGTCTCCAAAGGGACTGGCACTACTAGGAGGTACTTGTTAGATTAGGTGTGGAGGAAGTGTGTCACTGTGGAGGTGGGCTTTGAAGTCTCATATATGCTCAAGAAACAACCCAATGACTAAGCTTACTTCCTGTTGCCTTTGGATCAAGATGTAAGAACTCTCTGCTCCAGCACCATGTCTGCTGGCATGCTGCTTTGCTGCCCACTATGAAGATAATGGACTAAATGTCTGAACTCTCAGTTAAAGTTGGTACCAGGAATGGGGAATTGTTGTCAAAGGCCTGATCATGCTTTTGTTGGGAGGAATTTGGATATAGGGAGCTTGGGTTAGGAGAGCAGTGGAAGCACCGCCTAATGGTCCATACCAGTAGGAGCATGGAAGACAGTGGTGCTAAGAGTGATCTGAACCGTGGAGGGCTGGCTCAAGATATTTCAGAGGAAGAGTTTTAGTATGCTGCCTAGAAATTGTTCTTTTGATATTTTGGTGAAGAATGTGCCTGCCTTTTCCCTTGTCTGAAAGTTTGCTTGAGGCTATAGTGAAGAGTTTTGGATTAACTCCCTTGACAGAGGAAATCTCAAACCAGCCTTGTACAGACTCTGCCCTGTGGTTACTAGTGTTCATATTTATGAAGATTTATAATAAAAAGAGCAATTTGAGGATAAAAGGAAGTAGAATGGAGCTAAGTTCTGGGTTCAAGGGATAAACAGATAAAGAAGTTAAACAAAGGGTGTGGTGACCTCAGGGCAGGATCCTATCTAAGTTTCTAACTTAGAAAGGCCAGCCTGGTGTACATAACAAACACTAGAACATTCCGGCTCAGGCAGTAAAGGAGATCAGGAAAAACAAACAAGCTGGTGAAAATGTAATTGAAAATTCTCTGAGCCGGAATGTTCTAGTGTCTACAGAACTTGGTCTACAGAGCAAGTTTAAGGATAACCAAGCAGAGGCAGTGGAAGAAACAAAGCTGATAAAGATGTACTTGAATGAGGTAGCCATGTTCCAGCCCCAATAAGGAGCAGAATTTGGCATCTTTGACCATATGGTTCTGGCTTTAGAGTTAAAGATAGAAGAAAGGGCTATGAAATTTGCCTCCATGTCTAAGGAAGGCTGCTAAGGCTACGCATGTGTCAGGAGTGGAAGCATAGAGAGGCCATCGTGTGAAACTGTGAAGGCAAAGCCTGGATTGTCTTGGAGATCCCAAGATGTTAGAGATGCCAGAGATGTAGGATACCTGCCACGGAAAACTGCTAAATGGATGGAAACCAGCCCATGAGAAAGAAGGGTCTTGCAGTCAACAAAGTTGAAAGGAGATGGAGATCTGCAGAGTGTTTTGAGATCAGACATGGAAATACATAGCTTAAAATTTGCCCAACTGGTTTTTGGTCTTGCTTTGGTTCAGTATTTCCTCACTATGCTCCCTTCCCTATATTTTTAAATGGGAATATATATCTCATTTCATTATAAGTGGATGTATGTGATCTGTTTTTTTTATTTTGGTTTTATAAGAGATTATGGTTAAGAGAATGCATGAATCTTAGAAGAGACTTTGAACTTTAAACTTTGAAATAATTTTGAGATTGTTAAATGAGACTGTGGACACTTTTGAAGTTCTACTAAATGCATTTTTGTATTATGATATGGCCTTTGGGTACCAGGTAGTGGAATGTAGTGGTTTCAAAGAAAATGGCCCCCAAAGGGACTGGCCCTATTAGTAAGTGAGGACTTGTTGGATTAGTGAGGTTTATTGGAGAAAGTATGTCACTATGGAGGTGCATGTTGAGGTCTCATATATGCCCAAGATACTGCCCAGGATCTGAGCTTACTTTCACCTTTGGATCAAAATGTAAGGACTCTCTACTCCAGTACCATGTCTGCCCTCACACCACCATGTCCTGCCATTTTGGTAATCAACTGAACCTCTGAACTGTAAGCAGGATACCTCAATTAAATGTTTTCCTTTATAAGAGTTTCTTTGGTTATGGTGTCTCTTCATAGCAAAAGAAACCCTAAAAAAGCCTGGGATATGTAGATAATTAATAATAAACAAATGAATATAATAATTAACCTAGAAAGCAGAAGTAATAAAATTAACATTCAGGGGGTTACTGATATGGGAGACTTTTACATCAATCAAGTCAGAGAAGATGTCTTTGAACATATAATAGTAGAGTTGACACTTGACAGCAGGAAAGACTGCTTCTACAAGAAGAAATTATAATAAACATGCCAAGGAGAAGAAGCAGTTTATTAAAATGTTTTGAAATAAAAACAAGATTGACACATTTTTATTAAATTTTTTCCATGCAATGTATTTTGGTCTAGGGTGACACATTTTAAAAGCAGAAAATCTAGGGTAATCAGAACAGCGGAAAAAAGGAGGCAAGTACACTAGGAAGGACCTCAGCTTCTGCCTTTTCTGAAACCTGCTGCTTATGCACCCGGGTTCATAGGCAGATTTAAAGAACTGAAATTATGTGATAAACTTTTCAATGGTCAGTGACATCTGTGTGCGATTACACACACACACACACACACACACACACACACACACAATAATAAAGAGAAAAGAAATAATATAGAGAGAAAAGTAAAGATAAGAACCTGACTTAGGAAAGAAATCATCTAATACTAATAATAATGCTAGAAGATATATGTCAGGCAGCAAACAGTTTTGTTTCCTATACATTTTCTCATTCAATTCTATAAGTTTAATGCAATCATTAAAAGAATTATTATCCCTGCTCTAGACACTAATATGAAGAAACTAAAGCTACCTAAATGACTTGAGATCATATCTCTAAGACCTGACAGATCTGATCTTTCCACAGGTGAGTGACCTGAACTGTTAGGAATGTCCTCATTTGCTTTCTGTTCTCATCCATGTTACCTTGTTGCCAATTACTCAAATAATGCCATTGAGATGTCTTCTACATTTATATTTTTCATTTATTTTCAGTATTCATTTAGGTATCCTGCTTCTTTGTTGGTTTCTTCTAAATGCAGAAGACTTATCTAAGCATGATTTACATTTTGTGACTATTTTGGTGTTTTAATTATTCACCGAGAGAAAAGAGGCTCAAGTATATTATCTTTAATTAGAGTAGATGAGTACTAATTCTTCCAAATCTATGTGATATGTAATAAAGAACTTGGTATAATCTATGAGGGGAAGACATAGGTAAATTCTGGAGTCTGCATCACAAACAGAAAATCAAAAAAATAGGAAACTCTAGTCTCTGAAGGCTCAGTTTGGAGCTTGTTTCAGTTAGCAATTAAAACCAGACACAGTGTCTATGTATGTGTGGGCATGTATGAAAAATGGGGACAAGTAATTCTGTATTTCTCTTTCAAGAACAAAATGCAACATTATAAGAAAAGCAAAAATTAGCATCCTTCTTGGCATATCCCAAAAATGATCCCATTTATATGAAAGAACTGCAAATATCCAAGATGTGCAGAACATTAGATTGGCAAGACCGGTCCTGGACTCTGCCATGTGACTGGGAATGGCTCTTATTTGGCGTCTTTCCTGAAATACTTGCCCCTTTTTATTCAATGGTTTTTCAGTGTCTTCAAGAAATCATCTGTGGAAACAAGAAATCCAGTTCTAAAAGGAACTGTGGCCTGGTTCAGTAGCTACATGGTGAAAAAGACAGCATGGTGGTCTTTGTTTTGCAGGCTTCTAAGTTTGGATAAACATGATTGTCAAATACACTTGGTATATAACTATACCCTATGAATGCCTATACAATATATTTCAAGGACAGTGTATCCTCTTTTGCATACCTATTCAGAGACATATCTTAAAACTAAAATGCTGTTATAACAAGTATTATGGGACAGGAAAATATTTATGATATGGTACCTTTGTCTCCAATTTTAGAGTAAATAAAACTCCAGTATTAGACCTTAACATAAATAATCTAAATAAAATTATTTTAAAATGCTGGATAATAAGAAAATTGTCATGATGTCCTTTTAGCCTATAAAATGCCATAGTTTTATAACAATAGCTGTAAAGAAAAAAATCAAGTAGAATTTGATGTAAAATTATCAAGAAGGTAGGTAAAAATAATACAAAGAATCAACGCAGAGATTTAGGGAAATTGATGAGTAAATTAGGAAGACTTTATAAGGCATAATAAAGAAAACATCAAAAATTAGCTGTAGGAAAAACTTGGATTATACCTAACATTGAAAATATTTGTTTATTTATTTTTGATCATTTCTTTTTTGATATAGTAATATAATACATTATTTCTCCCTTTCCTTTCATCCTTCCAAACCCTACCATAAATTCTTTGGTTCTCTTTCAAACTCGCGGTCTCTTTTTTATTGTTATTGCATGCGTTTATGTATATACATATATTCCTAAATATAGCCTGTCAAATTTCTATAATATTACTTGCATATATATTTTCATGCTGACCATTTGGTATTGAACAACAAATTGGTGTGCTCTTCTCAGAGGAAGACAACTTCTCCCACTCTCAACATTCCTTGACTGCCTGGAGCTCTTTGTGTAGAGTAGAGGCCCCCTGTCTTCTTTTGCATGTCTATCATTGTTGACCTTATTCAGCTCCCAGTTCCATATTCATGTTGGTACAACTTTATATGTGAAGCTTCTGACACTAATAGGAGAGACAGTGTCACAACAAACTCTCTGATCCTGGGCAGGGGTGGAAGTGTTTCTCTTTTGTGAAAATTTAACATGGAGAACTTTAAGACTAAACATGTATTTTGTGCAGCCATTTAATCAGGCATGCTTTGGGAAGGAGTTGGCATGTTGTGGGAGATGGGAAAATGCCAAGGTCTTCAAAAAGTATGTTGGATACAACCCAAGAAGTTACCGGTGATAAATAGACCTCACTAACATAAACTCTATTAATATAAAGAATAGTGAATACTGTCCTTTATATTATTGGATGCTATAAGCATAACTGAAGGGACTATATCCCAGGGGTGTTACAGCTGTCACTCTGTTTTGAAAGTAACGATGTTAGAACAAGTGAATGACTGCAAAGGTTTATTTCAATTCAGATGTTACTTTCCTGTCATGTTTAATTTCCTTTAATTTTATTGCTTTTCCTGATCCTATTCCTTTAGTCATAAAAAGTTCATTTACTTTCTTTGTTTTTTATTATCTATATCAGATGAAAAAGTCTGTCTCTACAATAGTGTCTATCATTGCTATTTACTGCAGGAAAAATTTATGATGAGGGAAACACAAAGAGAGAAAATCGAATGCTGTCTCAGGATATCATCTCATTAAACTTTTGTATCAAAACTTTCAGGCCAATAGGACAACTGTGTTTTATTATCAAAATAAAATATGCTTATTGTAAAAACAAAAATAAGAATATTCAGAAGAAATAATTGACCAAAACCAAGTAATATTTTTTCACCTTTGTTTTTCTAAAATGAAATTAGATTAGATGTCGTATTCTAGAATACTGGATAGGATATCTATCATAAAAATGAGGATCACTGTTTTAAAATATTAAAACATTGTTTTAATAGACATTGTTTTCTTCCTCCTCACCCCGTCCCCAAAGGTGTAGTTGTCATCAGGTCTGGTTCTTCAAGGAGGCTCAGCCATCACCCTGTCCCTTCTGTTTTTGTCATAAGAATATACGTTGTCCTGTTAACCACTAAATGAGGCAGCCACTTTCAAAGGAGCTCGTATGTTCGCGTCCCTTCACAGTATTCTTCATTTTCAGCTAAAATGCTGCAGTACAAGCTCTGCATGCCCAGAAGCATTTGCCTTTCACTTTAATCTCCATGACATTGCACTGAGCATGCTCAGGAATGCCCGTGTACAGCTCCCTAATTAAACCCCTGTGCTTTCATTGTTTTAAACGAGTGTTGCATTGGAAATGACTTCTGTCTTCTCCCTACCTGTTGAAAGCAATAAACTAGTCTCCATGCTTCTATGCATCAACTGAGCTTACTTTGGCTTTGCCCTCACCAAAGTCTGAACCTCCAGCATCCAATTAGAATTCCAAGACACAGGTTGTGCTTAGGGATAGAGAAAAATGGATAGTACTATGGGCACTGAGTTTGGAAGCAATTCATTAGCTCTCTAGCCTAGATGGCTAGTCTGCTAGGACTTCAGACACAGCCAGATGCTTCTGAATAGCACATCTTCTTTAGGAAATGTGTATGAAAAAAATAGCTGAAAGATGGGGCAGGATTCTGATATTATTTGATTACTGGTCAAATATTCTATAGAAACCTGTTATTCCACTATCCTGCTTTCAACAGCTTGCTTGACCCAGAAATAATTACAGGGCCACTTGTTCAAAAGTCTTTTTTCCATAATAAGAATTTTGATAGACTTTGCTTCTTTTCTTGTTAACGTGATCATCCAAAGTATAGAATACAGAAATAATCATTTATGACTTGTGAATCATTTTCCACAATATTGACTATACCATATAGCATTATTTTAAATGGTTTTATGTCTGTATATAACTATTATACACAGGTGTAGTAGGCATTGCTGGTCCCACCCAGCATATTAGCTGTTCTTTCTCCTTTTCTTTGTGATATAATCCTGACCTGTGGTATTACATATCCCCTTGGACATATTTCACATGTGTTCTGATTTTGTCATGTAACGTGGATCAGTGACTGAAACTTTGTGGCCAAGAGAAGTAAGACTGAGATAATGCCATCAGATGCAGATGGCAGAGAAGGAAGACAAAAAGAGACTCACTCCTCTAAAAGATCAAAAAGATGCTGAGCTAACCCATGCACAAATACTCTGAAGATGCACCAGAATGTGCTGCGTGGTTCAAGCCA
Organism: Myodes glareolus; assembly: GCF_982192425.1. Classification (NCBI taxonomy): domain Eukaryota; kingdom Metazoa; phylum Chordata; class Mammalia; order Rodentia; family Cricetidae; genus Myodes; species Myodes glareolus. Next base: position 51,342,797 of record NC_142036.1, on the reverse strand, counting down.
AATCCAACCCTCAGTGTTTCTAAACGTTTGCTCCTAGCAGTAGAACTCTGGTGAGTATTTATAAAGCCAAGTCTCAAGTCTGGAATCTGAAAGATGTTCTCATTAATTCACAGACAACGTGAATTGAAAACATTAAGGCTTTTTGACAAACTGCCTCCAACTAGGATACTACAAATTTATCATCAAAAATAAAAATAATAGAAACTCTTAAAAATAAAGTTGTATTTGTAGTTATTTGCCTTAAAAGCCTGCACCTCTGTTGTTTCTTAGAAAGCTCACTGTCTTGTCACTTTTTCTGAGGAAGTGTGGACAAGTGTTTGCTACTTCAGTTAGGGCACAGCAAGAGACAAAATAAGAGACTCTATCTGAGTCTGGATGAGTTAACCAATGGGTTTATTGGAGTTATGTGTATGAATGACATAAAGCAAATGTGTCAAATCAGAGCCCCACCCAACATGAACGATGACCTCACGAACCTACCAATGAATTCCTACCTTCAGTTAACTTCATGTTTCTTATGTACTTGAGCACCGCAAAGACTCCATCTATGTAGGGGTTAGAATCAAAGGGAAGAATCTAGTGACCCATCCTCCCTCTTACTAGGGAGTGTCAACAGGCTAGCACACTGAGTGAATTCAATGACAGGAAAATAAACACCCACTGTGAACAGCAACAGAGCTCACGTTCACACTATAGCCTCCATGTTTAAGTCTGTTAACTCAGATGTGAAAAGAAGTTGAAAGGAGAGAGAACTCTTATTGCATGCAGTTTTTATTTGTTGACATCTATTGGTGGTTCTGTTTTACACATCAACTTTTCAGTGATCACCACATCTGTTTCTACTTGTTGGTCCAGACACTTGGATACTTGAACAGTAAGTTCCAGTAGCATGAAGCATCATTTTCCTTATATTCAGTTTCTTTGGGGTTAATTTACAGCAGGAACATATGATATTTCCAAGTGTCTATTATAAGCTGAGATTCCCAAAGAAAAGAAGCCACACACGGCAAAGGCCCTACAACACCAATTGACTGGTTAGGACTTCCTGATCATGGAAAGGTGAAACATTTCACATTCAAAGCAAAAATTTTTAGAACTAACTTTAATGCCCTGAGTAGTCATTTATGTCCATGTTTGTGTCTAACTTAGCATACTTTCAACTGTCTGGCAAAACCTTTGGAACTCAGCACACCACTAGCTTCCCTCAACCCAAGAGCTCATGATGTTATCTGGTCAGACCTGGAACTGATAGTAATCCCCTGCTTCCCTGCAACCCTGCTCCTGCCCATCAATGTGCTAGCCAACTGCCATGATGACAGCGTCCATTGTATGCCTACAATAGTTCATAAAACCAATTTCACCACATGGTGTAACATGTTATTTAGGGCAACTATAATCCAAATCCCATGGCCATGGTCATTCCTACTGGGCTCAGAGTAAATTCAGGCCTTCTGAAGTGAAACATGTGTTTTGTATCATCGCTCGCTGTCCATACTAACAACAAAGCCAAGTTCCCGTCTGCCAATCATGAGCACCTGAATTAATAAAGGGGTCCCACTTCTTGCTGTACATGAATTCTGTATATATTCTACATAGAAAGTGATGGTAAGGAACGAAGAAGGCCCAGAACCTAGGACAGGTATCACAAACACATGATTTCTCTTAGCCGTCACATTTATTGGCACAGATGTAAAGACATGGGGAAGTTACTATATAATAACATACACACCAAATAATAAAAACAGGAGTCCAGTAAAGCCAAGAAAAGGTATTCTTTATTTATAATCACTTATCTTGACTGATTGAAAGTGCTGTTGGCAAAAGAAACATATTAAAGCCCTACTAAGGGCATCGAGGTGTGTCAACCTGGGCTGCGACTTTGAGATGTTTACCAATGGGCTGAGTGAATGCTATAAGCACACGAGAAAGGTAAACTGCGACTCCCACATAAAAATAAGGTTGCTTATAGACTGAAATAATTTATTGCAAATCAGGGAACTTCCAGAATGTAGAAGAGAGGCATTGACAAGGTCCTTCAGAGAGAGCACAGCCTCAACGGCCGCTTGAGCTTAGACAATGCATTCCTATTGTTTCCAAACACCCAGGTGAGGTCTTTGTCACAGGTGCCCTAGGAACTGCTACAACTGTGTCTTCCACCACACTCCTCGCCATCTGACAGTGACCTTATCTGTTGGTTAACACATATTCTGTCTCCTGCAGATTTCACCTCCTGAGAGCAGAAACTACATAGTGCTATTTTAGGTTCCTTGGTTTGCAATGCACTCATAACTGGATGATCTACAAAACTCATCCTTGTGATGTTTAAAGAAAGACATGGAATCGAAATGTCAATAATTTATAGACTTACAAAACAAATACTAACGATTTTGATGTTCATGATCTGCTGCAAATGCTGGGGACACTGGAGAACTGGATAACACTGTCCTTCTTCTTATTGAGTTTGTATTCTGTAACACAGAAAGATTAATACAGAGGCATAAGCAAGGTAAAGAATATAATACAGGGTAGTGTTGTAGATGATGGGATTGTGTATCAGGCTTGCATGTATTGGCCAAACAAGGTCAGGAATAAACTGGGTGAGTATGCACAGCAAGGAAGTATAACATCAAATGAACGAGGCGGGGGTAGACAAATGAAACTGGGATGGACCTGTGCTTCATTTCAAGAAACATTTGTAACCCACCATCAGGATTCGAACTATATTTTTAAGAACAGTGAAAACACAGCAGATGGTTCTGGATTGCTTTTGAAAGAAATCACTTCTGTGTGATGAACGAACTGTGCTGGGAGAGGCAGAAGTTAATTGGGACCTGCTGGAGGAGCTTCATCCAGGGTGGTAAGAGAAGTCGGGAGTACATGAGAAGGTCAAGTGCTGATTGGGATACAAAAGTGCTAAAACATCAGACACCAGTACCAATTCTTGGGTTTTTCCATGACCTCTGACAAATACCAACTTGTTTATTGGTGGCTATTCTTCAATGGCTCACAAAATATTCTGAGTTTTGGGCTGGGTGACCTTGTGGCTCTCATTTACCCAGACAGTACACAGTACTCTTGTTTAGAGTGGAGCTGATGCCATGATGTGGGACAGTCAATACCAGGACCTGAGCTCACATGGTAAATGGGTGAACTCTGGCTTTCATGGAGCTTCATCCATACTGGGTATTACATATGGATTTCAAACATTATAGAACAACACTGTAACTAGGTTCAATCACCTTTCCCTAATTGCCCTTTTGCTTTAGAATTAAAGACTTCACACTTGGTACAAATTAATCCTCACTCTACCAAACAATCCTTGTGAAGTCACATTGCCTTTCTCTGATAAAGCAAGCCACTGAGGGTAATGCTATGGGCACAGAGCGCGGTGGCACAAGCAGAGCTGTAACTTGGGTCTGTTTTGCCTTTCATTTTAAATTTCTTTTTCTTTGGCTTGTAAAGAGCTTTATCAAATAATAGAGCCTATGAGAATAATTAAAAAATATAGAATACAGAAGTATTTTTGCATTTTAATTTGAAATGTATTTTTTCTGTGCAATATGTTTTATATGTGAACATACTCTCTCTATATATATATATACACACATACATACATACACACATATATATACACACATAAAAAGTACATGTGAAAATATAAGCATTTGTTAAAATTTTATACCGCAAATCCATATACCCCCATGAGAACAGGTTTTTCATTCAAGGTAGAAACAAAGTATCTTGGTGATGTTCTCTAGCCACAGGTAGCTTTGATGACTTCAAAGCTAGGTGTGCTTACAATGCATACTTTCTATAGGCCTATTAGAGAAGCAGTTTCTTTACACACAAAAGACAAAATTCTCTTTTTAAACACTAAGTGGGCTGCCATTTTTATTGCTTGCTCTTCGTTCCCACTCACTGGGTGCTGAGAGAAATAAATCAAAGTGACAGAGAGCTGGAATGGAAATCAGGGTCGGCCAGCATTTTCACTGATAGAAGAGTTTCTCAAAAAGATGAAAAACGGAAGAAAAAAATGAAAGTCATTCTTATTGCTAATGAAATGTTTCCTTCCTGTCATGCAGTGTGTGGCTAGAAGAAAAACGACTTGGACTTAACCGGAAACTCAGACCACAGAACATTTTCGACCAGGTAATTAGGCTGGTATGAGATGTCACACGTCGGGCTTGTTACAAAGGACTGCCTCTGAGATGCAGGCTCGGGATTAAAGGGGGCCTGAATGGCCGGGGCTCCACTTACAGTGCTGAGTCAATGACAGTGTTCATGGGGACACTCCTGCACCTGCTGGAAATGCTGGTTCACCCCACCCCATAGATCAGATTTTGAAAACAAGGTTAAAAGATGGTGGCTGTGGGCAAATGAAGCCACTCTCTGTTGAGCATCTGCCATGGGGGCAAAGGGAACCTGTTCTTGGAACTTTGGTAGTCAGCTGAGAGTTGCTTCCTCTGAAGTTAGACCTGAAAATTTTCCTGTTAATCCTATGCTTTTATGCACACACCGCACACACACACACACACACACACACACACACACACACACAGAGAGAGAGAGAGAGAGAGAGCGAGAGAGAGCGAGAGAGAGAGAGAGAGAGAGAGAGAGAGAGAGAGAGAGAGAGAAGGAGGTGGAGGGAGGGAGAGAGAGAGAGAAAGAGATTTTTAAATTAAAAGAACATTATGCTTATAAAGAGATGTGATATTTTCTTTTACGGCAACATGCATTTGAAAAGAACTTCACATATAAGAACACTGTGGGCTGCCCTAACTGGGTTTTAATCCAGCATCTGGCATTTCTATAGGCCTGTGGATAGATTGTTGTTACTACCTACATGACTTGCTGCAATTGCTCAGGGTTAGAAAACAAATCTCTCCATCAATAGCATTTTGACATTTCTAAAATCATATAAAATCATATAAAATAGCTAGATACATACATATAGATATACATACATACATGCATGCATACATAGTTAGGTTTAGAATATATATATATGTGTGTGTGTATGTATATCAAATTGCTACTTTTGTAAGATAAGTTATCTACTACTACATGGTAATTTAATGATAAATAAAAATGTTCTTCAGGTAGACAAGATTGCCAGGCAAACTTGGGTGCACAGGGGGTGGAGGGGTGGAAGTAAGGGGAGAGGGCTAGAGAGAAGAGAGAGGGAGAGGATTGGGGATAGCTTGGGGAAATGGAATGGGGGGAGGGAGGAAGGATGGTTATGGGAGCAGGGAGGTATACATCTCAACAAAGGGAGCCATTTTAGGGTTTGCATGAGACTTGATTCTGGAGGGGTTCCCAGGCCCAAGGAGAGGTCCCCAGATTGTTCCCTGGGTAGCAGAGGAGAGGGTGCCTGAACTGGCCTTGGTCCATAACCATACTGATGAATATTTTGCATATCACCATAGAACCTTCATCTGGCGATGGATGGAGATAGAGACAGAGACCCACATTGGAACACTGAACTTACCTCCCTAGGCCCAAATGAGAAGCAGAGGGAGGGAGAACGTGAGCAAGGAAGGCAGGATCAGAGGGAACCCTCATCCGACGATGGATGGAGATAGAGACGGAGACCCACATTGGAGCACTGGACTGAGCCTCCAAGGTCCAAATGAGGAGCAGAAGGAGGGAGAACATCAAAAAGGATGTCAGGACCACGAGGAGTGCGTTCACCCACTGATACATGGGACTGATCTAATGAGAGCTCACCAAGGCCAACTGGACTGGGACTGAACGAGCATGTGATCAAACCGGATTCTCTGAATGTGGCTGACATGGGGGCTGACTGAGAAGCCATTGACAATGGCACTGGGTCTTGTTTCGTCTGCATGGACTGGCTTTTTGGGATCCTAGTCTGTTTGGATGCTCACCTTCCTAGACCTGGAGGGAGGGGGGAGGACCTTGAACTTCCCACAGGGCAGGAAACCCTGACTGCTCTTAGGACTGGAGAGGGAGGAGGAGAGGGAGTGGGGGGAATGGGAGGGTATTGGGAGAAGGGGAGAAAGTGGAAATTTTTATAAATAAATAAATAAGTAAATTAAAAAATTGTTCTGCAGTTAAAGGATCTGAGTATTTGAATGTGAGAACAGACATGCATCCCTAAAAACACAAGTCACAAAGATAGCTACTTGGTTAAAGTATACTATAGGCCCAAAAGACACATATGGTCCAGCTTTGGAAACAAGGAAAGCATTTCAAAGAAGCAGAGTAGAACCAGCATCCAGAACTAGATACAGGAAAGATACTGGGAGATCAAGTAAATGGTTCATAAGATGGAAGGAAGCAGGTTCAGAGGCCACATGATTTGGGAGAATGACAGTAATATTATCGTTTGGGGAAGATAACTTTAGCAAGAGTTAAAAATTGAATATTTTCAAGTAGGGTAAATAACGTAAAATTAATTTCATCTGGAAAGATTAGCAATGCTTGGCAGTAAAAAAAAAAATGTGATTACAATGAAGCCTTAGGAAGATAATGCTGTGGCTTTTCTGGGGACAGAGTTATACCAGATCGAAGGTTATAACAGCTGTACAACATAACATTTTAACTGACAACACGCAGACTGAGGTGAGACTGTGTATTTGTGGCAGTAGCAGCGGAAACGGGGGCATCACTGTTGATGGTTAGCAGTTCTGTCTCAGGAGGGCACATGACAATGACTGGCTGATTGTTACAGATGCAAAACAAACAGTACTGGCGGTGGTGATCTTTGTACCCGGTACATTAAGTTTATGAGTTTGGATTTTAAGTGTGGATGGAGGTACCATAAAAGAAACTAGAGTCATCACTAGAGAGAGAACCTGGGAAAACACTGTACTTAAGGTTGGTTTTCATTGAAGAACCATCAAGGAAGCATGTCTAGAAGCCAGAACATCAGACAGCAGCAACCTGGTCAACAGTGGTCCAGGCTGGGGACTGCAGTCCAGGGAGATTACAAAACTCATATGGCCCCAAGTAGATTTACATAATTGTGCTAGTAAAACCCAAACAGCAGTGAGTTATGGAGGAAAAAAACTCAAGAAAGGAAAGTAAATGAACAGATACAGTTTTTGATAACATTGGGCCTTTAATATAATAGAGAATCAAGTAGGAATTCAATCAAATGGGATAATTTTCCATAGTAGGAACCTGTAAGTCAGGAAACCTGGTTAAACAGAGAATAGAGATGTGAGACACAGGATGAAGGATAAAAACCAACACGTCGATGGCTAGCCCGGTTTGCCTTGGCAAAGCAAGGAGGGTGTTCAAACCTGCCAATTTTGAGATGGGTAATCAAAAAGCACAGAAAATGGGCCTGCCCCAGCCCCCAAGGGGCCAGGGCACTGGATGCCACTATGACGAACAAATATATAACAGAGAGAGGGGAGAGATACAGTGTATTGGGGACAGGTGGGGGGAAGAAAAGCCGAGTGGGTGTCAGATAGGAGAAGCCTGCACTGGCACCTGAATCCATGTTAATATCTGGGGGCTGTGCAGCCACCAGGGAAGATAATGGTCTAAGTGGTCTATGCTGCCACCTGAGGCCGTGGTGGTATCCATGCCCAGGCTGCTGGCAAAGGCCCTGTCTGTGTCCACTATCTTGCCACAGCTAGGGTCTATGTTGATGTCTGTGGCCCGGGGTGCCACCAAAGACCAAGTGGATGTCTGTGGTCTGGACTCCCTACTGAAGTCATACTGAGGTCTGAGCACTGAGCATAGCTGGCTCCACCCCTTCCTGACCCTCAGAACAAGCAGTGACTTGGGTGCAAAATAGCTGATCCCTCACCTTGTCGTGTGGTTGCAGGTTAGCTACCCCAGAGCATGAACATGGGAGAGCTGGCCCTGCTCCCTTCCTGGGCAGTATAGGAGAGCTGGCCCTGATTGTGTGAGCTTGAGAGAACTGGTCCTGCTCCTTGCCAGCTGCCACAGTCAAGAGAGCTCACTCCACACTACACCTGGGCAAAGCTGGCCCTGGTGGCACTGGAACAGGTAGGGTGACCAACTCAGCTACCACCCCAGCTCAGATCCAGGACTTGTCCCACTCCAATATCTACATATCCATGAGCTTCTACAGTGCATAAAGGGGTCATTCCTGCAGAACCAAAGCTGTAGGATCTCCATGACAGAGGGTGATGGCAGGATATCTGAGAGGAGTCCAGTGAGGATCCAGTTTTGATAGTGTAGCAGAAGCCAAGGGTCTTGAACCAGTCCAATGACTCATTGCAATGAACATTTTCCAGCAAAGTTAGTTTGTGCAAATGGATATACTGTGTGACACATGGTTACACACTGCAGCATCCATGGTGAGATTTTTTTTTCTTTTTGGAGGGAGGTTGCAAGGGCAAAGGGCAGATTTGGGGGGACAGGAAAATGAGTGGGATTGGGGTGCATGATGTGAAATTCACAAGGAATCAATTAAAAGGCAAACAAAAAGAAAGGAAAGCAGTTTAAAGTGATGACAATTTCAAGTTTCTGACAGTCAAGAGAAGACAGGAAAGCACAGATGATGAAACAGAAGGAGACAGAGGGAAAGAGCCTCAGTAGTGGTTGGTGTCCTTCAGAATGATGCCTCCAGAAGCTGCGGCATTGATGTTGGTGGCGCATGCCTTTAATCCCAGCACTTGAGAAGCAGAGGCATGTAGATCTCTATGAGTTCGAGGTCAGCCTGGTCTACAAGAGCTGGTTCCAGGACAGGCTTCAAAGCTACAGAGAAACCCTGTCTCAAAAAAAAAAAAAAAAAAAAAACAAAAGAAGAAGGAGAAGGAGGAGAAAACAGGAGGAGAAGGAAGGAGGGGGAAGGAGGAGGAGAAGGAAGAAGGTGGAGGAGGAGGAGGAGGAGGAGGAGGAGGAGGAAGAAGAAGAAGAAGAAGAAGAAGACGACGACGACGACGACGACGACGACGACGACGACGACGACGACGACGACGACGACGCCGCAGCAGCAACAACAGCAGCAGCTGCAACTGGTGATGGGAAAGACATCATGGAGGCTGCCACCTTTATCAAACTGAATGAAGCATGAACACACAGACATACATGTTTACATGTATATTAAGGTTTTATAAAGAATTTTAGTACTTCTTTTCTTGTTCTTCAGAAAGGAGATTGTTTTTGAGAGAAAATATCTTCCAAGTACTCATATTATTGTTTTAACAAGAGTTAGTTGAACTGATGGAGATTAATGTTAACACATGAAAACAAAAACCAGCATTCCATGCATGCATGCAACAGCTTTAAAATTGTCAAAAGATTTTTACATGCTGCCTGACCTCCCCCGAGCCTGACACTGCATCCCTGCACACCACTCAGTCAGGAAGCATCCTCCTGACCTATTGCTGAAGAAGCCTTTTTGACTTGATTCCTCACTGAAGTCCTGGCCCAGAGAGCTTTTCCCTGTTCATGCATCAGAGTTTCTTTCTGTTTAGATAAAAGCTTTAAAGAATATTTCTATGGAGGATAAAAATGCATGGAAGAAATATATTTTCACTGGTAAAGTTCTTAAGATTTGAATACTGAATTTGTATGTCTAAGATCCACTTGTTAATTTACTGCTTATAAGGATTTTTTTAGATAAAATTTGGGTGTCTCTTGTGTGGTCCTGTGAACTCTGATACAATGTTCCATTACAAGAATGCTACTGTCCTCTTTTCATAGCTTCTTAAAGAGAGGGACTATGAATGACCATAAGAGAAAGGATCAGACTGAAGAAAGAACAAAGCAGGCTTTGGAGGCATTACAGAGGGGAAAAAAGAAACCCAAAGGTTGGTAGTATTAATTATTTAGTCAAAACTTGTAGTTCAGATTTTTTGGGGGGAGGGGGGGGACAGGGTCTCATTATATTACCCTAGTTGGCCTGGAATTCTGTGTATACCAGGCTGTCCTCAAACACACAGAGGCCCTCGTTCCTCTGTATCCTGAGTGCGGAGATGAAGTTCAGTTATTTTGAAAGCTTTTGATAGTAGTGGGTACTGGAGAGAACAGCAACACAGAAGCATCTAGTTGCCTGAGGCATGTTTCATGTGGGGCTCAATGTCTTTGGTCCTATATGGCTAATTGAAATTATAAAAACCAAAGCATGTAGGTGCTGAGGAGAGGAGTTTGTAGGAAATAAGCTTGTGGGGCAAACATGAGGATCAGAAGTTAAACACATCAATTTCAGTGCTCAGGAGATGGAGATCCCAGGAAAAAGCTGGCCAGTTAGGCTAGGCTAGTCAGTGAACTGTGATTCAATTGAGAGACTGCCCCAAAATATAGGGTGGAGGGAAACTGAGAATATAGGGTGGAGGGAAACTGAGGACATACAATGTCAAACCCTGGCCTTCACCTTCACACACACACACACACACACACACACACACAGAGAGAGAGAGAGAGAGAGAGAGAGAGAGAGAGAGAGAGAGAGAGAGAGAGAGAGGGAGAGAGAGAGAGAGAGAGACTCTTATGAAAATGGCTGGTGGATACTTTGACGTTAACAACTTTGAACATCTGAAGTACCATCTGCTAGAGAATAGCTGTTTTTTCGTTTTGTTTATTGTTTTGTATGGAAGACTAACTTTAAAAACTGCTCCTATGTTTTCTCTCTTGCTTTGTAGGAAAGCTGACTTGTCCTCAGTGAGGCAGCACTGAAAGCTTCTGCCTCCTCGGGCAGATGTTATGGTTACTAACCCACTGTTTCATCAATGGCTTCCTGCAGTGGAACCAATGTCAAGGGACAGATTCCGATGCTGCTCACCTGAATTTATTTTTATCAGATTATTTAGGACCTGACAAATGGTGGGGCCAAGACCATCAGCGCGTTCATCACCTACAAGGGGCCCATTTTCCACAGCTGACTCGTCCCCCATATTCTATCTGAGGCATGCAATTTAAGAATCTTGCTATATTATTTTGGAGGTTAAGCTGAGAGCTTCCTCGGGTAATTGGGGTCACCTTCGTGTGGGCAGGACTACATCTGAAGCAATTTCATTTTTTTATTCTTTTCCTTTCTCTGAAGGAGTATTCAGAGATTTGGCAAGGAAAGAATGCTCTGTTTTTAGTTGCTGTTGGTTACATGCACACCAGCTTTGAAATTTCTTTGTGCCATTCATGTCAACAAAATCATGAATATGTTCAGCATAGCTAATTTTAATCTTTTTTATACCTTTAAATGTGTTTTTAAATCGATAGAGTCCTCTAAAGGAACCCCTTACCTTGCACCACTCTCTTGGCCTCCACTTCCAGTGTCTGTGATGATGCAAAAAACTAAATACTGGCTCCTAAAGTCAACTCCTTTCCAAAGATCAAGACAGTGTAGTAAAGAGCTAGGTTTCCAAAAATTATTTTCTTTATAACTTAAAATACCAAGAGTGTTTTGCATAATTTTATCCGGCATTTTATACTTACCCTGTTTGGAAACCAATGGAAGACCTTATTTCTGAAGCATTGCTGCGGTGCTACAGAAACCAGATATTCAACTTATGGAGACTCAACATTCCAACTTGGAAAACAAATTTGATTGAAATCACGTGGGAAAACACTGGTGAGTCTTCCTCCTTGTTCTATCTCTTGTCTACCAGGGCACTATTTCTTTAAAACATAATAACTTGTCAAAAAGTGGATTTCTAACACTTTGTTCCAGAAGTGAGGAAACCACATAATGATAGAACAGAAGGGGTGAGAATAAGGTGTATTAGAGAGGAAAAGAAGGGCAAGTCCCAAAGTGAAGGAGTCTTGTGTATGCCCACTCTTGATACACATGTCTTGATATCTTCAGTCTTCCAACCTGGAGAGAGATTGCACCAAGCTTAGCAACTACAGGAATGGAGAAGATTGAGGCAATGTCTTCATAGGATATAAGGGATTGGGATGAAGGTTATGGTGATATAAGACATGGAACGAGATGCAAAGAAAATTATCATTGTTCTAGTTTGGAAAAGAAGTGTATAAAATGGCCCATCAAAGAATAGTACCTCTCCTCTGCTAAGGGACCCTCAGAACAGGGCAATCAATACTGGGCTTCCATTTAAAGTCAAGGTTACATATTTCAAACCAATCTTAGATGATTCCACACATTCCTACTATTGAGCCCAGTCAACCTTGCCGCCTCCTCAGCTCTTCTCTATTTTCTGTGTAATTTTGTATCTCATCACCTTTCTCAGTCTGAGCAGACAGAAAGCAGAAATTTCTTTGGTTATATTTCATTCTGACCAGAATACCTACCAATGTCCAAACTCACCTCTGTCACATAATCTCAAATCTAAGACTGACTCCTCCCCTGGCACTTTGCTTACACCCCCTTGTGCTCAGCAAGGTAACTGTATCCTGTCCTTTCTGGTATGGGCCATTTTAAACAGATTTATTTGTTACTTTTATGTGTATGTAAACTTTGCCTGCATTATGCATGTGCACCATGCGTTTAGTGTACCTGGTGCTATCAAGACCAAAAGAGGACACTGGATTCCTTGAAACTTGTTGGGGAATCTTTGCCAACCAATTATCTTTAAGAGGTGGGACCAAGTTAGGGTGAGGCTTTCTGGGACCTAGAGAAAAGTGGCGCATGGCCCAGGTGCTCTCTCTCTATGTGGTTCCCTCACAGCACAGCTGAGCTTGAACTTCTTGTTCCTGTTTCGTGAATTTTCCCCTTATAATAAATAAAAATTCAATTGTTTTATCTTTTAACTAGCCTGTTTATTTCCCGAATCGAGCTAACTTCTACCGAAACTGAGTTACAGATAGTCATATCGGGTACCAATCTCAGGGCCTCTGTTAAAAGAGCAAATGATCTTAATTGCTGATCATCTCTCCAGTCCTTAGTACCAATCTTTTTCCAGCTTATTCAAAATGTTTTCAGGGGCTGGAGAGCTGATTCATCAGTTAAGAGCATTTATTGATCTTTCGGGGGACCCAGGTTCAGTTTCCAGCATATGATGATAGTTCACAGAAATGGTTGTACTTATTATCCGTCTGTCCTTTATTTTAATGTACTTATTTTCTACTCACCCTGTTTACTTGTCAATATGTCCTTCTGACAACCCTTCAAAACAGTCCTTTTTAACATTTCTGATGATCCCCATAGCTCTTCAAGGCAAATTTTACAAATTTCACCAAATGAAATCAGTTTGGCTCTCTTCTATGCTCCCTGGTCCTAGCCACTCTCAGCTTTTTCTGGGACTAAAAAGAAAGAGAGAGAGAGAGAGAGAGAGAGAGAGAGAGAGAGAGAGAGAGAGAGAGAGAAGAGAGGGAAGGAAGGAAGGAAGGAAGGAAGGAAGGAAGGAAGGAAGGAAGGAAGGAAAGAGGGGAGGGGGAAAAGGAGGGGAAGGGAAGGGACAGGAGTGGAGGGAAGTACCTCTTGGGAAGAGAAAGCCAGGCAGAACATCTTTACCTCTGTAGCATGACCTTCAGGTGGTTGCTTATGTACTCTCTGGTGGCAGTCATAAGCAGAGTGCATAGCCATGAAGCAGAGGTAGACATGACAGGGACCCAATCTCAGTGAACTATTTTTGCTAGTGAAGCCTCACATCTCAGATGCAACCTCCCCAATTAGCACCACCATCTGGGCTCCAGGTCTCCAAACTCAGGACCTGACACAGACCCTTCACTGCATTCTTTCTTCAACTCCACTCTCCACGCCCACTCTGCCAAGTGTGGGGTCTCTTTTAAGTATACCTAGAGTTCAAGATTGGTGATGCCATGCCTTTTAAGTTTCTTCTGGTAACTGACTTCTCCAGGATCAAATTGGGACATATACACGTTAGAAAAAATATGCACCTGTATATTTTATGTGAATTTTGTATTTATCTATAAATCTATACATATAGTTCTTTAGATTGCTCCAGTGTATTTCCAGTTTTTTATTTTTTTACATTGGACAGTATATCAATTTTCTGCATAACTTCTATGAGATGCTTGTAAACATTGGTAGACATCTTTAAAAATACTTCTAACTTTGGGAAACTGACTTAGGCTTCCCCAAAGACAAAGGTGCCTTGCTTATAGCTGGTCCTCAGTTTTAATGTGCTGTAATCAATGCTAACATAGGCAGCCTAGGACATTGTTTTGAACAGAAAAGAGATGCTCAAAATCACGAATTCACAAAGTGAGTGAATAAAGAACTCAGAAATTTTGCATTCTAAAAATTAGTTTCTCTCTTTTCTCTTCTTACTTCTTAAGTCCAAAAAGATAGCTCTGAACTTCTGAAAGCTTGTTAATGTATTATTCATGAAAGAAGACCTAGTATGATGCCGACAGGTGCTCTTCCTTACATCTGAGAGACAGGGTTCTGAATATAAACCTTGTCAACAAACTCAAGATAATGACTCTTTAGGCGTTTGGAATTTCCATTTTCTTGTGAGAGTACAAACATATCTTCCTAAAACTGCAAATCCAATAAAGCTAATACAGAAACAGTTTTCATTTAATCACAGATTCAGGAACTCGGGATGATGGCAAAACAATGTAGGAATTAAAAAGAGAGTTGTTCAAGGCAGCCATTCTTGATCATGTGATATACATGCATTGAATCAAAACAATTATAAAATTGTATACATGAATAAGATCTTTTAAACAGATTTGTGCTTTGCAAAAGCATCTCTAAAACTTTATATTTTAAGAACTGAAAAAAGAGAAATCAAGTTTTGTTCAAATTTATAAGTTTTCAAACCAATATTATTGCACTTATGTAAGTACAAGTTTTGACTTCATGGTGAAAATGTCTGCAGGAGTTAAGAAACACTTTTTTATGCCTCCTTTGCACTGCATGCATTAATGCGTCTACCATATGCAAGAGCTGACTCTCCAAATCATACAATGTAAGAGTGTTTTCATCTACCACAGTGTTGATCCCTAGGAGAGATATTTGCCTTCCCTGACAAATAGTCAACATTTTTATAAATATTGACTCTTCTTATGATGTTATTGAGTAATCTAATATATTGGATCATAGCATTTTGTCAACCAGTTAAATGTTCAAGTGTGATATTGAAAGAACAATAAAAGCTAAAACTCCCAAAATTATTACATGCTATATTTATTCTGTATCTGTCCAGCTATTTGCCCCCTCTATTGATATACAAACCACCTAAGCTTCTTCACCTGAGTCCAGAGTTTACTTCTTCACCTGAGGCTAGGGTGAAGAGATTTGTATTAAGTATGTTCTCTGCCATTGGTGCCATCACCGCACAGTACTTCCGTGTGCACATATTCATTAAACTTCTATCCTTCTCACATGTCTCCCTCCTTCAAGAAATAACTTAGGTGCAATGAGAGAGATGTTTGTGTTTATGGTGGTTTGAGTAGGTATGACTGCCATAGCCTCATGTGTTTGAATGCATGGCCTATAGGAAGTAGCACTACTACTCCTTAATGGAGTAGATGTGGGCTTGTTGGAGGAAGTGTGTGACAGTGGAGGTAGCCTTTGCACTCTAATATATGCTCAAGTGTTCCAGTGTGGGACAGTTCTGTCACTGTTGCCTATAGATCAAGATGTAGAATTCTCAACTACCTCTCCAGTACCATGTCTCCCTGCATGCTGTCTTGCTTCCTTCCATGATGACAATGGACTACTGAACCTCTGAAACTGGAAGCAAGCCCCAGTTAAATGTTTTTCTTTTAAGAGCAGCCGTGGGCATATTGTATCTTTACAGTAATAGAAACCCTCACTAAGACAGAAGTTGGCACCAGGGACTGGGGTATTGTAATAGGATGGATCATGAATTTATTTGGAGAAATATGGACCTTGGGAGTATGGATTAGAAAAGCAGTTGAATGCTTTAAATCAAGATTAATGGGCCATCCTAGTAGGAGCAAGGATGACAGTGATGCTGAGAGTGGTTTGAGTTGTGAGGCATGGCTCCAGAGGTTTCAGAGGAGAAGAATTTTAGTATGTGGCCTAGAGATCATTCTTAGGATATTCTGGTGAAGAATGTGTCTATTCTTCACCAGAATCCAAGGACTTTACCTGAGGATAAAGTGAAGAGGTTTGTATTAATTCTGTTGGCAGATAAAATCTTAAAACAACCTATTATTGACTTTGTTGTGTGGCTATAAGTGGTCACTCTTAAACAGATATATAATGAAAAGGGAATGAACAAGCAGAATAATGAAAAATATGAAATGTACAAATCAAAGAGAAAATGGGGCACCAAGAAGTAGAATGGGGTTAAATCCTGTTTTCAAAGAAGTAAACATATTAAGAAATGGAACAAAGGGAGTGGTGATCTCAAGGCAAGGTCTCATCCAGCTAATCTTCCAACTTGTGAAAGGGTCTAAAAATGTCTCAAAGCCTGGTGTGATAGTACACACTTTTACTCTCAGCACTCTTGAGGCAGAGGCTGGAAGATCTCTAATTTCAGAGCCAGTATGGTCTACAGAGTGGGTTTCAGGACATCCAACTTTAGGTAGTGAAGAAAACCATTGAAAACAGAAAGCTAAAGAAGATGCAGTTGAGTAAGGGGTCATGTTCTAGCCCCAGCAAGCAGTAGAACTTTGCAGTTTGGGCCACAAGGTTCTGGCCTCAGAGTCAAAGATAGAAGAAAAGGGTTATGGAATCTTCCTCGGGAAGTAAGGAAAGCTGCTAAGGACAGGTGCATGGCAGGGGTGCCCCTGAATGAAAGCCTCGAGAAGTCATTGCATGAGGTTGTAAAGTTAAAGCCTGGATTGTCATGGGGACCCCTAAGATGTTAGAGATTCCAGAGTTGTGGGATACCTGCTGAGAAGAGCTGCTAACAGAGAGTAGAATCATTCCAAAGTATCACAGTCAAGAAAGCTGAAAGGCGTTGGAGATCTGAAGAGTGTTTTGACATCATACATGGAAATGCAGAGTTTGGAGTTTGGGTAGCTAGTTTTCTGTTTTGCTTTGGTCCAGTCTTTCCCCGTTATCTTCTCTTTCTTCTATTTTGGAATGACAATGTATATCCTGTGCCTTTATTGATTGGAAGTATGTGATCTGTTTTTTTTTTTTAACATATTTCATGAATCTCAGAGGAGACGTTTGGACTTTTAAACAAGTTTGGGACCGTTATAGACTATGAATTCTTTGAAGTTGGATGAAATTTATTTTGCATTATGTTATGACTACAAACTAATGGGGGCCAAGGGGTGGAGTGTGGAGGTATGAATAGATATGGCCCCAATACACTCATGTCTTTGAATACTTGGCCCTTAGGAAGTGACACTATTAGAAGGTGTGGCCTCGTTGGAGTAGGTGTGGGTCTTGGAGGAAGTGTGTTACTGTGGAGGCAACCTTTGTGGTCTCCTTATGCTCAGGCTACAAACAGTGTAGGACACAGTTGCTTCTGCTGCCTATGGATCAAGATGTAGAACTCTCAGCTCTTTTTCCTGCATCATGTCTGCCCACATGACATCATGCTTCCTGCTATGATGATAATGGACTGAACCTCTGACACTATAAGCCACCAAATTAAATATTTTTCTTTATAAGAGCTGCCTTGGTCATGGTGTCTCTTCGTAGCAATAGAAACTCCAATTAAGGCAGCGTTCCACCTGTATTTTGTCTAAAGGGTATACCCAACCTTTTATCAACTTTAAATTAATGACACTTCAGAAAGTCAAATCATGTCCCTCCTCAGTCCACCCAGTTCCCACAGGCTATTTCTACTCCAGCACAGCTTTCAACAATTATTTCTTTTTGCTGTTGTGCAACTTCAAAATTTTAATTATATATTTTACACTTGCGCAGCAAACCTGCCCACAAAACTGTGATTCATCCATAAGGCTGTGTGAGTCAATTGTGGGTCTCTTTTGTTGCTGAGCAGCATCTGATGCTGGACTGTATCAGCTTGCCTTTTCTGCATCCCAGTTATTAGGTACTGGAAATGCTCTAGACTTGCAATCAGAAGAGCTAACTTTAAATGTGAGAACATAAGCCTTGCTTTCTACTATTCTGGTGAGTGTACAATGTCTCACTGTGATATCTTCACTTTGCACACATGAGCTGACTGCGTTGGGCACATTTTCATGTAAATGACTTTTGTTGAAGTGTGTTTAAAACATAGCCATTTTTCCCCCTACATCCCACCTGGGCATTACCCTGGAGCTGACCCTGTTGGCAGTGATACAGGCAAGCTGACACTGAGGACACGAGAGTAGCAGAGCTGACCTCACCCCTCATCTGCCATGCCATGGCATGGGTGAGGGAAAGATGCCTTTTCCCCACACCTCTTGCTACCTGCAGATGGTGGGAGAACTGGCCCCAGGATCAAGAGAGAACTAGTTCTACCCCTCATCAGTTACAGCACACAGGAGAGCAGACTCTACAGCTCGCTGGGGCAGCACATTAGAGGTAAACCTGTTGTCAGGGTTCATGAAAACCAATCCTGAAAGTATGAATATTTATTTATTCCAACTATGTATTGAAAAGGCCACTCTTTCTCCATTGACTTTTTTTTGTAATTTTGTCAAAAGATCAGTTGGCCACATGTGCCAGGGTCTTTAACTGACCTTATTTATCTCACAGTGTAGGCTTTTCCCTAATTGATATCACCACCATTTCTTGAGAATTTATATGGTAAATCTTAAAAAGTAAAATCATACAATTCATGGAATGTTTTTTATCAGCCTAGTGTATTTCTCCTCGAATTTAAAGATTAGAATAGTTAGTGACGTCAGTCCCTTTTGATTTTGTAAATGCTTTACACCTGTAGTTAAACTGAAAAGAATTAGCATTTAAATACCAACTCTTACAAGCTGCAAATTCAGCATTTTGTTATCACTTAGACTACTTTGAGATTTTAGCATATAGATATTCCATTTGCTTTAGTAGATTTAAATACATATTTTATCTGGGAGGGGTTCATTTAATTGGCCATGCTTTTCATTTTAATGGTTGATAGTTCATCAGCAACATATGGAAATATGATTAATTTTGCACTGCTCTTATAATCTTTGACCACATTAAATAAGATCAATTCTAGGATGATAGACTGTAGTGTTTAGTGTTTTAAGAAGTCATATAATCTACAAACCAGATAGGTTTGTGTTCTTTCTTTATGTTCTATTTTCTGCCTTTATTTGCCTTTCTGCAGTAACCAAGACTTCCAGATCCATAGTGAGCAGAAATGGCAAGTGGTCATCCTAGGGACTGGAAATGCTCTAGACTTGCAATCAGAAGAGCTAACTTTAAATGTGAGAACATAAGCCTTGCTTTCTACTATTCTGGTGAGTGTACAATGTCTCACTGTGATATTATTGCTCATATGACCAGTGGCAATTCAATGACAGCCAGTCTGCCATCATTAAACCTAATGTTAGATGTAGGAGTGTTTAGATTTTCTTTGTTAGTTTGAGAGAACTGTCTCAGTTTGCAGAGGACTTTGTTTTAATTGATCAAATATTTTCTGTATCTAATGATACAATCATCAGCTATTCTTTTTCTTGGCAAATTAAAGTATGCTTTGTACTGATTGACCTTTCAACACGGAATCAGCTTCTCATTTCTAGACCAAACCCAAAAAATGGTTTTGAACATAATGTTCTTTGGTTGCTATATTTTATTCTCTAAGTTTGTCTAGGTTTTTGTGATAGTCTTTATGGGAGATATTGAATTATCGTTTTCTTTATTGTACTGTGTTTGTCTGCCTTGGGTGTGAATAATACCGTCATAAAATTTGTTGGAAAGTATTTCCTATTTTCTAAGAATATTGATGTAGGATTGGAGTTATATGTTGTTGAAATGTTGATGTGAAAATGTGAAAAATTTATCCTATACCTTAGTAAAATCAACTAGTCTGGTGACTTTTTTTGTTGGGATTATAGCTATTGAATAATTGTGTAGGTCTAGGGGTTCAATAGCAGATCACTGCCTCATCATGTGAATTTCCAGCATTTCAAATGAAATAAATAGAAATATTCTCTTGATTATCTATATTATTCTTTTAAATTTGATTGTATGTAATTTATGAAAAATTGCACATAATTCGAATTTATGAATGTAATTGAATACATGTCAACATTTCCCTATCCTTTTAACATATGTGGAAAAGGTAACCTTGCCTATTACATTCTTGGCAGTAAAAATCTGTATACATTCTCTACTCCCTACATGGCCATCTCTTTCCTGGCTGGTTTTGGAAGAAGGCAGTACATTATACTGATGTTTTGTGGGTGTCAGCTTTCAAGCTGACTGGTTAAGTTTTTCTATTTCTGTTTCAAATCTGATCTTATGCTTTCTTTTTCTTTGTTTCTTGATTCTTGAAAGAAAACTTTAGAGACTTCTAAAGTGGTTTGCAGACCAACTGCTTCTTATTTCTAAACAGATACTGAAACAATAAAAAAAAAATTGAAATCATGTATGGATGAAAGAGCAAAAGATAACTGCTATGTGACCTGTTAGAGAAGATGTCTACAAAACCTCTGCTCGAATTGCTTAGGAGAGTCAATTTTCTCCTTCCGCCTTGTTGGGATAGTTCTTAGTTGTCAGGCTGGGGCAAGTGCTTTTACCTGCAGGGCTATCTCCTGAGCCAGCTCAAACTGTGTTCTGGAACTCATCCTCTTAACAATGTGAATGCTTGAGGCTATAAATTTTCTTCTGATCACTGGTTTAGCAGCACTTCTAAGATTTATATAAATTCAATTTCATATATTGATTTCAATGCAAGTTGTAATTTCTCTTGCAGCATCTTCTTTTACCTGTGGGTTATTTAAAGACGCAATGTTCAAATGGTAAAAGAGAGGGCAATTCTCTGTTGTCTCTTTTTGTAACAATACTATTTTTAATTCCATTAAGTTCAAAAAATATATACTTTCTACGCTTTCAAAAGTTTATAGTTTTCTAGCTTAATATCTGCTTTGTTGGATGTCGCTCACTCACTTTTCAAGAATGCACAAGCTGCTGTTTTCGTGTGGAACTTTGTCTACTTGATTTAGTACTGAAGCCTTCTAGGATCCTGGCTCACTTTGTTTTCTAATTCTGGATTGGCAACTCAAGAATTCAGTTACCATTATAAATTTATGATCTCTACTTTCAGCTTTGTTGGTTATTATACACATACTGAGGCTACTGGATTTTCCTAAGTATTTTATTGTGCATGTGATCACTTGAGATCATTCTATTTTACCGGTGATTTTACATGCTTAGTTGTAGCATTTGTCTTTGATCTAAATTTCACTGGTCTAATATTAACAAAACCACTGATATTTTCTTTTTGATTAATATTTATAACTAATAATTTTCAGTGTTTTTCATCTATACTGTCATGTGCAGTGTAACCTTCATGACTGGTGAACTGGAAGACAGCAGGTGGAGTGGGATTGTTAAAGGAAATAATGTGTGGGAAGCAGGGTATACTGATAGATTTTCAATAAATAAATAAATATTTATTGGTGGTATCCAAGGGGAAGT
Organism: Myodes glareolus; assembly: GCF_982192425.1. Classification (NCBI taxonomy): domain Eukaryota; kingdom Metazoa; phylum Chordata; class Mammalia; order Rodentia; family Cricetidae; genus Myodes; species Myodes glareolus. Next base: position 51,321,466 of record NC_142036.1, on the reverse strand, counting down.
CATAAATTTAAAGAACTATGAAATAAAAGTCTCCAAAATGGTGTGGAATAATTGTAGGCATAAGTATTGAATGAAATTATGGGTCACTTCTTATAAAAGCATCAGCCCCAACTAATGACTACATGATAATCAAGAAATAAGTGAGTGTTTTCATGCCTGAAGGGCATCAATTTATAAAACATATACAGTTCAGAAATGTCTTACCTACAATACAGCACATAAACTATCATAATACAACTTACAAAAGTTCATTATATTAATTAGAAAAACGTTAAGAACCCAGGAACAAAATTTTCTAGTAGGCAAAAAGTTGAGACATAATTCATACCAAAAGAAACATAGCCAATGATATCTAAAACGTAATGTTTCTAAGATGGCACAGATGATAATGTTGACTCCTCTGCTTTGAGGAAATGTTTTTGAGTATCATAAAGAAATAGAGCAAAGGTTTTAAATGCTCATGTCTGTATTCACACTTCTAGAACAACCCTAGGAAAATAATAATAAGTCCACAATATCTGTAAAATAATTATTATAAGTATGTAACATCAAGAAATAGAAAAGAAACTCAAATGCCCAGTTTAACTAATCCATAATGCCTTGTGTTTAAGTCATTTCATACTAAAAAACATGCATTTGTTTAGTTTTAGATATTGTTACTTACATATTTCTCCCAAGTTGTGTATATTATCAAATAATAGTTATAGAGCATGTTACTTAATTATTCTAATGTAAAAGTGAACTGAACAAACAGAAATACACATGTGTTATGTGTAGTCTATATAAACAGCAGATATCTACTTTGTGTATTAATTTGTTATCACGAAAGCAGTAATAGCATTCATTAGAAAGCTACTAGCTTAAGCTAATTGTACAAAAATCAGGGTTTCATTGTATCTTTGTATGTGGACATGATATATTTGAGCATATTTACCCTTATATTACTCTTCATTTTCTCCCCTTCCTGTAGTCACTCTCTTCCTACACCTCTAGTGCTTCCTTTTCATGTTCATGTCATTTCTCCTGTAGGTTCCACAAATGAAAGGATATGTGGCAATTATCTTTCTGAGTGTTGCTCATTTCACTTTAACTTCATTATTTTCTGTCATAATTCAGTCTTCTTTGTTGCTGAGTACAATTTCATTGTGCGTTTTTACCACATTTTCTTAATCCATCCTTTTATTGGTAGACACGTTGGCTGATTCTATAATTTGATAATATGTACACATAGTGTCCCAATAAACGTGTGTGCAGGTAGATATCATTGTACTATATTGACTTTGATTCTTCTGGTTACATACATAGGAGTAGCAGGTCTCCCAGGGGACCTGCAGGTCACACTGGCCAGAGAAGCAGGTAGATGTTCCTCACTCTCTCCTCCAAACTCAATTCCCCAGCCTCATTCCAAGTCATGTAGCAGAGCACCTACTAAAGAAGCCTCGCCTTCCTCCCTGACCCCCATCTCTCATTCCTACTTGTTTGTTCTTGTCTTATCTTACTTTATCATTACTCCCTAGATGTCTGTCTGTTTTCTAAGGAGAGACAGAAAGGGTGCAAACCCGGATAAAAGGGGAGTAACAAGGTACTCAGCACAATTAGTCATAGTCAGCATAATACTGGGAAACACAAGTTAAGACCACAATGAGAAACCTGGGCAATGTGACTAAAATGGATTTATAAAAACAACATTAGTAAGGATGTCTGTGAATGTCCAGTAGAGCCACGGTTGCACCACTATGAGGTAAACCCATTTAAACTCTTCATATGTGTGTGTATTTATATTTGAGAAAATTTCTGCAGCAGTACTTTTTCATAGGCTTGTTGCAAGGAGAGAGGCTTGATGGCTCCCAGACCACCTGGATAGCTTACACCCAAAATAATCACACTGAAACTGTATTTATTAAAACACTGCTTGGCCCATTAGCTGTAGCTTCTTATTGTCTAACTCTTATTTTAATTTAATCCATTTCTATCAATCTATATATCACCATGTGGCAGTGGCTTACCGGGTAAAATTCCCAGCGTCTGTCTCTGGCAGATCCATGACATCTCTTAGTCTCTGCTTTCCTCCTCCCAGAATTCAGTTCCATCTTCCCTGCCTATCTAAGTTTTGCCCTATCAAAAGGGCAGGGCAGTTTCTTTATTTATTAACCAATGAAAGCAACACATAGCCAGAAGGACCTCCTACACCATAAGGTCTTAAATGTTAGCTGTCCCTCCCCATCTTCTGTCCCTAACACATTTAACCCTTTCTATTCTGTTTCTCCTTTATATCACTGTGTTCTTTCTTTCCTTGAGCCCTACCTCCACCACTCTGTGTCTCCTTACTAATTGCCTGACCTCCATGGCATTCAAATTAAACACACATAGCCAAAGACTCAGAGCTAGCATTCACAAATAAAATGGATTTTATGACATTTGTTATTTCTAACTCTGGGTTACCTCGCTCATAATGTTCCCAGCTTCATGCATTTACCTGTGAACATCATGATATTGTGCATCTTAACAGATTAATAATATTCCATGGGGGGATAGGAAGGTAGAACACCACCCCCTTACGTTCTCAGTCTCTCAGGATTACACTTCTGCAGTCCCCAGATACAGTTGTGTCTTTAATTTTATTTGGTATTATTATCATTCAAAAGATTTAATCTAGTCTGGTAGAGGTTCTCTGTCATTGGGAATTTTGCTTTAAGTTTGATGATGAGATAAATTAATATTTGTAGGCTAAGGTTATTTAAAATTTTTATAGGTGTGTGTGTGCGCGCACGCGTGCGCGCAAAGTGCATTTGTAGAGATCAAGAGCAACTTGCCAGTGTTAGCTGTCTCCTTCTACCATTTGTGCTACGGAAATCAGTCAGTCCTGGAAGGTTTATTGTCATGCTATGGAGATCAGTCAAGTTTACTGGCTGTACCATTTCAAAGACCCCCAATGCTACCTAACAGAATTTCCTCAGTGGTAGAGATGTTTTAGGGAGATATGGTTTCTTAACAATTAAAGCATGATTAGTGTAAATTGATTTGAAAGTATCATCCAATTTAAAAATGACACAATGTGAATGACTACCAACTAGGTGAGGAAGCTTTGGCAGAGACAAAGGCACATATCCTGAGATCTGTCCACCATCTTACTTGATCACTCCATTTTGATATTGACACTAAAATTTGTTTTCTGGCTTTGCTTTGTTTTAATTTGTTTGGCTCTCGGGTGTCTGTGGCACCTTGAGTCACTGTTTCTGTGATGGTGTGTGTGCCTGTCTCTTGTCTTGTGTTTTCTCTTCTGCCTTCCTTCAGACATGGCACAGCTCAACTCCTAGTTTTCCATTCCAGATTTAGCCTGTTGGAACCTCATCCAGAGCCTTGCTCTGTTATTTAGTCTACTTGGTCTGACAATTAGGAATGGAGCTCCAGCCATTCTTGCAATTCACAGAAGCTCTATGTATTCTACTTCGTTAGGATTGTCTGTCTGCTCTGACATTTGACTCTGAGTAAGCAAGATTTGCAGTTAGGAGAGGATCATAATGGAGACAAATATTGTCCAGATACATCTGAGTTTAGAAGACAATGCAGAAAATCAAATAAAAGTCTAGGTTTTCCTTGTGCTTGTCTGTTAGTCATAAGAATATTTTTATTATGCCTTTTCAATCTTAGTCATTTTTTAAAAATTCATAATTCATCACTCAAGTTGATATATATATATATATATATATATATATATATGTCTTACATTGGATCTAATTGACTACTCCAATAAAAGTGGTGTGTATTGCAATGCCATTTTACATCTACCTGATAAAAAGAAACAAAAATTAAAATCTAGACTCCCATATCATCCCCCCAAGAATACGAACTTAAATACTTGTATGCAAACATAGACATGCTTTTTACGAGAGATTTTAAAAAAACCACAATACCTGGTCATATCACAGTAATATAAAAATGCATGTGAGGCTAGGACATGTGTCCCTCTTCCTTTATGTTGTAAGGTAGGAAAGGAGATAATACTGCTCAAAGGAGAGAGTAACTATGAGACTCTCTCGAATCTCAAAACCAGGAAGGCCCAATTCCGCTTTAATACCAATTAATCCCTAATACCAATTTCAAGTTAATACCATAGACTTAGTCTCCAGCACCACTCCTGTGGCAATCCTATAGATTCCAGGCCTTTGAGAAGGACAAAAACTTCAGTTCACACTAACAACACCATAGTGGTCACAGCAGCTCTGGGCTTTGGACATTTTCCAGCTCTGTACAGACAGCATCCATAATTGTAACACACACTGACTGTTGAAAGGTTTTTCCAAACAGAGCCAGCCTCCGGAGACCAGAATCAGTACCTTCATTTTCAAACGCACAGACTTGGACATGCAACAAGAAGAGCCAAGAACAATCAAGTAAAAATAATATACCAGAGATGCAAACCGATTGGCAGTATCAAGCATCAGGAGATGAAATGAGTGAACTGCTTGGCACAGAACTAAAAGTGGCATATAATTAAGCTTAACAAGTTTTAAATGAAAGACAATTCAGAAATAAACACCTAGAGAAACTGTTCCTGCTCAAGTACTTGATCAAAGGTCTCCAAGAAAATTCAGTAAGATAAAATTGTCTTATGCCAAACAGAATCAAACTGTTAAAAAATGAAGCTCATTTTGTCTATAAAATCAGAAAGCAGAAGACAGCAGAGAACATGTGAGTTTCATACAGAAAGCTGCATTATTCCCAGGAGAAGCCGTGCCAGATCAGAGAATAGAGGGACATCCGGAGTTGGGGAAATGAAAACTGCCAACCAAGAAAACTTTAGCCAGCAAAAACTGATGTTCAGAATGAAGACAGAGACTTTTCCAGATAGACAAGAGTTCTGGACTTTATTACCATCAGACAGGCCCTGCAAGAAAAATAAAGGGATTTCTAAAAGTTGAAAGAAAAGAATACTAAAAAGCAAGACAAGAACATCTTCAAAGGAGCATAGTGGCCCAATAATGTTGGGAATCATCTCCTGTCTCAGGATCACAGTACCTGCTCATTTGAGCCATGATACAGAGCTGCAGTCCACAGCCATCAGATGGGCACACACTCTGCATCTGAGCTTCCCCATCTACCCTAACTCTTCTACTATTATAAAACGATGTTTTCCTTCTGAGTACCTTAATTTTTTTTTTCTGTTTTGAGGGATCCCTACACTAAATTCATTGTTTCTAGCACTGTGTAGAAGCATTGGATACAAAAACATTTATTTATTTGTCTTCCCATTTGTTGTCTTGCTTTTAAAGTCTTATAAAAAAAAGTATTGACTAAACCATCATGGAGCTTTCCTCCTATGTGTTCTTGTAGTTTCATAGTTTTATGCCAAATGTGTAAGTTCAGGAATAGGGGGCACATCTATAAAGGTAGTCCTTGAGAAATATGGAAGAAGGTAGAGAAGCTTGTCCCAGGGGAGATGATCTGACGGCATTTCTTGGGCTCAGGCTGGCCCCTGAGAAAGACTGCTTCAAAAGCAGGCAATTGCAGTACAGTTTGTCTGTGCAGCTGTGCTCTAAGTGGCTCCCTGGCGGACTTAATACATAGCCATTTTTTCATTTTTTACATTATATGTGTCTCCTGGCCAAATGGTTCAGTGTTTAGTATTTCAAACTAAAGACAAGTTCTTTACAGTGAAAGATAACACACATGTGTCTTCTCTCATCTTCTACCACGTTTAGTTTTATGCTTTGCCTAGAAACACGCAAGTTATTCAAAATGACTTAGGATTGACTAATGTCATACTTAATGGGTAGAAATACGTTTAAAAAACTATGAAAACAAATGAATAAGCTTTGTAAAATTGTAGTGTAGAAAATCAGTATACAAAAAAATCAACATAGTTCAATATTAATAGCCAATTATTTGAAATGGAAATTGAGAAAGTCATATTATTTTTAATAGCTAAATATATGAAAATAAAATGCTTGAGAGAGAGCTTAACCAAAGAGGTAAATGGTCTCTGTAGTGAAAATGACAAAACATTGAAAAGAGAAACTGAAAATCACCCACCGATTAATAGAATAATCCCAGGTTGTTTGATTTTGGAAACACAATACTGTTAAAAAAAATTCCAAAGTAACACTAAGTGATCTACAAATAACATGCAATTTCTTTAGAAATACTAGTGGCATTTTTTCATAGCTTAGAAAATACAATTTGTAAGGAAATAGATATAATTCATACACACACACACACACACACACACATCACAGACTCACCCACACACACACACACACATGAGAACAAACTCGTACCCATTGCACTGGTTATAAAATTAAACTTGATCTAAAGATTAAATTTAAGATCTGAACCTATGAAAATTTTAGATAAATTTTCAAAGACAGTACTTTTGGGATATTGGGATGAGACAGGTTGGGGGTGGAGACGGTATCCTCAGAGCATGGCCTTCTCATGACTTCTGAACAGGATCTAAGACAATGAATGGGGGAAGATAGCACACAGATCAGAAAAAAAAATAATCTGTGAGGGCCCAGGTGTGGAGAGGCTGTCACTCAGAGTATGGGAGAAACAGCATAGAGAGCAAAAACAAATGAAAACGCAGCTGTAGAGTAAATGGGTGTTTCTCCAAAGAAAAGATACAAATGAACAACAAGTGTATTTAAAATGCTCAGTATCACTAATCAACAGTGCCTCGCTGTAGTAAGACTGGATGTTACCAAAAAGAGGAGGAAGATAGTGAGTGCAGGCAAAAATACGGAGAAAGGAGCCATTGACCCACTGTCATGAGGAGTAGAAATCATGACCGCCACTATAGGAAATAGTGAGGATTCTTCAATAAATAAGAATGGAACTACTATAAGTTCCATTAATTTCACTTTTTGGTATGTCTCTAAAGGAGTCACGATTTCCAATAGACATCTGCTGAGCTGTGGAAACAGCTTGGGTGTTTATCATCTGACAAATGGATAGAGAAAGTGTGGTATCCCATGAAACATCATCATGTTATTTGAGAGAACACAAATAGAATTGGTAACCCTTATGTTAAACAAAACAAGCCAGGTACAGAAAGACAAGTACCACACTTTCTCATTCATGTGTGCATTCTTTCTTTTCCTCTTAGTTTTTCAAGACAGGGTCTCTCTGTGTAGCCTTGGCTGTCCTGGGACTTGCTCTGTAGACCAGGCTGGCCTCCTATTCACAGAGATCCACCTGCCTCTGCTTCCTGAGTGCTGGGATTAAAGGTGTGCACCACCACCTGTGTATTCTTAAAGCATCACTCTTATTAAGGTTCAAAACAGGGTGATTGTTATCAGAGGTTAAGGAAAGAAGGGAGTGGAGAGGACTGGAGAAAGCATTACTAATAGAAACTTAGTCTTAGTTATATGAGAAAAAAGAAAAATCTTATCTTCTCGTACCCAGTAGAGTGACTATACATAATGATGGTATATTACATGTTACTGTTTCAAAAACTTAGATGAGTAGTTTTAACTGTTCCACTAGAAAGAAGTGACATATGTTTGGAGAGATAGATGTGTTCAGTCTGATTTAAACAGTATGCAATGTTATGTACATTGAAACATCACCTGGCCCATGATAAATATGGAGTGTTGATAAATATGTGATAACAGTTTTTTAAAGATAAGCCAGGGAAGAAGGTAGGCTAAATGTAGATCTTCACCCCTCCTTTCTCTACTTCAAATCCAGTCTTCCAGTTTCAGCCTCAGCTTTGTAGCAGACTACCTGTTGCAACCTCCACTTTCTTTCTGCCCCAATCTGCAGTGGATCACACTGATCTTTCCTCCACCCTTTACTTACCCAACTCATGATTTTACCCCACCCTCAACCTAAAGGAGGAGATGCCTATCATGGTACAAGAAGCATGCAGAATACCAATATACTGAACAAAAAAGGAAATTCCCCATGGCACCCAATAATCAAAACACTAAACATAAAGAACAAAGAAAGAATATTAAAAACTGCAAAGGATAAAAACCAAGTAACATATAAAGACAAACCTATTAGAATAACATCTGACTTCTCAATGGAGACTCTAAAAGCCAGAAGGGCTTAGACAGATGTTCTACAGACTCTAAGAGACCACAGATGCCATCCCATACTACTATAACCAACAAAACCTTCAACAATACCAAGTATAAAAACACTTGTGAAAAAGAAACAATAATTAAAATTCACCCTACAAAAAGAGGAAAAACTAGTTTTTTTAAGGGAAGAATTCTACCATACTTTAAAAAAAGAGCTAATGCCAATACTCCCCAAATTATTGCACAAAATAGAAAAAGAATGAACACTGCCCAATTTGCTTTATGAGACCACATTTATCCTGATGCCCAAACCACACTAAATCCCAACAAAGAAGGAAAGTTACAGAACAATTTCCCTTATGAACTTAGTTGAAAAATTCTCAATAAAAATACTTGCAAAGTAAATCTAAGAACACAATCGGAGGTCATCTACAATGATGAAGAAGGATTCATCCCATAAATGAATGGATAGTTCAACATATGTAAATTGATACACATGATCCACCAAATAAACAAAGTAAAGTACAAAAACACATACTAGATACAGGAAAGGCCTCTAACAAACTCCAAAAACCTGCATGATAAAAGCCCTAGAGAGATTAGGGATACAATATAAATCAAAATAACAAAGGTAGTTTACAGCAAGCCCATACATAGCCAAAATCAACCTAAATGGAGAGAATCTCAAACCAATTCCATTAAAATCAGGAACAAGTCAAGGTTGTCCACTCTCCCACACCTATTCAATATAGCGCTTGAAGTCTTAGCTAGCATAATAAGACAACAAAAGAAAATCAAGGAGTACAAATTGGAAATGAAGAATTCAAAGTATTTTTATTTGCAGATAATATGATAGCATAAATAAGTGATCCAAAAACTTCCACCAGGAAACTCCTACACCAAGTAGCTGGATATAATTCAGCTTAGAAAAATCAGTAGACCTCCTACATCTAAATGACATGTGAGTCTCAATATCAGTGGCCTAGAAAATAGCATCTCTCATACACAGCCATATATTTTGATACTTAGGATGAGAAAATTCAAGAGAAATAACCCTTCACAGTTTTTAACTTGTTTTCGAATATTTCTCTGCTAACCAAAAATAGCTCCTTTGTATTTTGGAACCAGCAACAACTAAGATTAAACCAGAACTTATGAAGCCTTAAGCAATGATTTGAGGAAGTAGCATGTTGTCTGTAAAGTATCTTGGATGTAGCAGAGGCAGGATGCTAATGACTATTGTCTGAGACAGTTTGATGGCTTAAGCTCATTACTTTGATCTATGGAAAGATTCTCAGACAGACTGAGCATGAAGGTTACTCGTATACTAATGACCCTAACAAAGTCCAGTTTATAAATGTGTGCGTTACTGGCACAAATGATTTGATTTCATAGAGGCCTTTGTCTGATGTTAATCATTCATCAGTGTTTTGTTTATCTAATTTGTTTTTATGAACAGCAAACTTACCATGCTCAATAAACTAGTCCAGGCAATCAAATTTATCTCTCATTTCCATTGGCAGCCTTGAAGCAAATATATACTAATGGACTAGTTAATTTTATAATTGCACCACATGTGAGCAACAGTGCTACCCAGTTTCTGAGGAATTACAAAACTACACACAACAGAATAAAATTATTGGGAACTACTTAGTTAGCAAGCTGACCAAGGTAAAGTTAAGTTCTAGATCCTTGAACTTTTCCGTCTGTAAGAAAATTCTACTCTTTTGCTAGTGTACATAAAGTCTGAGATGACTTTGCCTTTCTGACCAAGACGATGCAATTAAACTATAGTCAAAAGAACGCACAGATAGAAAATGTATCAGAGGCATGGATTTAGAGAGAAAAACTGGCTATTTATAACACACTGCAGTGTGTTGTCTTGTCTTTACTGAAATGATGCTTTGGGCATCCTAGGGAGCTTTGTGATATCTTTATAGTAATAACAACAGCAATATATTTACTGAGCTGACCACTTAATCTCTCTCCTGCTGTGATCAATTTGCTATGTTTGTAAGGTGGCTGGCCTTGGCTGGAACAGTGGGATAAACCCCAGAGCAGAAAAGCTGTAACTTTTAATCATGTCTGTTGAATTTTTGTTTTGCCAGTACTTTACTTTCTATACCAGGACTTTATGTTCTAAACTTTTTTTTTGATGCAGGGATAGTTCAACATACAAAAATGCAACCCACTATATAAATAAACTGAAAGAAAAAAAATGATCATTTCATTAGATGCTGAAAAGGTATTTGGCAAAATCCAACACGCCTTCATTATAAAAGTTTTGGAGAGATCTTGTATTCAAGGAACATATCTAAACATAATAAAAGCAATATATACCAAGCTGACAGCCAAAACCAAATTAAATGGCGAGAAATTCAAAGCAATTCCACTAAAATCAGGAACAAGACAAGGCTATCCTCTCTCTTCATATCTATTTAACATAGTTCTTTAAGTTCTAGCTAGAGCAATAAGTCAACAAAAAGAGATCAACAGGATACAAATTGAAAAGGAAGTAGTCAAACTTTTGGTATTCACAGATGATATAATAGTATACATGTGACCTCAAGAATTCTATCATGGAGTACATGTGATAATTGTCATTCTATGTATGTCTGGGTTACCACATTCAAAATAATATTTTCTAGCTCCATTCATTTTCCTTCAAGATTCAAGAGGTCATTGTTTTTTTCTGCTGTGTAGTACTCCATTGTACCACATTTTCCTTATCCATTCTTCGGTTGAGGGGCTTTTAGGTTGTTTCCAGGTTCTGGCTATGACAAACAAAGCTGCTATGAACATAGTTGTGCACATGTCTTCGTGGCACGATTAAGCATCCTTTGGATATATACCCAAAAGTGGTGTCACTGGGTCTTGAGGAAGGTTGTTTCCTCATTTTCTGAGAAATCACCACACTGACATCCAAAGGGACTGTACCAGCTTGCATTCCCACCAGCAATGCATAAGTGTTTCCTTTTCCCCACAACCTCTCCAGCATAAGTTGTTATTAGTGTTTTTGATCTTGGCCATTCTTACAGGTGTAAGATGGAATCTCAGAGTTGTTTTGATTTGCTTTTCTCTGATGACTAAAGATATTAAACATTTCCTTAAGTGTCTTTCAACCATTTTAGATTCCTCTCACACATAGGTGATTTTTAAAAATAAAGCAAAGAAAACCAGCCTACAAACCACAATCCCAGAGAATTTAGACAACAATGAGGACACTAAGAGAGACTTACACAGATCTAATCTACATGGGAAGTAATCTCTATATAGATCAGGCTGGCCTCGAACTCAGAGATCTGCCTGCCTCTGCCTCCCGAGTGCTGGGATTAAAGGTGTATGCCGTCACCACCCAGCCCTCAATTTACTTCTAAAGAGAGTATAAAATTCCTGGATGTGATCATACATGCCTTTAATCCCAGAGGTGAGCAGATCTCTATGAGTTCCAAGCCAGGCAGGGGTACAGAGTGAGAACCTATCTCAAACTCAAAAGGTAAGAGAAAAAAAAAAAAAAAACACTACAAACCTCTAGTTGAGTAAGAGCAAACATTTGTGTGTGTGAGTGACAGAGGTGGAAGGGTCAGAGAGAGGGGAGGAAGGGAAGGGAAAGAGTGAGGAAAGGAGGTTAGACAATGAGAGTGTGCACAGAAAAGTGCAATGGGCAACATTAGTGACAGCAGGACTCAAGGAACAGATATCACTACAGCTCTTCATCTATTAAATAGGCAAAAATTTGCTCAACATTTTCTAATGTAATTATCAGTTTAAAGGAAGTAGATCTCAATCCTCAATTTGTTAAAAATCAATACCAAAAGAAATACAATATATTAAAAACTTCATATATATACTAAAGAAATTGAATATATAACTTCAAAATCAAACAATAAAAATTGAAGCCCACATAGTTTTAGTGACAAATTCCATCTTGTGTGTAGGGTAAATAGTGCCAATTGACTATAAACTCAATATTCAGTTTGAAATAACATACTGGACTATTTAGCAGCACATAGTCAAGTTAATTGCAGGTGTAAAAGCTTGGTCAGCCAAGAATCAACAGAAGTTTGTGTGTGTGTGTGACAGAGGTGGGAGGGTCAGAAAGAGGGGAACTTGAGTTCATTTTTATGTAAATAGTTAGCTTCATGCAACCCAAAGTTATTAAATTAGCAGTACTGATCAAATAATAAACTTTACAAAAGACTTGATAGAAAATGTCTAAACTATATTAATAAGCATATTTCATGTTGAAATGATTTATTATCTCAATCTTTATTAAAATTTAGAATCTGATTAGACTGTGCTCTATTTAGTCTTAACTGTTGGCCCCAAATAGATCTTACTAAGCTGTCTAAATAGGCAAAATTATCCAGTAAAAAGAATCTTTCCATAGAAACAGAAAAACACAGATAGATAGAGGATAATAGAGAGACTAATAGACAATAGAACAAACAAATAGATGGATGTTAGAGATTAGATAGATTAGATTAGATAGATAGATAGATAGATAGATAGATAGATAGATAGATAGATAAATAGGTGGATCGAGATGATTAAAAATATAGTTGATAGACACTAGATCAGTATCCTGAAGCATATAAATATCATATGAACATTTATGTTACCTAAGAATTGCACACATAAGGTGATTCTTGTATGTAGCTAAAAAGACACTTTTTTACTTACAAATATATTTGTTTAAATATCCACCAATTGCAACTGCATTTATGTGGACTCAAATAATTGTCTTTTCCAAAACAATCTCATTAAATAAGATTAAAACACCAAAAATAATACGACAAGACTGTAAACTTGCCTTTTTGAATATTTGAAAGGAAAAATATTAATAGAACTCTTACCACACTTCACACTTTCATATATAATTTCAGTTTGGTGATTTCCATTTTAAAGATGAACTGCCATTGGTACTTAAAGTGGGAATAAGGGCATCAAGTTAAGTGCCAAGGTTTGCAAATAAAGTGAGCTTTATATTGTCAAATCATTAAAGCTAATTAGAGAAAGAGCATTATAAAAACACAATCTCATAAGACACAGTTAAAGGATTACAGTAAACCCCTAGTGTCCATAGTGCCGGAAACTGTGGCTGTGCGTTGCCCAATAACATCTCGGGGTGGACTGAGATGTATGTCCATATTCTCTCTTCAAGGAGCCCATGTTTTTCAAAGACTTTTAAAGACTAAACCTTTATACATTTTATAATATTTTTACAATTTCTTCTATCATACTCCATTCATTGGATTCCCAGCATCTAACATGTATCCCAAAATAAACAGCAATAAAAAAAAAAAAACCTTATGAGGAAAGATGGGAGCGAGGTATCTTGTATCTTGGTCATTAAATAGGGATGCTTGTTTGGAGGAATGGTCTGGGGTGTCCACCATCTAACAGGCACATCTAGATGCTACTTATATACAGCTAAGAGAATAAGAAAGTTGGTGTAATTATGGTAGGTTTAAGCTGTGATCCTGACATGCTGGGTGGTGGAGACAGTCTGTGTAAAAGAGGGGGTCATGCAGAGAACAAAGATGTGCACCGCAGCTACCCACAGTTTCTGCATAGGTCCCCTATTTCTTCATCTTCTGGTTAGAGGAGCACAGTGGGTTTTCCCTCTGCACTGGAGCATTGGAAGTTCTCTCTGTACCAGGCATTCCTCTTTTTCTACGTTTCTTAAGCATACTGATCTCCGAGTCTACCAATAAAAGCTCAAACCAGTGACTCTCATCTCACTATAATAGAGTGCTTTTGACAGCTTATTGAATACCTTACTTGAATTTTCCTAGACCCTACAAACCAACTGTCTTCCTCACAGTCCTCACGTTAGGAAATGGCCTTACCTTTCCTCAGGGAGACTGAGTCAGAATCCTGAGCATCGTCACCCTCATTGTCTATCCCTATATATGACCTCCAGGCTGTGCCACATCGATCCTTTAGATCTCTCTCAAATTAGTTCACAGCCCTCCATCCCCACTGCTTTCCCTTACATCGGGTCACCACCAATTTCTGCTTAGATTATTTCAAAGCCTTTCAATCACATCCTGCCAGCCTTTCACTGTCCTTCTCAGTGGTCCTCCACAAAGCTACCATTAGTGGTCCTTTAGCTCTCTCTCTCTCTCTCTCTCTCTCTCTCTCTCTCTCTGTGTGTGTGTGTGTGTGTGTGTGTGTGTGTGTGTGTGTGTGTGTGTGTAGATAGACAGATATTCAGTCACGACAATTGGCTGCTTCAAATGCTTCACTGGTTTTTCAAATGCGTTTAAGTCAAAGTTCAGGCTCATTAGCATGACAGTGCGGAAGATCTGGGCCCTGTACACCTGTCCAACCCGTGTCTGACTATTCCCTACTGACACATTGTACTGTAGACATAACAAAGTATGACATTTGCAATTTTTATAAATTATTCTCTTCTTAATGGTGCTTCTCTATTTAATAGGCTTTTCCCGGTGGCCTTCGCCTATCACCCATAATTCTCTTGAAACGTTATCTCCTTCAGAAAGTTGTCTCTGACCTATTGAATTTCATGCTTCACTGGGGCTTCATGTCCTTCCGTGAGCTCCTAAATCATGAGGCTTGATGATAGTATTTCAATTCTCATTAATTGGTACATTTAGGGAGAGATGAAGTGATGTTTCAGGAGTGAGCCAGGGATAGGTGGAACACTTAGACACACACACGACCTCTTTCCTCTAAGGAGCACTTAGGCCAGGCTAACTATCGTTTACACAGTATAACAGTTGTCTGCATGCCCGTTTCATTGTACCATTGTACTGTGACTCTCTTTCAGCCATGTGTGGAAAACCATTTCAGGAGACTTATAACCATTTAATTTTGGTCAAACGTTAAGAATCATTGTTAAAACAGTGATGGATAATCAAGACAATTAGCAAAACTCAACAAAGTTATTTTAAATGAGTGTGCACATCTGAAAGCAGGTAAGGAGCTGTCTTTTCTTGGGCTGTAAAACCATCTTTCCCAACTTGCCACTTCTGGCAGGTCCCAGGCTGTAGCCAGACCTTCTTTAATTCCTCTTTACGTGTGCCCAGCTAACTGGCACACACACACTGACTTTTCTACAAAGTCATTCCTCATCTCTGATAGAATACTCAACTTGGTTTTTTTCTTATTTTGTATTCTAGTTGCTTTAATAGACATCTTAGGGTATTTCTGATTGGCCCCCTCTGGAGTACTGTGACAGCTATAAACCATTGGTTACTGGACTTGCCAGAGGGCTGTAAGGCTCCCTGCCAGAATCATATGATTAATTCAAGTCATGCTCAACCATAGTTCTTAATTCTGATGGGGCTCTAACAGGGAGATCTGGGAGAAAAGTGTCTCTCAAAGTTACTAAAACTTCTTTTTCTCTCCTACTCAATGTCAAAGATTTTGAGAAAACACATTTTTTGCTCTTAACATTTGTAAAGGGAAAAAAAGGACATTTTCATATGTATTGCGTCATGAAGTAAATTAGAGATAGTCTTCGGACATGTTTTGTATTTAACTGTTTTCCAAACTCTATATGTAACACTGAGTGAGCATGGGATCTGCACAGCATCCAGAAACTGAAAGGTAAGCTGGGAAGTAATGGTACAGAGCCAAGAAATGACTCTCAGCTGTTTTCGTAATGGCCCTTTTCCTTATCAAGGAGGTGAACATTGGCCACCTACTTATATACTCGGGATTCTGGGGTCCCATCTGACTCTGTAATACTCTCAAAATGTCCCTGAAGAGCAAACAAAAGCTTCAGCATTTCTCTCCAGTGCTAGACTTCAGAATATTTGTTTGAAAAGAAGATAGACAATAGACACACTTTCCTACATTTCTTGACTAATACTAGTTAGCCATTCAAACAATTGATTAAATATGAAAAATTCCTGCTGAGCCTTGCTTCCTAATCAACTTCATTCCCTCTCTGAGATTCTCATCATGCAGGACAATGGAGACAAATGTTCTAATGCCAAAATGTGGTTTATGCTGCATTTCCTAAAATTTTCAAGGATATTTAGCTCACTTACTATTTTGAAAATGATAAACATCTAAATAAGTTTTTAGAAAGTTATATTGTGATAATACTTTGTAGCATGCTAGAAATGCAAAAGCCTTCAAAAATATCAATTCCCCTGTCTTCACTGAACTTGTAGAAAAGAACTAGCTTTGAAATAAGTAATGAAAGTTATGAAATAAACAGGAACAGGGGTGAGAACTACATGTTAAACAGCCTAGTCTTCCTTGCTTCTAACCTCAGCATCGAAGTGCTCAGCTGTGGGCTCAAGACACTGTGGACTTTGAGTTGTACAGTACCAATAAGGACAGAGTTGCCATTGTTTCATGTGGGTTTCCTTGTTTCACAGCAAGGCCATGCTGTGTTGGCCAGAAACCTGCTGAGGAGCAAATGGCCACCTGCCATCCATAGTTGGCTGCCTGCTCCCTCAGAACTCTCTATGACTGGCCACTGCCAGTGGTCTATTTCAGTTTTGTCAAAGAAAAAATTTGAGACTAGTCGCAAAGTAGGAAGGATGAAAACACATTTATCTAACTTCCTAATACTTCTTCCAGGCTGTCCACAAGACACAGATACCATCACCCATATGTCACCATCCAGCTCCACAATCAAGCACACATACTGTCCAGCTTGAGCCTCGCAACCATCCCAGGAGCGCAGTTAACTATTCTTCTTCACAAGAGAAAGGAAAGAAAACTCAGAAAAGTCAAGTACGAAGACCAAGGGCAAACAGGTGAGATGCATGATAGGGATGGAGTTCAAATCTGTCTCTCTTAAAGGAAAAGTAGAAGCTCTTATTCCATTATGGAGTTCTTCCCCCGTAAGATGTTCACTACCCAAATTCTGAAATAATGTTTACATCTTGTTTTTGGTGGATTTTTTAATGCCCTGGGAACAACTTCAGACTCCTTGGAACTAAACTATGATGAGCAGACTGTAGATCATAAATGACAGATAAGTAAAAATATCTCACAGGAGGACATTCAGATGGTCAGTGTCACTATATGCAGTGAAGATCTGGGCAATTAGACAACAATATGATAGATAGTTAACACGGTCAGTGAAAAAAATCTCACAAACTAAACACCGAGTAAGAAAATGGAGCAAGGAATAGTTTTATTAGGAAAATGAAGCCACCTTGCAGATGCCGTGTCTCATTTCAAATATTAAAAGTTTAAGCATTTTATGAAAGTGGATTGTTATATTGCTGTTGGAAAAAATTGATCCCAAGAGAAAACATATTCTTTTGAGGGGAAAAATAGCTTTTATATTTTTTTTCTAGCTCATGCTAGGACCAGAGTTAAGTTATGAAAGAGACAGCCACAGTTGGCTTATACTTCTGCCTGGCTGGAGAGAGGGCAAAGGAGGACTCTGGGCTATGCTTGAGCAGAGCTGCTCAGAGGCAGCTAGAGTTTACCACAAAACACCGTAGCTTCCAGTTCTAACCTGCAGCTTTTTTCCAGCTTGTATCATGCATTAAGTAGTATTCCACTTTCTTAGCTAGTATATAAGTTGCTGTTTTGTTTTTTTTTTTAAAAAAAAAAGAGGGCTGAGGTTGTACTCAGACTAAACCAGCAGGAGTTGCATATTCAGTCTGCAGTGCTAGAACCTAGAAAGAGAGGTGGCCGTGGAGACCACACACTAGTACTTAGCATACTCGAGTCTATATCTCTGACTTCACAGATGAGGATTCGAGGCAAGTTTGTGATTTAAAATACACACTATAAGCACATACTGATGAGAAGAAAGTATTTAACTTCTATCATCTCCTCTTCAACATGAGAAAGGAGGATGTCTCTCTGATTATTTTCCCTACACTTTGCTCTCTCTTGGTCTCTCTCTGGGTGTCCAGCATCTTTCTTTCTCTTCCATCCACCTCCTATCTGGCACCACCCCGCCTTTCCTTCTTTGGAAAACAAAATCCATGTGCCGATCTTTCCTCATTCAAGAAGTCATATATCTTTAGACCAAACTCTTGCTTGATAGAGTCTGTAGCCTGTGACCTTGGGTTGGTGCATAGTTCTGCTCCAAAAAAAAAAAAAAAAAAAAATGGAGCTTTTTTATTGGAGGGTAAAGAGTTGAGAGGTAGGGAGAAATGAGGTGAGGATGAAGCCAGGAACACAGCAAAACCAAAGCTGGACACTCACAGGCCTGGAGTCAGAGTGGCATCTGGGCGAGCCGTACTGCCCATCCAATCCCGTAGTCTTTAGGAGACTGCTGACTACTTAATGTCCACCCAGAAAACCCCATTACAAAGCTAACCCAAGACAGGTTCTATTGTAGGACTGCTGATTGTGCATGTAGACATAACAGTGCGCGGACTAAAAGGGAAAATGCAGGTTAAGTGCTTTCTGTAGAAACGCATTAATAAGCACTGGGTGTTAGCTTTATGTAACCTAAGGTGTGACTGGTCTAGCATTATGATTATCTTGTGTATAAAGGAAATGTAAAGATCTTTTTTTTTTTCTGGGACTATCTAAAGAGTATTATCTGTTACAAACAACAAACAGAAAAGCACAAGAAATTTTGAAAACGTAGAAAATTCTGAGCAATGAAATAGAAATGTCTCCCAGTCTCCTGAACCAGAGTAAAAGGCAGTTTCACTCTCAAATTAAAAGGTAGTTTGAGAGATAAGCCTCTTGGGTCTCTCTTCCAAAAGAGACTCATGGTACCACAGCAAGAGTCCAACTGAAAGAGCCCAACCCATTAAGAATCTTCCTCAGCTTTGGAGCTGAGACCACACTGTTCCGTTTGCCATTAACTGGATCTCGGCACTGGAGGCAAAGATGTAACATGAGGGGGCCTGACATGAGGGCCAATGAGAAGGCCGGGCCTGCTTGTTTGTGTTTTCTGTCCTGCCCGGCCCCCCAGCTGTTTAGTCCCAGAGAAAAATCACACAAAGGACTCTATAAGTTATAAAGCTGATTGGCCCGTTAGGTCGGGCTTCTTATTGGCTAACTCTCACATCTTGATTAACCCATTTTTCTGATCTATTTTAGCCATGTGGCTCAGTACCTTTTTCAGTGGGGCAGCTCACATCCTGCTGCTTTGGTGATCTGGGCAGGAGTGGGAGGAATCAACTTCCTCCTTCCCAGAATTCTCCTGCTCTCCTTGCATCATTTCCACTTCCTGTCTGGTTTTCCCACCTACACCTCCTGCCTGGCCAATCAGCGTTTATTTAAAACATGATTGACAGAATACAGACAATTCTCCTGCACCACAAAGATATTCAAGTGTGAAGCACAGAGCAGCCTTAACCCTGACCTTGCTGAGTCCCATCCACTGTGGGACTCTTTCTTGTCCAGTTGTGATCTCTCCTCTTTATTCTCACAGGTATCAGAACCACAGAGTTTTCTAAAAGCCATGTTCTTATCCAATAATTCCTTCTTCTTTTCTTTTATAGGTTTTATTACCACATCCAAGGCCTATGCTCTTGATCGAATTGCAATATCTGCTTCTCAGACGTCTAAGTTTTTGTAAAGGTGTATTACTCTCAGTTTGTTTTATAAATGCTTAATTTTGTCTTTGAACATATGTATAATTTGTGTTAAATAATTGAACTTATACCATAGACCTAATTTGAATTTATTTTATTTTTAACTTTCCTGGTGCTGGGGTTTAAAATCAGGTCCTCGTGGATATATGGCAAACATACTTCCAACAGAGGTATGTTCTCAGCTCACAATTTTTATTGTGGAACAAATTCAGATAAGGCAAGAAATATATCCACAAGAATAAAATAAACAATCTGCAAGTATACTACCCAAACTGTGGAGCATTATATGGCAGCCCTAATCAGCTAATGTAGGTGATGGGGTTCAGAAGACAGGCAAAGACCTGATTCGGGACATCACTGTATGTTTATCTCAAAGTCAGTCTTGAATGTCAGGAATAATGGTTTCATCCCAAAGGCAGTGAGGAGTGACCCGAAGACTTGACCAAGTAGAGATGCAAACTCATGCTTTAGAAATATTTAACCTAAGCACTGTGATTCTATCTCCATCCCTACCCAGCTTTCCCATGCTGAAGTTGACTGGGGAAAAATGAGCAGCACTATTCATCGAGTTACTGGGTATATGGTTGAGTTTTAACTGACATCTTTTGACAGCCATATCACTAGCTTGTCTTCTTTTCACCTTTTGTTCTCCCAAAATAGCCCGAGAGTCTGCCACTGTTCTAGGCCGTGTCCCGTCTGTCTCACCAAATCACATCACTGTCACTGACTAAAGATGACATTTAGAGAACCCTGGAAAGACTTAAAGGGGCTACACAGTGGAGACATCTGTATCCAAAGCCCAGGGCTGACCTAGACTGGATTCAAAATCAGCTAGTTAAAGCTAGAAACAGGGACAATGTCCATGCTGTACTAAGAAAACAAAGAGATTGACAACACAGTTCTCCATCATCTGCCTCTGGTCCAGTTTCTTGGAAGAGGGCTGGGGTCATAAAGGAGAAGCTAGAAACATTCATTTGATAAGGTTCCATTGAGAAGCAGAGTGAATGAATGTGACTTGGTAGTCAGGAGAGCTTCCCATGGGTTTCACATATCACAGACTCTTTAGGGGAGACTTCCAGTCTAAGGAGCATCAAAGAACAAAGGTGTTGGCATGAAAGAGAGAATTCTCACAAGAAGTAAGTGGACCATGAAGGGACCTGACATTGACACATGAGGTCTCTCCTTCCCTTTCACCCTCTGTCACTCCATGTGTCATGGAGCAATGTTAAGTGCTGGTTAAGACAAGTTGCCATGGCCTAGAGAGGCCAAAGGGAATTCCTTACAGGGTCAGAGAATTAGTCTGTTGATCGCTCATGAAATACCATCACCAATACTTTATTACTGTTCCATCTCTATTTCTTGTTTAGGGTGTCAGTGTTTGGGATACATATCATATGTCAAGCAAACAAAACTGTTCTTGAACTGCAGGTGGGAAATGTGGATATATGGCTAGGACTGGCTTTTCCTCTCCGGATATACCATGATTTTCTGGTGCATTTTCTTCTTTGCTTTTCAACCTTTATGGAATGACTTGGCAATTAATAATGGCTTCATGTTGTTTAAAATCACAACAGAGTAAGAACAATGTGCTGCTATTGCCTCATAAAAATCATCCCCAAGACATTTGATATACCTCTGAGGTAAAGATTGATTGCTGCACTGCAGAACACTTGGGCAGAATTTTTGGCAGAGAACAGTGGGCTCCTTTTATGGGAATAGAGAGAATAATCAACACAAGAAGGCTTTGTGTTTTTTTTTTTTTTTACAGCCTAAATGAATCTAGTCCCAACTTTCTTTCCAAGTAAGTCTTGAGCTCATCTGTTTGGTTTCCTGTAGGTGAATCCCTCATAGACCCCATTAATAGGCAGAAGAACATTCCAGTTCCACAATTAACTGTTATTGAATGTGTGTGTGTGTGTGTGTGTGTGTGTGTGTGTGTGTGTGTGTGTGTTTATTTCATGGTTTCTTTTTAATGGTAGATATATTTTCTTTACTTTTGAAGTAAACAGACCTAACAATCACACACAATAACCTTCAGGTATTTTCCAAAGAGAAAGACCCTTGAGATTTCATTGGTTTCTTCTCACCTCCTGACATATTTTTGTCTTATTGGGGTTCCTTACATTTTTGTTTGTGAGTCTAGCCTTTAATGGCCGAGCTCTCTCTCCAGCCCTTGTTGAGTTTTCTAAGACACCTGTCCTGTGTTGCTCTTTAAGTCTGATCCGTCAGTGTCATGAATGATCAGAAGGGTCAAAGTTTTCCATTCTCTCGTGTGCCTGCGAGGAGAAAAGATGTAGCATTCTGCCTACAAGGAAATACAAACTGCTTCTGGCAGTCTCCGGTGTTAATATGGAGGGGAAAAAAGTCCCGCTTGACTGACTGATCAACATGCACAGCTCTCCACTCATCAGTATGCTTGTCAGTTGTCAAGGGCTTGGCTGAGCTGCTTAAGTAAGTATACTGCATCTGGAACAGCAACAACAGCAGCTGTAAATTTAAATTACCACCTAATTGATTTATGATACTCCATTGTCATTCTCTGGAAGGCATTTGCCAAACAGGGCAGTTAAATGAAGACGTGGTAGGAATCATCCCCCTTTCACTTTCAGCTCCCAGGAGGGTGCCTTTCTCTCTAGGATTCTAAGACACATCCATGACGGTGCTGACTTTCTCACTGGTAAGATAAAGCAATTTCAGCTGCTTCTTTCTAGAAACAGTCAGAACACAACGTGATGGCTTTCCCTTCTCCAGATACGTGATCACAGCTTTACTTTTTCTCTCCTACTTAGCACAATTCTGGTTGGAGTATTTTACATCTCCTCTAAAGACTTCTGCATTGTGCCTCTCATTAAGGATCTGGAAGAGAGTAGGGATGATAGAGTGAAACTATTGGAGAATGTGTTATCTTTTTGAGTAGCGTCTGCTTCATGAAGTCTTTGAGCAAGTCTGTATCCTTAATCAAGGATGTAAAGTTTCTTCTGAAGGACAAGATGCTCTAGAATTCGAGTGTTGATGGTTTTCGAGTTTTTCCCAAATGTTCTGTTCTGAGTAAGATGCCAGTTTCCACATGAGAGAATTGGAAATGTGTAAATGCTTCTTATGTGACAATTTACAGACTATAGACACAAATCTGAGTCTAATATCCTATTTCTACCCTTTCATGCTGGTTCTATTAGACCATTAAGTTTATGTAATGTTCCATTCATTCAGAACTGGACAGACAATTTTACTACCCTTGAGCTATCCTTAAGCAAACATTACCATTAAAATGGTCAGATTTAATTATGTCCAACTCTACCCCCAAACTGTGGTGATTAATCTCAATTGTTAACTTGATCAGATATAGAATCACCTGGTTTATTGACCACTGATGATGCCTGTGATAATTATTTTCATTGGGTTAATTTAGGTGAGGAGGCTCACCCATTGTGGGTGGCACCGTTCCCTCCACTGATATATATATAAAAACTAGCAAGTGACCTGAGCACATTTTTTCATGGCTCTCTTTTCCTAATTTTGGCTGCAATGTGACAAGCTGCTTCAACCTCCTTGTGACTTGATTTCTCTGCTTTTGTCAAGGTAATTAATTACAATATGAAAAGAGATCAGAACACAACCCCTGTCTTATAAGGAAAGTACTCTTTCCTGGGTGCCAACAGGTAACACATTAATTGTGAAAAATAAAGCATGCTATGGGCTCTAGCCACCTATTTTTCGCTGGTATAAAATCCATTTTTCAACTCCTATCATATTTTATTTTGAGCATATATTTTTACTGGGATGCCTTCCAGCGATGTTAAGTATTAGTCAGAAACTACCCAGGAAAGCATAAAACCAGCTCAACTATTTCAAACAGAAAGAAGGTAATAAGAACCTGAAAATAAATTAAAGAAGACAGAAGGAATAAAAGATGCCATTCTGAAGTCAAGAAACCATTGCCATGTTTGTAACAGAGCACATTTGCATACACTTTTCAACACAAAGGACTGGAACTTCCAAAGTGTGTTACCCCTGCCAGAGCTGGAGTACATAAAGCGTTAGCTTGTCGGAATAAATGCTCAGCCATCTGGTCTCCACTGCTCAAACAACTACCAGCAGCTACTGGAGCAACTGCTGATGCATCAGAGCCAGGACAGACGTAGTCCTTCCCTCCTCCACTTTCCAGACCCTTGGTGTCTCATTTTTGGCAAAATTTAACAAGAAACCAGATGCCAAGGGAGAAGAATAAGCATACTTTGCAATTCCAGTAGTTTGAATCAGAGTGGAAGGGAACAGGTTGCACTTTGGTAAAAAACAGATAAAATAACCAGAGTGCAAACTTGGATTCTAAGATGGATGCACTGATGAGTTGCCCTAGGATATTCTTTTACAAAAACTGAATCCTGGTTAGTCTACACAATGAATTATTTGCATTTTCCACAGTACTCAGCCCATGACTATCTCTGCCTTAACAGATTCTAGTAAGATAAAGGGAAGTAAGAGACAGCTAAAATATAGAATTTGCTTGATGATGATGACAAAGAATGAGTACACACCCTGAAGATAAGCAAACTGGAGATTTTATATGATTGATATTTGGCCATTTCTTACCAGCTGTACCTTCAATTGTAAGTCCTTTCTCTCCTAAGGCTGTAGTGTTAGGGAAAAACAAAAGAAAACATTTTCTGTTTGATTGCTTCTTGATCCTGGAAAGAATGTTGTGATAGATACATATGACATTAAACTGAACTTTATTTGTGTAGATTGACAGGACAAGAGAAGGCACACCACCAGGCTATCTCACAAATCCCTGAGTTCTATCAAGAACTCTTCTTAAGTGCTTTAAACTCTTTATGATGGTTAGTTTTAAATGTCATGTTGATAAGATGTAGAATCACCTAGGAAGGGTGTCTCAGTGAAGGACTATCTTGATTAGGTTTGTCTGTGAACATGTCTGTGGGGAATTATCTTGATAAACATGGCCATTGTGGGTGGGGAAGACTTGCCCATTGTGGGTGGCACCACTCCCTGGACATGAGATCTTGGTTGGTAAAGAGTAGAGAGTGTAAGCTGGGCACTATCGTGCATGCCTAATTCACTGCTTTCTGCTCTCAACTCTGGAAGTAATGGGAAAGTTCTTTCAAGGTCCTGCTGCTATGACTTTTCTTTGGAGATATGTTAAATAAACAGAAAGGGATAATAAATACCCCCCAGAAATAGATTGCAAAATGCTTTATGAACTATGAATTTTCTAAATGCTAATGAGAAAGAAACAACAGCTGCTGAAAGACATTGGATAGTGAGGGGGGGAAACTACAGAATTAAATCAGCCAATATATTTTAAAGATGTAGTGACCTCAGAATGGAAACCAGGACCTGTGTTACATTGAGAAAGAGGTTTGGCTTTTGTTTCCACATGAGAAGAAAAGTTATGGATACCACCAAAATTGATAAAGATTCGATTTGAACAAGAGACACCGCTTAATTAGAAGAGATGATAGTTCATTAAGCACCATGGCCATTTAATCTAAACTAACCTATAAAACTAACAAATACTTTTCATTTGATCAGCTATAACTTGTCAAAGAGAATCTCCCCAAATTAGGGTTGGGGAAGGGTTTGTTTTTGTCTTTTCAGGAGAATGAAGACATCCAGCTAAGGAATCTGATGACTACTGAACAAATAAGACATGTAAAGAAAAAGGACAGATTATCCAGAAAAAAAAAAAGAAATTTTTTTCTCAAGAAAAGGAGCAAATTGACCTATTGGTATATCACGTTTCCAACAGGATAAAATTTCATAAATCTTTCCAAATGTTTGTTTCTCCTGTTCTCTACAGACATATAATAAAAATAGTCTTTCTGTAGTCCCAGTCTGATTAAAATTAAAGCTGGCTTTGGAGAGGGATTGTGGCTTTCTCCTTCTCTAAACCCAAGCATGCTTACTAAAATGAAATCCAAAGTCTCTGTCTCATGTCAGAAGAGCCACCTGATATGAAACAAAAAAACCAAAAATTTAAGGACTATTTTATTGTTGCTAAATCTTATTATCCTTGGTTTTATATTAACTCTTTAACAGCTTTTCTTAAGTTATAAGATTTATCATATATATGTATATATTCACACACACACACACACACATATATATATATATATCTTATCATGATATTAATGGTCATATAGAGTACTAACTAACTCTAGAAAAAGGTTTCATCTACCTTCCTGTACATGATTTCGGGTTTGAGTCTTTGTCAGTTTTCTGCAGCGAACCATGAGCATCCTAACAATGACCTCTGAAGTCTCCAAAAAGAGAATAAAGCCCTACAACAATGATACTTTCAGGACTATGATAACATGATTAAGCTGATAAATATAAACCAAGGATCAACTTTGGACAACAAACTGCTCAGAACAATTTCAGACTGGCTAGCTGAGATGATCCAGTCTAACAGTCTGCTCTAGTCAGGACTTGAAACAAGCCCTACACTTCCTCATTACACCGAGACTGAACAGAAAATGATACAGCTACCTCTCTCGGGACTTGACAATTAACCCAAACTTTTTTTCAGTATCCCCTAAAGATACCATCACCTCCAGACAGCAAAAAGTAAATATAAGAATTTACTTACATTTCCAAAAAGTGGGATCGTTGATGTTTGGTCACCCAATAGGTTATGGGTATTTGTCATTGTTTAAGAAGGTTGATTGCTAGTTGTTATTGGTAATAGTCAGGAAAAAAGATAATTAAAAAAAATTAGACTTGAGGTTCTTGTTTTGAAAAGAAAAAGGGGGGTATAGATATGATAAAAAAAGTATAAATTATTGAATCTACACTGAAAAGAAAAAAGGGAGGATATAGACATGATAATATAAAAAGGTAGATTATTGAAGTCAATTTTAAAATGCAACTGCTAGTTTTATATATTTCTATATTTGATTGGACTTTTGTATATTGTGTATAAATTTTGAATATTGATACAAATTTGAGATTAATTTCATTAAAACATATTGTATATTCATTTTGAATCTTGTTCAAAGCATTGTACCTATACAACTTATTTAACAATGTAATGTAAATTTCTAGTCCTTGATAATTATTATTGCCAATTTAGGATAATAAGGAAATATAGGTGAGTAGTTAATCACTTACTATCAAACTTATAGTCACATTAGGTATGTTTTCAAGATCAAACAAAGATACATATTAGATAGACAGGTCATCTTCAAATACTCTAGAGGACTATAGAATATGGCATTACAGATGTTTTAATAACATAGGTTCTTTTTTATGACAATGAGACATGTATGTTCCTGGTAGTACCAATCTACTTCAGAGAAGATAATGGGCAATAAGGAACTCCACATGGAGTTTGCTTTCTTTGTGGCAAAAGTAAACAACTGGGCAAGAAAATGCCCTTGCCTAACAGTATGCTTTCCTAATGTGACAAACAAAACACAAAAGAGAGTTACTGACAAACCTTGCCCAGACAAGACAGGGAAGTTCTTCAAAAAGCCTACTTCATAGAGATGCCTGTCAGATATTCTAGGATTGTAGGCCAAAAATGGATGTCCCAATATTGCAAAGGAAATTTGGGTGAATATCCAGGCAGCCAACATGGATTCTGGTTTCTTCTAGCCATTCAAGAAAAAAAAAACTCTCTCTCTCTCTCTCTCTCTCTCTCTCTCTCTCTCTCCCTCCCTCCCTCCCTCCCTCCCTCCCTCCCTCTCTCTCTCTCTCTCTGTCTCTTTCTCTCTCTCTCTCTCCTTCCCTCCCTCCCTCCCTCCTTCTCTCTCTCTCCCTCTCTCTCTCTGTCTCTTTCTCTCTCTCTCCTTCCCTCCCTCCCTCCCTCCCTCCTTCTGTCCCCCTCTCTCTCTCCATTCTTTCTTTAATCCTTCCTTTCCTCCAACCTTCTTTTATTTTCTTTATTACTTCTTGTTTTTTTGTGTTGTTGTTGTTGTTAGGTTTTGTTGTTGTTGTTTTGTTGGGTTTTTTTTGTTTTGTTTTTTGTTTTTGTTTTTGTTTTTGCTTTGGGAGAATATCTGGCTACATAACCCTGGCTGTCCTGGCACTCATCATGCAACCCAAATTGGCCTCACAACCTGCAGTAGTCCTCCTGCCTCTGCCTTCCGGGTGCTGAGATTGGTATTGGTTCACTCTGGCTCATTTTTTTGTATTTCACCCTCAACTTTCAACAAAACCTGTGGCTCTTCCTTCTCAAATAATCCTAGAAACTGACAAGGAAATGGAGAGACATTACAACTGATGTCACATTTCAATTTATATACATATATATGTATATATATGAATTACTATGTGTCAAACTAGATAACTAGAAGTAGCAAATTTTTTAGAAACTCACAACCTACAAATATCAAATCATGATTAAATGGAAAGCCTGAGAACAGACTTCCACCTCATATGGAGATGAAAAAGAAATCATAAACTTTCCAACAAAATATAATTCAGAGCCAGATGGTTTCAAAGAAAGATTCTACTAAAAGTTTTAAGAACAAATGCAAGTCCTTCTCTACATCCTTTAAGAAACTGAAGAGGAATAAGTACTTTCCAATTCATTTTAAAGGTCAGTATTAACCTAATAGCAAAACCTGAAAAAAATTTAAGAGTAATAACTTAAGTCAATATCCATGATGAATACACATACAAAAAGTTTTCAACAAATACTACCAGCCCAAAAACGCATTAAAAAGATTATATATAATTACCATTTTGGAATTGTTGCTGAGATACAAGGGTAGTTTAACATATGAAAATAAATTAATCATATTAATAGCACAAACCATAAAAATCATATTATCATCATAATCAATTATCCTACGTCTTGACTCTACGGCAACAGGAAGTGATCTGTCTCACTTGTGCAACTTGAACATAGAAGACCTCAAAGCCCACCCACACTGTGTTGTATTTTCACCACCAAGGCCACACCTCCTGCAACAAGACCACACCTTCTCTTAGTGTCACTTCCCTTTAGGGGCCATTTTTTTTTTTCAAATCACCAGCCTGGTGTTGCAAATGAACCGTCTCTGCATGAATCGATTTTTTTGTTGTTGTTGTAATTTGGACTCTACTGCCTACTAGATAACTCTTTCTAGCAACCAGTAGACCTATTCTGTCTTCCATCCCTATCTGTTAATCTGCTGTTCTGTACTCACACATCACCTCCCTTTCCTGAGTGCTTTCTAAGGAAGCATGATACTAATGTGGTTCAGATTAGATCTTTACGTTCGGTTGTTACTAGTCAAAGCTTCTTTGCATAAATAAGATAAGCCAAATCAAAGACTTGACAATGGATTTCCATATACACACATATATGACTAATGTCATATACCACCCATTAACTGCCCAATAGCTTTTCAATCTTCAATCTTCTTTTAACCTTTCTGTTTGAATCAGTGTCTGTCACATAAATTTCTATGTCAGTCTTATACTAGGATACTTTCAAAAGTGAACAAACTCTCTCCAAAGTTATAAGTATTTATTTTGTTTTCAAAATCTTTATCCATAGGATTTTAAAACATCAAACAGAAAATTTTTCTGACTGTCCAGTTTACCCCGCCATAAAAATAGGACAGAAAACAGCTAACCACCATGTTTTCTTACAGATGTTACTGACATATATACAACTTTTATCATTTTATTGGAAATATACAATCCATCTAATTTCAATAATTGACTCATACATTTATTGTTATGAGATCTCCAGCAAAATTACATGAAATTTAAGTGACTGTCCTAGTTACTCACCATCTCATGTGTTTTATGGATTCTAGTTTGACAAAAAGTCTGCGTTTTCAAAGTAACCCATTGCTGATATGGTGGATTCACCCTCATCACTAGAACTCAAGGCTGTGAAAATGCAACAATTAAATCTTGAAGCTAGTGCCGTTCCTTTAATAATGCTCTGGGCTTCTTGTCTTGATCTGGTCAAGGAAATAAATGCATAATGTTTGCTCTTACAATCCCCTCCCTTTGAAATTTAGTTTTATTAAAGTGAAAAGCTTTGCTAGTACTGATTAGAATTCATTAGCAAACACAGGGAACTGTACTTCTCAAAATCCAACCACTGACAAGAGCCATAAAGTTATTCTTCCAATGGGATGAGAGTGGAAGTGGTCAAAGTCGTTACCTGCTCAAGGCAGTAGAAAATTCCCAGAGGAAGCCCCACCCTGTCTTTCCTGCTATGGTGTATGGATGACCATAACTGAATAGGTGAGGCCCCAGAGTGGAGCACATTGGATGACTATGTCATTGCTCTCTAGGGCTCACTGGTGGAGATATGGTGCTCAGCATGTGTGAGACCTGGGATTCAATTCCCTGGACTGCAAAAATAAAACAATAATAAAAAAAAACTCCCAATAGAAACCATGAGATACATACTGAACTAACCTACTAAGCCATTGTACTTTTGAATTAAGTTGTAACCAAACTAGAACAGTTTCTCCTGAGGAGTACATTAAATCATTTGTTTTATGGTAAAAAGAGAGAATTTCTGTTTACAGAGTTATAGTTATCATGTAGTCATTATTTGAAGATAATATTTTAAAATATCACAGACTGAGAAAAAATTAAACGTTCTTTTATTCAACAGTGTAACTGTGCACTGATACGGGATAATTTGTTCAAATGCTTTCTTCTGTAAATCTGAATCTGCAGTTCTCTCCCCAAGAGTCTATACACCACTTAGCTATAAGAGAAGTGAATTTTAGTTCACCCTGTATTATTTTCCATATGCCATCCCAGCCAGCAATGCTGTGGCAAAGGAACCAGTGATTCCTCAATGATGTATTTCTGTCTTTCCCTATTGGATTAGGAAGCTTCAAAGGCAGGTTCTAAAACATACTGATGAATTCACTGAAACTTTTAAAATAATAGAACCCTTTGGATTTAAATATTACTAAAATATCTTGGAAAGGTCGCACATGATGGTATATGCTTAAATCTCAGCACTTGGAAAGTGGAAAGAAGGAGGATCATGAGTTTGATACCAGGTTTGACTACATAATAAGATCTTGTTCTGAAAATGATGGCAGAAACTGAAGAGGTTAACTTCTAAATTATGAATGCTAATGTTCACATATTTTTAATTGAATTTATGTTTCAAGCTGCTCCTCATGACTTCATGCAGCTATCTCAAGGTTCCACATATATGTAAGATGAAAGTCATCCTTAGGTTTGGGGACAGAGGTAATAATAATTTTTTTGTGTAATTTCTTGCCTTTTTTCAATTGTGATCATTGTACAGACAGAATTTTATATACACATATATATATGTATGTATATGTGTGAGTATTTGATAATAACTTTGTTTATACTTTATGTTTCTTTAATTACTATTAGTATTTTCAAATCATACATAAATTGTTTTTAGTCATTTTCTTTATATGTGATTTCATTTAATTATTATTTTTTAATATAGACAACCAGGCTAACTAATGACATGTAATTTTAAATATGTGAAATAAGATAAATAAATGAGCTAAATCTGGCCTTTTTCATTGGTAGAATTCCCACTGAGGACGGTTGTTCTTAAATGGCAGAGCAGAAGGCAAATCCATGAGCATGACTACCTTTCCTTCCCCACCAGTTCTCTCATCCTTTCAACTTGTGAACAGGCAAAAGAACCAATCAATCCTAAAACCTTCTTTAATCTGAGGTGGACATGTGGGAATAATCATCAACCCTAGAGGAAACATCCTTTCCCAGGTAAAAGATTGTTTAGAGAAAAGAGAAAGACCAACTCTAGTCACTAGAGTCCGTGGATTATTTTCCTTTATTTGTTTCCCATCTGGGAAAATGGGAGCCATGTTAGACAAAACAGCAACCATTTAGCCTAAGACTGAGAGGCCATAAGAACCATGTCACATAGCTAGAACAGGTTAGCATATGGAATAGAACACAGCATTGTCTGATTTTCAGAGCCAAATGCCCTTGAGCCCTGGGGTATCTTGTCCACAAGAGCCAGGGTAAAATATCCTTTCAAGGAGCGAGTTTCAGATGAAAGAATAAATTATAGCAGTAGAAATTCAGAAGTGCTAGACTTGGGAGGACAATAGAATTTCAGGAGCTTAAGGGCCCTCCACAATGCCAGGCATAAAATCGAAATGATTTTCATATTTGTGGAAGAAGATCATTTTAAGGATGGATTTCAGAGAAAAACTGCAATCACATGAATCAGTGCTGTAGCGCTTGCTGATCTAATGACGGCTGATGCTGTAATGATGAGAGATGCTGACTGCCCTATGCACAGCAGGATTCATTGGGAGCTGAGGCAGTTGGTAGAGAAGGGTCCAGGAACATCTTGACAATTGGACAAGCTTTCTGTTTCTAAAAACAGGGAATTTTCTAGCATCATGTTGGAGTTTGATAATACGCCTTTGTAATGTAGCTTGTGTGCCAGCCTTGTAAGAATTGTTTTCTTATTATAAACAGCATTAATAAAAATTCAACTTCATAGCCATGTGATAATAAGAATAATATTAAGACTTTTTGGCTTCCTTGCTTGTAACCTGCATTTTCAAAAGGGTCTCTTCCTTTGCACAAATTTTATAATTTAGAAAGACACAGGGTAGGTAATACATTGAGGATTATTTTTAAAGCTTTATCCTCATTTGAATAGAGCAGAGCTTCATAAGAAGGTGGGGAATATGTAGAGTGTGTCTGCAGCTAGGCTTAGCTAATGGGAGAGAACCTGGAATTGCAGAGAAGCACGGAGGCCAGGATGAGAATTTGATGTTGTAAATCTCTTAATTCAAGACATAAGAATAAATCTAAATTAATAACTTTCAAAACCTAGCACTTAATTGTCAATTCTTATATCAGGGATTTAGGTTCAGTTTCTGTACTTAGTTGTATAGTTTGGCTATCTATAATCAATAAGTCATATAAGACTACAACCAGTGCCTTCAAAACATTACCTTTGCCTGCCCAGTGTGTTCATACAAACTATGTCAAAAATGAGCAGGAAAAAAATGGGGAGCAGGCTTCTGTGGAGATTTTTTTCTGGCATTAACTTCATGAAGTTGGAGCTTGAGTGCCACAGATGGAATCATTGCTGCTGACCTAGATACAGGAGCAGACAGGTAGATGTGGAAAGACATCCAGCCTTCGGCCCTCTTGGGAATCCTTAACTGGCAGTTAGTACCTGTTGTAATGTTCTTAAACTCAGCCACAGCCTCATCACAATGGACAGTATGAAGGCTTCATCAGTTTCACTAACTCCTGGCATCGATGCCAGAAGCCAAGGAAGAAAACAGGGAGAATAAGTTTTTCTATAATGTTACTGCAGCAGCTTAAACCAGGTAGGTCTACTGAAAATTTTTTTAAGCACAGAGAATTTGAAGAATTGCTTTTGCTTTTGGGTCTATGTGACTATTTTTGTCATCCTTGTAACTGCTGACATTTTGCAAGGCCTCTTATTTGTCATAGGGCATTTTCCGTACATTTCAGATATAGTTTAGCAGCATGTTGGACTCAACCTACTTGGAGAAAATATCACCAACATCATTCCTTCTGTCCCAAGTTACTATAGTAAAAATACATGTACATGATGGCAAAGGGGCAGTATAGACAAAATAGCACCGCTCCTCTATCCTTAAAGAATCAGTCTCTATTCAGAGATTCAATCCTGCCAGAAGTGTTTCAAATGAGTCTGTAGTTCACAGTATCAAACGCAATGCAAAAGTCATATTGAACAATGGATCTTTCTGTTCATATGGGAACTTTGGGGTATGAGAAGCATAATTCTGACAGAACAAGAGAAATATAAGACATATTTGAGGTTTGGAAGACAAAGACATGGAAGAAGAAATGTATAAATCCATTGCTTTTCTGCAAGTTGGCATGAAGTTATAGAAGTAAGCTAGAATCTGGCACGGTTCAGTGCCTTCTAGAAGGATGTGCTGGAATATGTTTTTATTATACAGCTTAAGAAAAACTTCCCTTCAAGATGTAGACAAGAAGCTTTTAGATCAGAAAAGCATCTGTAGAAGGGAAAATAGAGGCAGATACAAAAAGTGAAACAGATGGGAAACAGTTCTACGGTGATGATGGTTAATTATCTACAGGATGTCTGGTGACGAGGTTGACATAGTGGCAATGGAATGAGATGCAGGAGGAGTTTCAAATCCAGGCTATGGAGTTTTAGACTATGAATTTTAAATCCAACTGGAATATATGTGACCTGAGATTTTTAATAAAATATTTTTATTAATCCTTTAAGAATTTCTTACAATGTATTTTGATCAAATTCACTCCCTACGCCTTTTCTAGTTCCTCTCAGATCCACCCCATCCTCATTCCCCTCCCAACTCCATTTCTAGTTGAGTTTTATTGTTTTTTATTTTGTTTCAATAATGCACTGAATCCATGTTTTGCTGCCCATATAGTCATGTGTGTGGGACCATACACTCAGTGCTCAATCAATCAGGGACTACACCCATCAGGAAAGCAAGCACAGAAACCATAAACTGTCAGTAGTTCCTCAGTTAGGGGTGGAGGGAGCTGTGTGTCTCTCCCCACCCCATGTTAGCATATTCAGTGACTCAATCTTGTGCAGGTCTTTGTGCAGGCAACTACAGCTCTGGGGAATTGTTGAGTGCAGTAGTGCCATCAGAAGACACCGCTTTGCTTTGGTCCTCCCAGACCTATAGCTGTTGTAATATCTCCACCTTCTTTTCCACAATAGTCTCTGATCCTGGGAGGGTGAAAAATTATATAAATATGTAATCCACAGTTGAACACTCCATAGATAGTTGTTCTCTGAGCTTGGAATAGTTGTGAGTTTCTTCATTTTCCAACACACAATGTACAAAGCAACTTCCTATGAGATTTGAGAACTGCATTGATCTATGGGTATACAAAACATAGAGATCAGTTTTATATTGTGCCCATTAACAGAAAAGGAGTAGTGGATTTGTTTATGAGACCTGTGAGCTCTCAAACCATGGGTTATTTACCAGATTCATCAAGCCTGTGTTCCCTTGTGTAGAGCTGGCCAAATATTCAAGCTGAGAGTGGTTGGTTACTTCCACACCATTCATGCCACTATTCCACCCATAGCCATTTCTTGTCATGTCAGTCTTTATTGAATTTCTCAAGATTTACAGATGGGCAAGAATGTTAATGACTTCTTTCTCTTAGCAGCCTACATAGCATCATCTTCTACTTTGAAAAATAGCCAGCACAAAGGAAGCTTCCTGAACAGTATTTTAAACACTTGTAGGACTTAAATTTTGCCTTTTATGGCTATTCACACATTGTCACATTATATGTCAACTTCACTATATGTAAGGTGGCCAGATATTTGGTCAAACACTATTATAGGTAAGTCTATGTAGTTTGGGGATGGAATTAGTCTTGGCTAATGAGACTCAGTAAAATAGATTTCCCTTCCTGTTGTGAGTGGGTCTTATCTACTCATCTGAAGGCCTGAACAGAATAAAAAGAAAGACTTTGTTAAAACAAAAAGAAACTCTTTTGACAGTCTAAGCTTGGACTTTCTTGACTTTAGATTCAAATTCAAACACTAACTTTCCTTATCTCATCAACTTAGACTTCTTTTCTTTCAGTTAGCCCTGTAGTAATACTATGGGTTCAGCATGATCTCCAGTGGGGCAACTTACCTCTAAGGACATTTTAACATCTATAGGTGTATAAACCAATTCTTTACAAATAAATAATTGTCATATAACTGTTTTCAAGTTATAACATCAACCTGGAAACAAAATTGCTGCAGTATCATGCTTTTGTACACTGTGAATATTTGTCACTCATATTACTTCAATAAAATTCTGATTGGCGCGTAACCAAGCAGGAAGTATAGGCGGAGTGACCAGACTAAGAGAATCCTGGGAAAAGGAAAGTCAGAGATGCAGTTATCAGCCAGATGCAGAGGTACCAAGCCAGTGGCTAAAGGTAGACAAGAATTATGGGTGAATTTAAGTCATAAGAGCTATTTAGTAATAAGCCAGAACAATAGACCAAACACTTTATAATTAATATAAACCTCTGTGTGTTTATTTGGGACTGAATTGCTGCAGGACTGGGCATATTAAAAACTTCTATCTATACAATATATACATATAATAGTTCATATAAGTATTATATGTCTCCATATCTGCATTTCCATATGTGGAGAGAGAGAGAGAAAGAGAGAGAGAGAGAGAGAGAGAGAGAGAGAGAGAGAGAGAGAGAGAGAGAGAGAGTGCTGATTATTTATTTCTGCTTCCATAGAGATCCTTCCAAATACAATATTTTGCCTGGCACTATACTTAGTATATATTCAGTTTTTTCTCTGGTTAGAGTAAAACATTTTTGATATGGTGTAAACTATGCTTTTTATACTCTTAGTATATACATCACTTTATTTTTAGCGATGTAAACACTTGTAGAATAAAAGCCAATTTGAAGGGCTGATCATGAAAAGCACATGACTTCAGTGCCAGCCAGACTGCCTGCAAGATCACGACTTGATTTCCTGCTTTATAACTAGATTCCATGATCTATTCTCAAGGATTTTTGAGAAGACAATGTTTTCTTTAATTTTCACTTTTTTATTCTATTGGTGGACTAAATTACTACTCAACGAATT
Organism: Myodes glareolus; assembly: GCF_982192425.1. NCBI lineage: Eukaryota > Metazoa > Chordata > Mammalia > Rodentia > Cricetidae > Myodes > Myodes glareolus. The sequence goes on along the minus strand of NC_142036.1, from coordinate 51,285,344 downwards.
ACAGATCAATACCTGGTTTGGGGAGTGATAGCATTCAGCTGAAAAATGTTCAAGGATCTTGACCTCACAAGTCTAATTTTTCTAGCTTTTTATTGCAGATTATTCCTACTTAACAAACACAAGACAAAAATCATCCAGTTTTGGGAAAAGCTCTGCAATCAACCTCCATAAAGCAGATTCAAGGTCTGATTTTCCCAACAACTGTTTAATGATCACTGCCTCCCACAATTTTGTTATTTATGAAACACTGGACTTAAAATTGGTTAAGAATTGAGATTCCCTTCTACTCTAAGATTCTTTTTTTTTTTCTAAGTCGGTTGAAATAAACAACAATGAAAGACAATAATAATCAAGGAAATTTCAAGAAATGTTAAAAAGTTAGAGTTGTGATAACAACCATTTCATCAATTATTTCTTTTGCATTTCCGCTGTTCCGATGGTCCCTACATCATAGCCTGCTTCTGGTCACTCCCTCCCCCAAATCCCTGTGCCTTAGATCTGTGAATGACGTGTATTGGGGCAGATAGGTGAGTGAGTTAGAAGGAAAATAAATGAATGAATGCCCACTTATGGATGAAAAGGGAGGATGCAGGAGAAAGTTCTGCATGACTGAGAACGCTTTGGCTCCAGGTTTCCGTTGTCCGTGAGCACTTTTACCGTTCTGTAAGCTGTCAATCAGAGAGCAACTCAGACAGGTCTTACACAGCTGCCAGTCCTTTGCATTGACTTCCTTTTCTCAACCCCCTCTGCCTATGTCCTTTAAAAGCATACTCAATCTCCATCTACACTCACTTCAATATTTGTAAATTTGTCTGATTTACATGCTTTTCACACTAGTTTTCTTCTCTGTCTAATCGTTAATCAACAAATAGTATATAATCTTTAAGACCTTAATTTTGGTTTCCTTAAGACAGTTACGATTTTGACTTTTTCTGAAACTTATATTTTTTTGTGTGTTTGAGGATGATCTTTCTTTCCTTTTTCTTTATTCTTCTCTCATACAATAATCCTGATTAAAACCTTCCCTCCCTCCCCTCCTCCCACCCACCTCCACCTCTCCTCTCACCCAGATCCACTGCTTAGTCATTTCTCCTCAGAAAAGAGCAAGGCCTCACCATCTGCCCCAGTGATATCAGCCAATCACTGCAACCTAGTGAAGTGGAAACTTCCTGGAACCTATGATGGTGGTCCTAGAGGAATCCTAGTAATGGAGGCTATCGAGCCTGAACCAGTCCATCCTTGATACAAATTTATCTTTTAATTACGTATGGTACCTGTGGAGTAAATAAACTAGGTTTTTATGGTAGAGCAATGGCATGGGATGTGGACTGATCCCATTTCTTTCTGCAAAGCAGGAAAAGCTACCTGAAGGAAGTAAACCATTTCTCTGAGCCTACAGTGGTAGCAGGGGCCCTCTTCAGTGTACTAGGGAGGGGCATCTCCAGAAAAACAACAAGAGGGCAGGAGTCATGAGGGGAGGATTCTCATGGTACAGGAGTTCAAGGCTAGTATGCACTGAGTACAGTGGAGAACCGTGACAAATAAGGACAGAGACATCATCAAGTGCCAGGTTTGAGGGTCTCAAATGCATGAGAAGATGTGGGTCTTTTTCATTCTTCCTGTAACTAAGAATTTGTGAGAAAGGCTACCTAAGATCTATTGTAAAAACTTTCATGGGCCAAGACCTGTGATTTACTGGTTTATGTGGCATCATTCCACGACTCCTCACATTTGTCCTGTGGCATAGGAACTGATTTGACTCCATGTCATCAGTGTCAAAGAGGAGGCTCAGAAAAAGCTAGCTACTACCAGGAAACCTTTGCCACCAAAGGTGGTAAATGACAGATATTTACACCATCTATTATCTGCATATTTGTGGTGAGTCATGAGTAGACTTGTGATTAACTTCTAGCTAGTTTCTTATCCTTCTTTTAAGATTATTTTCTGCAACTTATATCAAGAAATATTTCTAAATTTTGATCAAGAATTCCTATTACTGCTTTTGTTGAATTGATTCTGATTACAAAATCCTCAATAACCTTAGTGTATTTTCCTGTCACTTTTATGAATTTTTACTAGTCTGTGAATATACAATGAAACCCTGCAAACCTTATCATAGTCTGGTATTTAATTGTGGACCAATAAAATAACATCATCCTTCTTATTCCTGCTTCTATACTAGTAGTCAATAAAATGTAGTGTATCTGAAGCCATATCTGTGACAGTTTTTAGGTTGGATACACAGTACTACCACTGTAAAAACGAGCTTGTATTTTGTTTCAGTTTTGCGGCTCTATTGCAGTCATAAGATTCACATTGACCGTTAACTCTACTGGGAAGGGGAAACTGTATTTTCTGGGTAGGGAGAAAGATAAGCAAATTATAAAAATCCAATCCCACCCAGTGCCTGTGCTAAGATGACTTGTCAATGTCTGCAGTCTCGTTCATTTAGGTATTGTCTCTGTTAGATACTTGTAATTTATTTCTCAAGGTTTAATGCTTTTGCTGCTGGTTGAATAGAATCTACTTCAGTTTCTTTTCTTTGCTAAACTAGTTTGCCTAGGGTCCGATGTAGACGGATATTCTTCCATCTCAGCATAAAAATGATTTTGGAATTTGACAAGCGAGATAGTAACAACTTGGACACATACTGAAATGAGCCACCCGTGGTTTCCCAGAGGTACGGTGACTGTATTGTGCGGAGAATAGCTCTGCTGGAGTCGCCTGAATCATCCGACTTGGCCTTGTCCCAATTTCCTTTCAGCAAAATGGAGAAAAAGAAGAAGTTGGGATGGCTACTTAAACAAAACAATTGCTTAAAGATTAAAGAAGCACAAGGAATGTTTCCAGAAGGACAGTCAACCAGAAATCTGAAGTCAAAACAATCAAAATCTGGAGTCAAAAACAATCAACTTGGAATATCTAGAAGGTTAAGGAAGCATCACACTGGTGTGTGTGTGTGTGTGTGTGTGTGTGTGTGTGTGTGTGTGTGTGTTATCTGTTGATATATACACCTTCATTCATTATGTAGTTTACCTTAATTTTACATAAATTTTCCAAGCAGATGGTGTCGAACCTTTACACCCAAAGTGACAATGAGAAAGAAAAATAAAACAATGAACATATTAAAATGCTGAAATACTTTCTCCTGTTGACTTTATTAGCTGGAAACCTTCTGTGTGACTTGCCTGCAGCTCAGCCCAGGAGGTCTATTTCCAGAGATTCTGCACTTTCATTCAGACTGGGCAGAATGCCTCTGAGTGGAAGATGCTTAATCTCTTCAGACTCCTGGGTCATCCATGGAAGGAAGTGCTTTTGAAGCTGCTTGTTAAGCCTGAGAGATCAAAACGCTGTCCTTAGAAATCTCTCAAATAGGGCACCTTTTTTCACGTGTGTTCTACTAATCTCTGGAAGAAGAAGAAAAAAAAAAAACCCCACAAAATTCAATGCTCCTTTTTTCCCCCAAATAAAGTCGAATAACTTTTTAATTTTTTTATTTTATTCTTTCATTCAATTATTTACACTTTCTTCCCTACTCCCAATCCCCTCTCACTCCCGCGTACCCCCTCTTCCCTCTCCCACCTTGCTTGAGAGAGTGCAGGGAACCCTGCCCTGTGAGAAGTCCAAGGCCCTGTCCCCCTGCATCCAGGTCTAGGGAGCTGTGCATCCATATAGAGTAGGGTTCCAAAAAGCCAGAACATGCCGTAAAAACAAGTCCCAGTGCCTTTATCAATGGCTTCTCAGTCAGCCCCCATTGTCAGCCACAATCAGAGAGTCCGGTTTGATCACATGCTCAATCAGACCCGGTCCAGCTGGATTTGGTGAGCTCCCATTAGAACAGGCACACTGCCTCAGTTGGTGGACCAACCCTCGCGGTCCTGACTTCCTTGCTTGTCTTCTCCCTCTTTCTGCCTTTCAACTGGGCCTTGGGAGCCCAGTCCGTTATTCTGATGAGGGTCTCTGTCTCTATCTCCATCTGTCACAGGACGAAGATTCTATGGTGATATTCGAGATAATCATCAGCGTGATAGTGGGACAAGGACAGTTCAGGCACCCTCTCCACTGCTGTCCAAGGACCTAGCTGGGGACATTCTCATGAAAACCTGGGATCCCCTCTAGAGTCAAGCCTCTTGCCAACTCTAAAATGGATGCCTTAATGTAGGTATCTTCTTCCTTGCTCCTATATCCGCCCTTCCTCCATCACCCAAAGGGAAAAAATTAGGAACCGCTTTGCTGAACAAAATTAAAGACATACTCATTCCACACCTGAGTCATTAAAATATTTAAGTATCAATGTACCATCAGTGATTCCCTCCATCCCTAGGGTCTCTGAGACTTTTTATCTTGAATGGGCATCAGATTTTGTCAAATTCCTTTTCTACTTCTATTGAGATGATCATTTGACTTCTATCTTTAAATACATACATGGCTAATAAATTATTTATTTATTTGCATATGTTGAATCATTGCTAAACCAGTAGAATACAGAATGGGAGAAAATCTTTGTCAGCTATATATCTGATGTAAAATTAATATCTGGAATATGCAAAAACTTAACAAATAACATGTTCATTTACATTTACTGTTGCTGTGTTTACAATTGCTAGGAAATGGAAACAATGTCTATCAGGTGATGAATGGATGAGAAAATGTGGCATATATATACAATGTCTATATGAAATTATGCTGTGAATAAAAATGAAATAAAAAATAACAAGGAAATGGATGGGACTGGAAAAAAATTATACTGAGTGGAGTAAACACATCTCAGAAAGTTAAACAACGTATATTCCCTACTGTGTGTGAGCTAGCTTCAAATCTTTTTCTTTTGATTCAGAGTACCTTTAGAATCGAAGACAGAGAAAAGAGAAGAAGGAAGGAAAGTTTTATGAGAGGAGGGAGACCAGAAAATAGATGTTGTGAAAGTAGAGAGAACGAAGAATCTAGGCAGGAAGGTTTAAGTAAGGATAGGTTGGAAAACACTGGCCATAAATAGCAGGAGGGAGATAGTAAAAACTGGAAGGTTACATAAAAAACACATGGAAACTTACTATTTTGTAACTAATCAAAGAATAAGTACAAAGGGGAGTTCCATAGGAGACAGCCTGTGTGACTGGAGAAGGCTACTCCAGTAAACTTTGGCTTAGTAAACAGAATCTTTGTGATGGGTGTGTGAATACCTCCTTCTGAAATGTTGGTCAGATAGGACCCAGAGACCCTTGAAACAATTCAGGCTCTTGCCTCTTGGTTGTCCGCAGGGACTGGGTGATGAGACAGTTGGTTCCAAAGACACCACATACCTTGATTGGAAAATGAAAAGAAACGAAGCTACCACTGAGTCCCAAACTTCCTCCGTGATGTCTAGCTCTTAGTGTTGAAAAGTACCATACAGGCTGCTGGCGAAGAGGGGCATCAGTAGTCTTACCCAGCTGTGAAGCTTATGAAATACAATACCAACCTGTCAGCCAAGATATGTCCATTCTGTAATAGCGGCACAACTGTTATGAGAATATCAGTTACTCTCTGTTTATATTCTGTCCTACATAGGAAGGCTCTCATGTCTGGGAAAAGAAACCCAGTTTTAAATAAAAAAGACAGTGCTGTCTTAAACTCTAGGAAGGGACTTAACTACTGTTGTTTCGGACATATAAACTACTAACCTTATCTATTGTATGTGGATGGGGAAATATTCTATGTTGTATAGAAGAATAGAAAGAAGCACGCTTTTGCTGCTTATTATAATAATGACTATCGTCTTTATAGAACCTTGAGTTACCTAGGAAGCAAATCTCTTAGCATATCTGTGAGGGAGTTTTTATATTTACTTAATTGAGAAAACTCAACCAAAATATGGGCAACACAATCCCATGGGCTGGGCCCCATGAGTGAATGAGGAGAAAGAAGAGAACTGAGCACCAGTATTTTCTTCTTCCTTTGTTCCCTGACTGTGGGTGTAACATCACCAGCTCTTTGACACTCCTGATGCCAGGCCTTCCCCAGTATGGTGGACTGCACTCTCAAATAGTCAGCCAAAACACAGACTTTCTTCCAATTAAAAAAAAGCCATCTTATTTTATTGATTTTTATTGAGCTCTACATTTTTCTCTGCTCCCTTCCCTGCCTCTCCCCTCCCCACTTAAGAAAGACATTTTTAAATGATAGGTATCAAATAGTGGTTTGAAGGCACTATCAACTAACTCATTATAAACTAAGAACAGTTACTCTGAGTAGATTTAGAAGCCCATTGCCTAGTCTTCTAACATTAGTTAGATCGATAATTACATTGATTATTTGCAAAGTAGCAGTACGAGTTACAACTGTTAAAACCACTAATTAGCAATGGTCCTTATAAAACATTTAATGCTCTTGTAAACTGCTAATAGACTTTATGCAGTTGCTTAAAGTGTAATGTACCTTTGTAAGGCCCTCACATTACACGAGATGAGCATCCTATTATGTAACATCGTTAAAGGCTAATGTAGCTGAAGGATAGAATGCAATTGCATGGAAAAGAACATAATGAAGGATGAAAAATGTTAACATTTCAGAAGCACATTTATTATAGGTGCTAGAGAGATGGCTCAGTGGTTAAGACCACTTGCTGATCTTTCTGAGAACCCAAACTCAATCCCCAACACCTACATCAGACAACTCACAAACACCTGTAACTCTAGCTCCATAAAATCTGGCATCTTGCAGCCTCACAAGCACTCACATATATGTCTAAACACATACACATAAATAAGAACAAAATAAGGGCTTTGGGGGGAAAATTTTAGAGAAATATGAAGTTTTGTTGTTTGGTATGTATGATGATTGAAAATCGGTGTAATGATCATTGTGTTAAGTTTACATGTTCTAAGTCTACATGACGTTTGCCTGTGTGTGTTTTCTTAGAACTGTGGTCCTGCAATTCACCTAAAAGCTTTTCACTGTAAACTCTGACCACAGTTAATTAGGACCTCACTTCCCCTTTGGGTAACCAAGCAGAGACAAGAAGGCAATGTGCTGGGATATAAAGACTCAAGAAGTCCAAATTGACTTAGTCTCTCTGGCAGGCTTGCAAAGGTGCTGTTTTCCTCTCACTCCACTACCCAAGAATTCCTGGCATGGAAAATCAGAGCTTATCCTTATCCTAAAGCACTCTACCATCGGCCAGTGCTTGCTCTCTATCTCTGTGAGTCTCCTAGTATTGAAGGAAGCTGCCTATGTAGCCATACAGCTAACTCTCTTCATTCCTGTGACAAAATACAAGACAAGGGCAACTTAAGGAGGGGGATTTGTTTCTGTTCACCGTGAGAACATTCATTTCATTGTAGCGAGGAAGCCAAAACTACAGGAGTGTGAGGCTGATGATCACATTGATTCCTTGGTTATGAAGGAGAGATGTAGATGCTGCTGTCCAGGAGACTTTCTCTTTCTTATTCAGTTTGGGACCCACTGTTTAGCCTTTATGAAAATATTGTATCGACACACCCTCTGATTCTAAATCATACCAAGTTCACAATTAAAATTAATGAAACCAGTAGCTAAAAGAATTCTCTCTTTATTAATAATTGTATCAGTAAGTGCTTATTGTTTGATAAATATAACCAACCAGATTGAACTTACAACTCAAATTGGTTTCAATCAACCAAATAAACGCAGAACAAGAATTAACTATAAAAAGCATTCTTCTTGGGATCACAAATTATATTCTTATGTCCTCAAAGTTTTTCAAGCAAATTTACATTTAACTCTGTCTGCTTATCACATCATTCAGGAAAATGATACAAATTATTATAAGGACAAACCACTATCAAGCACCATTGCCTCAATGTACAAGAGCTGTGTTGCTTATTCCTTTGGGATTCTTTGGTAAGGGGACCTTGCTTTCTGTTGTACTCTTAGGGATGCAGGTTAGAGGAGCTTGTCTTCTAGACTTTTGTGATTACAAAGGTGAGGGAAAGGAGCATGCTGAGTGAGGCTCTCTAAAACATTTTATGATCTCTTATAATACTTTGTTTTTTTGTAGGACAAAGAGACTTACTTGATCCCTCATCACTGCAGTCAGAGTTAGAATGTTTTATTTTGCTCTATGCCTACAAAGAAAATAACTTTAATGTTTAGATGAGACCAGTGACTTCTACAATTGTCTTCACCAACAGTGCATAACATCAGTGAGGTAAGTCATGAAAATCAGGCAGACTTCCTAAAATTAAATTTAAAGAAGGAATGGACAGGTACAAACATGGGTCAATCTTTCCCCCTTGGTTCTCTGACCTTGTCCTGATGCTTAAAATTCCATTGTGGATTTCTTTACACTGAATCCTGTTTTAAAAGGCAATAATACCAAAACCGGCCTCAAACTCATGATCCTCCTGCCTCTGCCTCCTTCAGCAAATCCTACCAGTGTGCACCTCCACAAGGGAGGCCTTATCCCCTCTGAGGAATTAATGGAGGTTGGGAAGGGGGAAGTTAGGAAGGCAGAAGAAGGGGATGGGAAGATAGCTGGGGTTTGTATATAAAATTAAAGGTAAATTTTTAAATAAAAATATTAAAACAGACAATAATACTTTTCCGAACATTTGGCAAGAATGAGTAAGAGATGATGAATATGTTCACAATATAGTGATCCTCATACTGAGTCTTCATGAGCATTAATGAGTTCTCTGTGACTCATGTAATATGGGCCTGATTGATTCTAGTTCTGTTGCTGAGATGAACCACTCAGACAAAGAAATCAACTTAGCGAAGAATGGATTTGGTTTAGCTTACGGTTCCAGGGTACAATCTACTAGTGCAAGGGAATGCTTGCAAGGGTAATAAGAACTCAAGATAATGTTTATATCACATTCAAAGTCAAGATCAGAGAGAGAACGAATGCATATCCTTAGTATTCAGCTTGCTTTCTCTACTATTATAGAAACCAAGTTTCCTAAAAGGAGAGGTCCTCTTTTGTGTTGGGTCTTCCCACATCAGTGAAGATAAACAAAATAGCTCCCTAAGACATGCCCACAGGCCAACCTAGTTCAAACAATCCCCCATTGAGATTCCCTTCTCAAGGGGTTCTGGACTGAGACAAGTTGCCCAAACTAAGCATCACAGAACCCATTTTACCAAAGCAAGGCAGTCTTAGGAAAGAACCTTTGCAGACATCTTTGTAGATAAACCATGAAGGAGTTAAGTCATACATCTTTCTTAAGGTATCACTTCCCATAACTGCATAGAACAAGCTAAAAACAAGAAAAGAATTAAAGATGGTGCATTTAAACGAGTTTCCTTTTGGTGTGGCAGTGCTGGGGATCGAATGCAGATCCTCTCACCTATCAGGCAAACATTCTACCGATGAACTCCATCCCCAACCTAAGCAGAGTTTTATGGACATGCAAAGAAAGACCAAATTCTGTTGAAATTGCTAATCTACCTCAAATTGAGTTTGTCAGTAAAGGTCAATGTGGGACCCAGCAACTTGAAAAAGTCAAATGATGGAGAATAAACTACCAGCTTCATAGAACTGTGATGCCCAGAATAAAAGGCAAAAGCAAAACAGGAAATTGATGGCAAAATCATGCTGCTTTTTATTTTATAGCCCAGGGAGATAGCTCTTTATGTTGGCAAGGTGGGTTTGACCGTGAATATTTTTTTCTAAATGGTGCTTCACTTAGTCTCATACCAATATTTGATTTTTCTCTGCCAACATAGTCATAAAATATTACTACACTTTAATCCATAATCTCTAGCCAATGTTTTGGCTTAAAAGCTCAATTAGAAAGATACAGCTTTAGGGAGGACATCTATTATAATAAAAAAATTCTCCTGCTTAAGATGTAGCAAAATATATAATAATTTTAAAATATGAAGGCATTTGTTCTAGCTCTTTTATTAATTGCTGACTTTGGGCTGAATTCAAGTGTAGGGTATTTCAAATTACTAAAACTTTAAATTGTATGAAATCTAAAGAAGCTATAAGTTATTTTTAGGTTAGCTGCAGTGTTTGCTACTAAGATAAAAAGGACTATTTCCTTCCTTGCTTATCTTGATTTTCCCTCTTAAGAATTGCTGTGACTGTCTATCATATATAATTTGCTATCAAACTCTTAATAATTTATTATGTACATGCATGTGACTAAGTTTTTAATGCTCATTTTCAGTTTCTAAATTTTCAAAGCATTTTAAAAATAAATCTTATAAAATGAATAACCTGACATTATTGTTTTACTTTTTAAGGTGAAATTTTGTTATCACCCAAACTACTCTGTTTCTAAAGGCCCAGTCTACAGGTGTAACATGCCAATTGCATGGACTCACAGTCTCTCACATACTTAACCAGGCACAAAGCTAACCTGCCATGGGTCTCCAACAACAAGCACACACTCAGACTCCACCAAGTAGCTTATGTGAGCCTATTTAGAACAGCTGACTAGTAAAGGACTTTCTCATGGGCGATTAGACTGCAAAGGTGAGAACGGGTCCTTACTTTCCAAGTATGTGTTCATCCATGTAAAGACACAAAAGGCATAAATAAATCACTATGGAGGTATAGCATCATAAGAAGCAAATTACTTTCAAAGAGCTGACGTCTCCAAAAGGCAGATACATAAGTCACCTCACAAAGAGCCTGAAACAATTACTTTAAAGAGGTTTTAATAAACTTTAAGAAACCAGAGGAGTCTTTCAAGGAAAGGAGAGAAACAACAAATGATCAAAATGGAAAAGATACAGGAGAATCTGAATCTGGAAAAACATGGTGAATGAAATGAAAATTGTATTCCAAAGCAAGAATGTGTGAATTTGAAGACAAGTTATTGGAATATATGCAGTAGGTAGAGCAAAAAAAAAAGAGTAAAAAAGGAGTGAACTGAATTGTGGAATATGAAAAAAGAGAGAGAAAATGTTGAAACCTAAGAGACTGTGAAGCAGAAAGAAAGAGTTCACTATTTTTAAAAACAAAACAGCAGAAGTTTTCCAGGTTTGAAGTAAGATCTAAGTATTAAAATAAAGGTGAAAAATCTCTAATCAGGGGCCGGAGAAATGGCTCAGTAGTTAAAAGCATGTCTTACTCTTAAAGATGATCCAAGTTTGGTTCCCAGTACCTTTCAAGTGGCTCACAGGGAATCCATCATCCACTTCTGGTCTCTGTGAACATCTGCACTCATGTGCACATACCCATACACAGACACACATGATGCATATCACTAAAGATAATCATAAATCTTTTTTGAAAGTTCCTAAAAAGACAATACAAACAATCATATGCATGATATGTTTTGATCAAACTGTCAAAATTGAAGGCTATGAAACCTCAATCCTATACAAAGAATTATAGGCAACTGAGTAAAGCTAGGAATGAGAGAAGTGGTCTTCCCTATGGAGGATCACTCCAGTTGGCTGTCCAGTGCCAAATATATATATTAAGTAACATTATATGGACTTAACAGGTAATATTTAAGAATATATATATATATGTATGGGTATATGTATGTATACATACATACATATATATATATGCAATAACACTAAAAAAAGTAGGCCATATATTTGAAGGAGGGGGGAAGGGGTATATGAGAGGGCTTGGAGGGAGGAAAGGGTAAGATATTGCAATTATAGTATAATATAAAAGATTTAAATATTTAAAAATACATACAATGAGAAAAAAATCAAGGCATTGCAATAGTAGAAGAGAAAATGTACAAATAACATGAGGACATTACAATAAGACCAGGCAGAGGACTCAAAGCAGCTTGAATTTTACATCATATACAATAATAGAATTAATAAACACATGTTCATGCTTAGCTTGATAACTCTACTCTTATTTAGACCAGGATCCCCTGGCCCCTGGAATGATGCTGCTCACAAAGCTAATTCCCCACAGACATTCCCACAGACCAACTTAATCCAAAGAATCCCTCCTGAGATTTCCCTCCCCCTTCCAAGGTGATTCCACAAACTGTGGAGCTGGCAATTAACATAACAACCAATAGTTACTCAGTAAGGAAGACTTAATGGATGGCAAAAGAGATAGGAAGTAGGTTAGAAGATGTGTTGGAGAGAATATGGGAGAATATAGAAGAGATGTTGGAGAGAAGTTGGTGGCATGAAATGGGAATATATTTTTTCATATTTCAATATATATGTACATGAGATACTAATAAAGAAAAGCACCCAAATTAAAGACTAATAACAAGGCTATTAACAATGTTTAAATGTTGACTCTGCCATCAATAAAATACTTGTAAGGGAAGGGCACAAGCTAACTTTCTACAAATAACAAAAGTTACTAGCTTTAAACAATCAATTATAACTAGAAATTATCACAAAGAAGACTCAGGAAGCCACAAACCCAAAACAACAATAGAAACCTTAGTGAGGGTAAGAAAACCAAGCTTTGATCTAGAGGAAATTACTACATAACAATGTGAACAAGAAAGATATTTAAAAACATAAACTAATAAAGCAGTCATGGTCAGTGTGATATCAATAACTCTGAAGGTAAAAGAATGTGAATTTCTCAATCAAAAGACATGAGGTAATTAAATGAGGATAAAAACTAAACAGACTATTGCTGTCTAAATGAACCCCATTTAATATGTAAGAAAGCACACAGTAAAACTGAGTAGTACAAAAAGTGGTTTGCAAATTAAAACCCAAAGAGCAGAGGCAGCTCTACTTGACAGAATAGGCATTAGGGAGGGAAAAAAAAGAAATAGTCACAAGAAATAAAAATCATCATTATTTAATGATAACAGGGTCAATCTCTTGAGAGAACACAGTGGATGGAACATGTAGGTACGTCAACATTGGAGCACCTAAACATACAAAGCAAATGTTGGCAGGTATAAAGGAACAATATAAAGCAGAGCAGAAACAGTAGGCACTTGACTGCCACCTTCCCAGCAAACCATGTTGTAGTAGGAGACAGATTGTTCATTTCCCCGGCCACCCAGACTCCCGAAATAACCACACAGAAACTGTATTAATTAAATCACTGCTTGGCCTATTAGCTTTAATTTCTTATTGGTTAGCTTTTACAACTTAATTTAACACTTTTCCATAATTTTATATTTTACTACAAGGCTCATGGCCTACTGGCAAGGTTCTACCATGTCTGTCTCCAGTGGAGGCTCCATGGCTTCTCTCTCTGACTCTACCTCCTTTCTCCCAGCATTCAGTTTAGTTTGCCCTGCCTAGCTCACCTTTGCCTTACCACAATACTAAAACACCAAAAACTAGTGACTCTACAACAGCAAGACCTGAACACAGATGAAGAAAAAGAAAACAACCTAAAAATAGAAGCAAAAGATATCCAACTCAAAGGCACTGAAAATATATTCAACAAAATCATAGAAGAAAATTTTTCTATCCTAAAGAAGTCTATGACTATGAAGGTAAAAGAACCTTACAGTACACCAAGTAGACTGGACCATAAAAAGTCCCTTCACCACATAATAATCAAAACACTAAACATATAGAATAAGGAAAGAAAATTAAGAGATGTAAAGGAAAACCACCAATATAAAGGCAGACCTATCAAAATTACACCTGACTTCTCAATGAAAACAATGAAAGTCAGAAGGTCTTGATCAAGAGTTATGCAGACCTTAAGAGATCATGGATGCCATCTCAGACTACTATACCCAGCAAAACTTTCAATCACCATTAACAGAGAAAACAAAACATTTCACGATAGAACCAGATTTAACTAATGCCTAGCCATAAATCCAGCCCTACACAGAGTACTAGAAGGGAAACTCCAACCCAAGGAAGTTAGCTACATCTACAAAAATACAGATTATAGGTTTTCACACAGCAGCAAATTCCAAAGAAGGTAAAAGCACACACAATTATATCACCAATATAATAAAGACAATATACAACAAGTCAACAGTCAACATCAAACTAAACAGAGAGAAACTCAAAGCAATTCCACTGAAATCAATAACAAGACAAGGTTGTCTACTCTCTCCATTTCTATTCAATATAGTACTTGAAGTTCTAGCAATAACAATAAGACAATAAAAAGAGACCAAGGGTATATAAATCAGAAAAGAAGAAGTCAAACTCTCACTATTTGCTGATGATAAGATAGTATAAATAAGAGACCCTAAAAATTCTACTAGGGAACTCTTAGAACTCATAAACACTTTCAGTAATGTAGCAGGATACAAGATCAACTCAGTAAAAAATTCAGTAGCCCTCTTTTATACAGATGATAAATGGGTTGAGAAAGAAATCAGAGAACCATCTCCCTCTGCAATAGCCACAAATAACAGAAAATATTTTGGGGTAACTCTAACTAAACAGTGAAAGATTTGTATGACAAAAACTTCAAATTTTTGAAGAAAGAAATTGAAGAAGACATCAGAAAATTGAAATATCTCCCATGCTCTTGGGTAGGTAGAATTAACAAAGTAAAGATGACAATCTTACCCAAAGCAACCTACAGTTTCAATGCAATGTCAGTCAAAATCCCAGCAAAATTCTTCATAGACCTTGAAATAACAATACTCAACTTCATATGGAAAAGCAAAAAACCAGGATAGTCAAAACAATTCTCTGCACTAAAGGTTCTTCTGGAGGCATCACAAGCACTGACTTCAAACTCCACTATAGAACTACAGTAATGAAAACAGCCTGATATTGGCATAAAAACAGACAGGAGGACCAATGGAACTGATTCGAAGACCTGGATATCAATCCATACACCTATGTGTTATTTCTTTGCGGTGTCTTTAAGGACTAACCACGCCCACTTTCAGGCACTTCTGACCTCCTGGTCGCCATCTTAACATGCTCTCTCTGTCTCTCTGTCCCCGTCCCCCCCCCCCCCCGTCTCTTGGTGTGTACACACGTGTCTCTGTCTCTCCCTATGTTTCTCTTTATATCTCTCTGTTTTCCTCTTCTTTAAGTGATAAATAAATAATAAATGTTTAGCTTTATGTATAGCCTTATGTCCATTTACTCTGCAGTCCACTGCATCCAGCCGCCTGACTCTGCCGTTTGTCCGGGGAACCTGTATTGCTCTGGTGGCAGCCACTGCCTGGCTCGCAGGCCGCTTGGGGCATCCCCACAATCATATCTTTTTAAAGAACACTATGAACAACTGATTATTTACAAAGTTAAAAATATAAAATGGAAAAAAAGAAAGAATATTCAACAAATGGTGCTGGCATAAATGGATATTAACATGTAGAAGAATGAAAATAGATTCCCTATCTATTTGTCATGGACAAAACTCAAGTCCAAATGCTTCAAAGACCTCAACTTAAAACCAATCACACTGAACATCATAGAAGAGAAAGCAGGAAGTACACTTGAACGCATTGGCACAGAAGACCACTTCCTAAGTAAAACACCAGCAACACAGACACTGAGAGCAATAATTAATAAATGAAACCTCCTGAAACTGAGAAGCTTCTATAAAGCAAAGGACACAGTCAACAAGACAAAACAGCAGCCTACAGGATGGGAAAAGATCTTCACCAACCCCACATCTGATAGAGAACTGAACTCCAAAATATAGAAAGAACTCAAGAAACTTGACATCAAAAGAAGAAATAACCCAATAAAAAATGGAGCACTGACCTAAACAGAGAACTCTCAACAGATGAATCTAAAATGATGAAAGACATTTAAGGAAATGCTCAACATCCTTAGGCATCAGAGAAACACAAATCAAAACAACTCTGAGATTCCATCTTATATCTATCAGAAGGGCCAAGATCAAAAACACTGATGACAATTTATGCTGGAGAGGATGTGAGGTAAGGGGAACACTGCTCCATTGTTGGTGGGAGTGCAAACTTGTACAACTGCTTTGGAAATCAGTATGGTGATTTCTTAGAAAATTCAGAAATAATCTATCTCAACACCCAGCAATACCACGTTTAGGTATATACTCAAAAGATGCTCAATCATACCACAAGGACATATGATCAACTATATTCATAGCAGCATTATTTGCAATAGCCAGAACTTGGAAACAACCTAGATGCCCCTCAACTAAAGGATGGATGAAAAATATGTGGTATGGTTACACAATGAAGTTTGACACAGCAGTAAAAAACAAAACAAAATAAAACAATGGCATCTTGAAATTTGCAGGCAAATGGATGGGTGTAGAAAAAAAACATAATGAGTGAGGTAACTCAGACCCATAAAAATAAATATATTATGTACTCACTCATAAGTGGCTATTAGACATAAATCAAAGAAAAACCAGCCTACAGTCCACAGCCCCAGAGAACCTAGAGAACAAAGAGGACCTTAAGAGAGATATACATAAATCTACATAGAAAAGAGAAAAAGATAAGATCTCCTGAGTAAATTAGTGGTGTGGGTGTCACAGGAGAAGGTAGAAGGGGACAGGGGAGCAAGGGAGTTGAGTGGAGAAAAATATATAGCTCAATAAAAATAATAAAAAGCTAGCAAGCTAAAATATGAATGAGGACATAACAAACAAGCTAAAGAGGTTAGGAGTGAAGAGAATGAAAAAAACATTTGCAAAACATACACTGATGAGAGATTAATGGTCAAAACACATTAGGAATTCATTTTTTTCTATTTTTATTGATTTTTATTGAGCTCTCCATTTTTCTCTGCTCCCCTGCCTGCCTCTCCCCTGCCCCCTTTAGCCCTCCATCAAGGTCCCCATGCTTCCAATTTACTCAGGAGATCTTGTCTTTTTCTACTTCCCATGTAGATTAGATCTATGTAAGTCTCTCTTAGTGTCCTCATTGTTGTCTAAGTTCTCTGGGATTGCGGTTTGTGGGCTGGTTTCCTTTGCTTTATGTTTAAAAACCACCTATGAGTGAGTACATGTGATAATTGTCTTTCTGAGTCTGGGTTACCTCATTCAAAATACCGTTTCCTAGCTCCATCCATTTTACTGCAAAATTCGAGATGTCATTATTTTCATTAGGAATTCATTGTAAAGGAAACAACCAGTTTTTTGGGTTTTTTTTTAAAATTGGGCTAGTAATTTAAATACTTTTTTTTCTTTTAAAGAAGACGTACAAATGGCTGAAAGAGCTTAAAGGTGAAGTGTCGAACAAAGGTTTTATGAAAGGATAAAGGAACATAAAGCAGGAGGAAGGCTTCATGGGAAAGCAAATGGGAGTATAGAAGAGAGGTGGTTGGGGCAAAAGAAACTAATACTAAGGCTGTTTGATAAATCTCTATGAAAACCTTTTCATGTTTTCTTAAAACTCTATTTAAAATAAAGACTTGATTTGAAAATAATACTCTCCCTAAAAATACTCTCCCTAAAATCTGTAGGTCATCACACAAAACATCTAGTACTAGTTGTGAATGCCAATCTTTCAGTTGTTGGTCAAACAGGCTTCAGAGATACAACTCCCAAAATAATACAGATTATTGCTACTGGTCTTTTTGTGTGTTAGAACTTCATTGTAAGACCCTATTGCTTAAAAAAAATCACACACTATCTCTATGGTCCAGGACATAGAAAAATAAAGCTGATATTGACTAGGAAGATTCCTCTCTACTGGTTAGCTTTCAGAGTACTGTAAGGTGCTCTGCAGACTGCTGTGGCATAAATGATGATAAGTCACTGACTTATGAGCTCTATGAGCTACAATTTATGACAAGTCTGACAAGCCACACCCATTAGTTCAATAGTGGCATCAATGTTATGTGAGTAATCAATTGCTTTTTGATTGGACTTAAGGTCCAGTTCATAAAACGCAAGTCATACCTGTGGTTAGGTAGGTAAAAGGCCTTAGGGGAGAAACTACTATTACTATGTTACTAAATGGACATGATGTCAAACTACTTTCTAAATACTTATCTTTATACAAATAGAATGTTACATCCCTCAACCCTCATCAGAGAAGCTTCTTTTTGGAATATGGCACTTCATACAAAAATCCACAAACTTAAAAAAAAATACGAGTTTTTGAAATGCTCTGTTCTAAATAGGACATCTGTACTACACCTTCCCATTATACCTCAATTATCACTATGGAAGAGGAAGTAGAAAGAGTGTAAGAACAGAGACTGTTGAAGACTGCTGGGAAACTGTGTTTTCCAGGTGCAGCATGGTGTATGTATGAATTCACATCAGCTGTAGACGTATGCATACGTTCAAGCCAGTGAAAATTCCAGAATGGATGACTCATGAAGACCCACCCTCTTCTTTGAAGTCATCAGCAGTTGATGGCTGTTGTGGGAGAGTCGGCCAGCTTTCTTCAGAGATTCAGCCCAGATAGATTGCCTATTACATACCCCAGTAGGTGGTCCTGCACCAAGCTCACATACTGGAAGAGCCAATTGGATTTGACAGATTAACAGAAGAAGGAGAGAAAGAAGGAAGAGGAGGAGGAGAAGGAGGAGGAGGAGAAGAAGAAAAAGTGGTGTTCATGAAACTGGGATGGAAATATGGTTGAAAAACTTTGGAAGAGTTGGAAGGGCGGAATTGGTCAAAATATATTATACATCTGTATGGAATTTTCAAATCATAAAATATATTTAAAAATATTTAAAAGTCCACAAATTACTGCCATATGACTAAAAATGTTATCAATATTACTAACAATCAGAAATTAAAACCAAAACAAGGGTTAGCATCTAAGATGCTAGAGTTGTCATGATCACAAAGGCAAAAGATAAGTGTCAATGAGAAAGCAGAAACATGAGACCCTCATGTGCTGGTTGGAACACAAATCAGTACCACCATTACAGAAAATACAGATGTTCCTCCTAAAACTAAAATCACATATTCATCAACCCGACTTGTGGGTATAGAAGGACTTAAGATGAGTATGTCCCAGGGATACTTCACGGTGGCTGCAACACTATTTATAGCAGTTGAGATGATATAGTAATGGCTTATGTGTTTTTCAGTGAGTGGATAGTAGAAATCTGCTATTTATGTATATACACATATATGCACTTTTAAGTAATGGAATAGTATCCAATTCCAAGAAAAATACAATTTTCTGTTTTGTAGCAGTATGAATGAGCCTGGAAGATACTGTATTATATAATCTTTAAAATATGTAGAATCTTTTAAAAGATGCTGAACTTGGGGCTGCTGGAGCGAGCCACCCAGGGACTCTTCACTGGGGAGATTCAGTTACATGTGTGAGTATCGCTCAAGTAGAAACAATTGCCTCAAGAATTTTCTTCAGCTATCTCACAATGAGTAGTTCATTATTGCGTTAGATGAATCATCTAATGGAAAGTCGGGTAGAGGAATGTGATGACCAAATTCTGAGTATTTGGGTCACAAGAAATAGAAGGCATTAGTGTAGAACACCAGTAGAAAAGGTTATCGGATAATGGGTCATTCAGAAGAGGAGAGACGAGTGCTACGAAGATCACAACCGGTGGGTGATGGAGAAATAACGGGTGGAAAAGCAGACTCTACTTGCAAATATGTATTTCTAATTTTGACTGGAATTTACTCTACTTTTTAAAGTTTGTTTTATTTTTTCATCTTTTATTTAAAATTACTCTTCTTTGTACATACCAACTCCAGGTCCTTCTTTCTCTCCTTCTCCCACCCCTCACATCCCCCCTTCCCATTCCCCATCCACTCCTCAGAGTGGGTAAGGCATTCCTTCGGGAGTCAATAAGGTCTGGGACACCAACTTGAGGCAGGACCAAAACTACCCCCCTCCCCTGTATCAAGGTTAAGCAAGGTTAACTCTACTTTTAACAAGAATGTTCACGTGTGTTTGTGAGGAAACATTATCAGAGGCTTATACTTAGAGATGTTACACATACTTCAGCTGGCCCTTGGAGCGACTCTGGTACATGTGATCCAGGCCCATCCTTGGACATAGTAGTAGAGACTCTAAAGTTTTGCTTTCAAACCTTGCTGAGATCCTAATATCTTGCTAAGTTATATGTGGACCTGACCATGACTCTGGTGTTTTCAGAGGTGGAAAATACTGGGATGCTTTCACACACACATGACACACAGTGCTTTCTGCCTCCTGCAGTCCAATTTAAGATGGAGAAAGAATCTACAGCTTCAAAAACATTCAAATCTTTCGACTTCACCTCTGCTCCGCTTAGTGCTGCATGTTTTCAGGTGAATTAGTTTCTCTTTCGTATCATTTCAGGTTTTGATGAAGCCCAGCACCAAGCAGAGTTTTCAGTAGGAAAGGCACTGTGGATGCCGCGAAGATAATTCACGGAAATCCTCGCAGAATCCAAACATGCAAGTACAAACACAACTGTTCGGCTTCTCAACGTTCAAAGCGTATACAAAGAGCGCAATCGGGTCTCTGTACAGTAATTTCCTTATGAAAAACGGTCAGCAAATGCTCCCCATAGATAATTCTTTTAGCGTTATTGATTTTTTTTCTTTTCTGAAAAGCTGTGTAGAAACAACAGCCATTACAGCGTCTAGAGCTCTGCAACATCTGGTTATGATTGCTGACAATTGCTCTATTCCTTATTCTCAAGGCTGCAAATAATACCGCTGAGAACACCTTCATTAGCCGCCTACTATTCCCCTTTCGGATGGCACCTGGGGAAAGGCTTGTAAAATAGATAGATAGCGAAAGGCAAAGCAATGCTCATTGTCCATAAATTACTTATGCTTCTCACCCAGAGGCTGCTCCCTGGTAGGCTGATAGAAGAAAACATTGCTTCTAGGTTGATCACTCAGGATAGAGGTGCTCCATGCACTTAATGAAGAAAGCACATCCGTTTTTAATTTAGAGATTATGAGCACATAATCTTGAAAATCTTTGTGTAAACTCTGGTCCAAGTGGATCAAAGACCTCAACAGAAATCCCAATATACTGAACCCGATAGAAGAAAAAGTGGGAAATAATATCAAACTTATTGGCACAGGAGACAACTTCCTAAACAGAACACCAATAGCACAGGCGCCAAGATTGACCATTAACAAACAGGACCTCATGAAATTTTAAAGTTTCTGTAAGGCAAAGAACACTATCAATAGGACAAACTGGCTGTCTACAAAAAGAAAAGATCTTTACCGACCTCACATCCAACAGATAGTTGATTTTCAAAATATATAAAGAATTCAAAAAACTATATACCAACAATCAAATAATCCAATTAAAAACGAGGAACAGATCTAAACAGAGAATTCTCAACCAAAGAATCTCAAATGGTTTAGGAATACCCTGCTACAATCCACAGACTCAGAAAGGCTCAGTAACAATGAGGGACTTTTCATGGGGACAAACCCATATCTCCCTGAGAAGGGGCAATAGAAGAGATTTCGTGAGTGCACTGAGGGCAGGTGTGGAAGGGACCAAGAGTGATCAGGTTGAGGAGGCAGAGCAGGGGGAAGAGTATTGAAAGAGACTACTGGAAAGGGGGGGCATTTTGGGGTCAGGTTAAAAAACTGGCTCAAAGAACTCTCCCAGGAATCTACAATGATAGCAGCTAAGAGTCCTAGCCATAGCAGACGTGTAGCCTGAACTCTCCAACTCCTGTGCTCATATTGGTGCCTAGCCTAATTGTCGTCAGAGAGTCGTGCCACCCAGCAGCTGGTGGAAACAGATGCAAACCCACAGTCAAACATTAGGCAGAGTTCAGGGAATCCTGCAGAAGAGTCAGAGAAAGAATTACAGGAGCTAGAGGGGTCAAAAACACTGCAAGAAAACTGAAGAATCAACTAACCTGACTCATAGGGGCTCACACTTAGCCAACAACTAGGGAGCCTGCAAGGGACTGACCTAGACACTCTGCCAATATGTTACAATTTTGCAGCTTGGTCCTCTTGTTGGTCTCCTAACAGTTGGAACAAGGGCTGTAGCTGACTCTTTTACAGGCCTTCGGAACCGTACTTCTCATACTGGGTCATTTCAACCAGTCTTAATACATGGGAGGAGCTTGGTCTTACTGAAACCTCATAAACCATGTTTTGTTGATACTAATGGGAGACCTGCCAAATATACAAATACAGAGGAGGCACGAACTGGAGGGGTGGAAACGGGGATGGGAAGAAAAATGGGAGGGGTTGAGAGGAGAAGAGGGAGGGTAAACTGCATTTGGGATGTAGAATATATACAAAAATAATTTTTAAGAAGAAAAAAAAGAAAATCTTTGTGTATGTAAACAGCAATATTATTAAGCATTCTTGCTAACTAAAACAGTAATTTATTGACCAATTGAAGAGAAATTACATTATCATGAATGTTTAGGGAATAAGATGTGGAAATAAGTGAGCAGGACGTGGAAATCCCAGGTAGGTGACTAGGCCACAGGAACTACGACAGGAGCACAGGGCTCCCTCTGTTTCTGGAGATGACACAGTAGCAGCTGGACCACCCACCCTGGAAACCGGTAGGGCTGCTGTGCAAAGGATTGTGGGCCATGGTTGGAGGATTTGGGTCTGGTTAGCTAAGCCTGGGTTTCATGGCTGGATCCTAGGCAACTGCAGAAAGAACAGAAACCGAAATCTAAATCTAAATGAAATGTGCTCCCTGGATCTTTGGTTAGGATTCAGGCTCTGCCTCCTCTTCAGATCAATCATAGTGTTGACACAAAAATACAGTCTTTACCTCAAAGAGGATAAAACACAGATTATTCTGAAGCCACATATGAGTGATCATGGTTTCAAGACATTGATGTAGGTTACCCCAAATTCAATGTTCCAACATTAAAGTAGTTTCATAGTAACAGAACAAAGTCATGAAGCAAGGTACTTTTTTGTCAGAGCCAACAAAGTCAGATGGGGTATCTGGAAGGGGGCGCAAGCTTGAGAAAACGGCAGATTGAAAGAAACTGAGATGGGAAACACAGGATAGATCCAGGAGGTCTGTTGGTAAATACCAATGAGCCCAGAGTTTATTTCAGACCTGCTTATATACAGATCTAAGGCAGAACAAAGAGCAGTACAGTCAGCTAACCACTTTCCCACACTGTCCTTGGAAGAAAGCACACGCAGGCACCTTGTCTACCATGTGAGTCCTGCTAGCAGCAAGCAGTTTCTTATTCTATCTAGACTATGTCTTCAGCTGGCATTCACCAGCCTGTGTCATAGTAGAAAATGTGTTCTTTTTCATGGGCAAAATGCTCCTTCTCACAGCTCTCAAGGAGACTGAAGCAAGCAGAGAGAAAGGACTCCAGATGGAAACTGAGTCACATGTGGACTACCACACTCTTCAAGTATGTTTGTAGAAACATAGACTAAAGCAAAGCAGGGAAGCCTCTGCTATGATCCTTGGATGCTAATAGATGACATTCTCAGCTTTTGATTAGCAGGAAATAGGGTTTTGTTAAGTTGGTAAATTCCCAAAGGCCTTATCTGCTAGTCACAGGATGCTAGGGTAGATACAATGGTGGCAAGGATGGCTATTTATGAAGCTAAGTAAAGCTTAGTAAAGCTTAATAAAGGTAAGTTGTAATTAGGCTTAGAACCTTCATCATTTGGACCTCTCTTCAACCATTGACGTTTTAGTCAGTGAATCTGCCTTGCAGAGGGCCATATGGTGGATGTAGCTTCTCTCAAGGAGCTCTCCTCCATGGTAGAGACATGGGAAACAGGATGCAAATGCTGGGGAATCTAAACACTCTATCTAACCCAGACACTTAGGGCTAATATTCAACCTGAAGTTAGACTTACGGCTCATTTCAGGACCTGTTAACTCTAAATGTCTAGATTTTAACATGCGCTGTATCACATCTGCAAGGCTGGGACTAGTTACCAAATTTATGACAAAATACTAGAAGTGTCTTAGTTATGGTTACTACTGCTGTGATGAAACACCACATCCAAAAGCAATTTGGGAAAGAAAGGATTTATCTCATTCGCAGTTCATATTATAGTTCCTTATAAAAAGCAGTGAGGGTAGGAAGTCAAAAGAGGGCCCAAACCTGGAGACAGGAGCTGATGCAGAGGCCATGGAGGGATACTGTGTATTCGTTTACCCCCTATGCCTTGTTCAGCCTGCTTTTTCATAGAAC
The DNA here is from genome assembly GCF_982192425.1 of Myodes glareolus. NCBI lineage: Eukaryota > Metazoa > Chordata > Mammalia > Rodentia > Cricetidae > Myodes > Myodes glareolus. The sequence goes on along the minus strand of NC_142036.1, from coordinate 51,261,443 downwards.
CCAGGACCGCCAATCTTGGGGTGACCCCACCAACAATGGATTGGACCCTTCTGCATCAACTACTAAATAAGAAAATGCCCTACACGCTTACCTACAGCCCAGTCATATGGAGACATTTTCTCAACCGAGGCTTCTTTCTCTGATAACTCTAGCTTGTGTCAAATTGACATAAATCTAGCTAGTATAAGGAGATTTAAGGAATTAAACCTGGTAGTTACTTTACCAAAATAAGAATCAAGTATTTGTGGCCACAGATACCACGTTTGTAAATATAAGAAGGTCGGTGATTTGCATTCAATACGTGTCATTTTGCATATCATTTCTTCGATTAACATGCGCTCATTTTATATGTTCTGTGGATCAGGCATTGTTTTCTATACTAGCAAATCAGACAGGAAACTAATTGTGCTTTTGCTTTACAGTGAATGTTCTAGTAGAATGTGGCACATGTGCTGCAGGAACGGGTGAGGGTGCTTTGCAGAGTATGGGGAGTGAAGGGGAGGTATACACATGTACACAGGCAAAGGAAGAGCAGGGAGACAGGTTGAGTTTTAGCATGGAAAAATTCTGTCCAGGGAAAGGAGGAAAATGGATTTTTAGACTTGAGAAAAGCAGTAAAAAAAAATTGCAAGTTGCAGGGTACAGGGTCAGGTGAGTGAAGGAATAGATGAAATCATGGAATAAAACTGCATAAATAGTGAAGATTTGGAGATCTCGTCCTTATTAGAGAATTCAAGTTGATCTTATAGATAGTAGAGAGTCATTAGCAATTTTAATCTAGAGAGTCTCATGTTTCTCGTGTTTTCGTCCTGGGTTCTATGTTTCATTGCACAGCTTATAAGGATTGCTGGGGTGAAAAATTGCTTGGGAAGGGAAAATAAGGCAGAGATGTCTGATAATTTGGGGGAGCATTTGCAGGAAGAAATGAGACAAAGCTGTCAAAATTGAAACGGTAATGGAAAACGGAAGAAAGATCTGAGAAAGGACAAAGGGAAATGGCGCTAAAGTCTTGCACCTAGAGGCACACAGAGAAGGAAGAGAGGGTGAGGGAGGGGTTGGGCCAATAGCCACACTGTGGCCCAGGAACCAGGTACCGATGGAAAGGGATTAACAGGTTTGATAGGAAAGCGGGAAGGCCCAGCAGAGTTAAATATATAACCAGAATGGAAGGCAAGGGAGAGATTTCAGTCGGCAGCAGCTCCACTAATCCTGTAGTAGAGTACAGATCACTCTGTGGAGTTATACAGCATGGAAGGAGAAGTGGGGAGCATATAGGAGTGTTGGAGCAAGAGATGAGCCCACGGAGGGAACAAAGAGGGCACAGAAATGTCAGAACCCTGAGGACAGCATGACAGAAAGTAGAGGAGAAAAATTAAAAAAAAAATGGCATGGCCTATACCCTATTAAATTGATATTTTTAATGTCCACATGACCATTTATTGTAGGGGGGAAGAGTACCTTTTTTAATATTTGTTTTATTTTATTTGTATGAGGGTTTTACCTCCGCGTGTGTCTGTACCTTGCATGTGCCTGCTGCCACAGAGGTCAAGAGAGTAAATTAGTTGCCCTGGAATTGTAGTTGCTGCTGGTTCTGAGCCATGCGGTTCTGAGAACTGAACCTGGGTTTTCTGAAAGAGCAGGGCTCTGAAACCCTGAGCCATCTCTTCAACCCCAGGGACAAGGCTTCTACAAGTGCCATGTGTCACAGTATCTGATATGCTATCTGGAACACAATACGTGCTCATAAATATTTCTTGCTTTTCTTTCAGTTGTTCCTGATTTTTTTTCCCAAACCAAATAAAGTCTTGAGCTTGCTAGGCAAGCTCTCTACCACTGAGTTAAATCCCCAGCCCCTCATAAATGTTCTTTGAATTGAAGGATAGGCCTATCTTGATGCCGGAGGAGTCTTTGGTGACATAATACCATAATAATACCATCCGAAATCTCCCCTAGGGGGAGCCTGCGTACCCTAGATTCCCTGAACTATCATATTTATGAGAATCACAGCATCAGTACCTTTACCTTCAGGCAAGTTTCTGGAATAGTTGAAATAAAAATCAAGAAGCTGCTCATTTCTTCGAAAGGAGCCACATCGGCATGCCAACCGGAAGTGAAAACAAAGTTGCAGAAAACAGAAAGGGTAACAAAGAAGCTGGCCAGAGACCTCCAGTGACAGGAACAGTTCTTTCCAGAGTCATGGGTAACCCATGTGAGCAGTTTGTTGAGCTTTCTGCAGGGATCTGGAGGTTCCTCAGCATTATGGGTGCTCGCAATGTGCAAACAAGTAAGACTGGGCTGTTTGGCTGTGTGTATATTACAGGTATCTTAAACATAGCAAGGTCCTGGGCCAGACCACAGAGCGTTCTAGACACATGTGTGACCAACACAGCATGAAATATTCAGAGAAATCTAGATAATGTATAACATTGAAGAAGACAGGTAGTGAGATATTGCCCAACTGCATTTTAGCATTTTTATTACTTTAAAAAGATTTTTAGCATTGCTCCATTGGAGAAATATTCTGTTTCTTTATTAAGGACTATGAGAACCCTCTTGTAGAAGAGATGCCATTCATAGTGCGTAATTAGCTAGATGAACAGTAAGATGTGAGGTCTTCTCATTCTATAAGGTAGGTATGACTTGTTCACAGATCTTTTGGTTTTGAAAGTCTTTTTCTATACAGGAAGTTAATCTAAACACATGGTACGGAACGGACATGCTGTTATAAATGCACAGAGGCACAGACCAGTATGGTTATCTATCAGACTCCTCAGGCAAATGGTTCCAAGACACTTCCAATACCAAAATCTGGTGCAGCCCTGTCTGATGGGAACAGCAAAAGTCACAAAGCCAGCTCAGCTGCTTGACAAAGACCCAGCAAAGCTAGCAATGTGATGGTCACTGTGCCACGTTTCCTTTTCTGCTCAGTCTGTTGCATACTTGGGGGACTTTTAATATTTGTGCAATTTGGGGTTATTGTATTGATGGAAAATCTCTTAAGAATCTTTTATGTTTTCTCCCAGGAGTCCTGCTTCTAAGCTTCCCCAGGAAAGTCCTGAGCATACCACCCCTCCTGATTTTAGGGAGATATCCTTATCTACTTGAAGGTCTTCCTTATGCCTTAGAGGCTGTGACACACATAAAGAAGCCAGAGGTCTCCTAATGAGGGCACAAGATATCCTTGAAACATCTGCCCCTATAACTACTCAGGAACAAGATAATCAAAACATTAAAAGGTCAACAAGATTTGGTGGGCTAGAGAAATTGGCTGCAGATCAGATTACAAGCCTCTTCTCACTATATGCTCATGATTGCTTGTCATATACAGCAGCAATGTTAGGTTAGCTGAAGTTACTGCTGCTTTACACAGGGATTTATAAGGATGGACAAAGAATGGCATGGAAAAATGATAAAGAAATGAGGTGTCAGGACCTCCATTTGGCAGAAACTTTAGCTCACGACTCCAAGCAATATTCGAGAGGGTGCCTGAGCTGGCCTTCCCTTATAATCAGATTGATGATCACCCTAATTGTCATCATAGAACCTTCATCCAGTAACTGATGGAAGCAGATACAGAGATCGACAGCTAAGCACTGGGCTGAGCTCCCAGTGTCCAGTAGAAGAGAGGGAGGAGCAATAATATGAGCAAAGGGATCAAGATCATGATGGGGAAACCCACAGAGACAATTGACCAGAGCTAATGGAAACTCACTGACTCTGGTCTGACAGCTGGGGAACCTGCATAGGACTGAACTCAGCATTCTGAATGTGGATGACAGTTGTGTGGTTAGGGTATTGCCACTGGCAATGGAACCAGGATTTATTCTTAATGCATGAACTGGCTTTTTGAAGGCCATTCCCTATGGAGGGATACCTTGCTCAGCCTAGATACAAGATGGAGGTTTTTGATCTTGCCTCAACTTGATGAGCCAGCCTTTGTTGACTCCCAATGGGAGATCTTTAACATCTCTGAGGAGTGGATGGGTGTGGCATGGGGTGAAGGTGAGCGGAGGAAGAGGAAGGGAGGAAGAGGGAACTGGGTGTGGTATGTAAAATGAAAACAAGATTGTTTTTAAATGAAAAAAGGTATAAGTCTGATAGGTTTACCTTTATAAGTTACTTGACCAGAGGGAACCTTCATCCGACAATGGATGGCGATAGACGGAGACCCACATTGGAGCACTGGACTGAGCCCCCCAAGGTCCAAATGAGGAGCAGAAGGAGGAAGAACATGAAAAAGGAAATCAGGACTGCGAGGGATGCGATCACTCACTGATACAAGGGGACTGATCTAATGAGAGTTCACCAAGGCCAGTTGGACTGGGACTGAACGAGCACGTGATCCAACCAGATTCTCTGAATGTGGCTGGCCCGGAGTCTTTCTGAAAAGCCATTGACAATGACACTGGGACTTGTTTCCTCTGCATATACTGGATTTTGGGGATCCAGTCTGTCTGGACACTCACCTTCCTGGACCTGGAGGGAGGGGGGAAGAACTTGAACTTCCCACAGGGCTGGAAACCCTGACTGCTCTTAGGGATGGAGAGGGAGGAGGAGAGGGAGTGGGGGGAGTGGGAGGGTGTTGGGAGGAGGGGCGTAAATGGAAACTTTTATAATTTAATAAAATTACTTTCTCATAAAAAGTGAAAAAAGGTAAATTTAAAAAAACACTAAATTCACTACAAGAAAAATTAGCTCATGTAGAGCCACTGTGGTGTCTTATTAACAAGGAGCAAAAGAATACCAGGATTAGATATATAAATAAATTTTATTTAGATATAAAATGCAAACATTGTATTATACCTATTTCCCTACTTAGTCCTTGTCCCAGAATCTCAGTAAAAAACATTCTACTACCAAGCTCAAAACTTTGCTTCTGTGCAGATTATGAGATTTTTCTATAAAACACAATATGAAAGAAGCGCTCTTTCTGCTGTTAACATTTAATGTATATATTATCTAACTCTGTGAATCCATTGCAACCTAAGAATTTTTAGAAAATAAAAGTGAATGCTTTTTTGATTACAAAAATAAAAAAAATTGTATTATACCAGAAATCGAATAATAACCACAGTAGCTTTGGACTGAGGATTTTTCTTGGGCACTTGTGACCATTAAGAGTTAATCATACATTGCTTGAGACTTGACAATCTGTCTGGGCTGACCTGGAGATTTTCTTTCGGTCTAGTGTCCTTGAAGCCACAAGAACTGCCAGCCTAGAACTGGTTATCCTACACCCCTAGATTCTTAAAAATTGAGATATGGTGTTAATGAGTAAAAATGACGGTAAAAGGTAACTGTTATCAATAATGACCTAACTTGAGGGGAAGTAGTTATAAAAGATAACTCTGTTCTGTCGTAATTTATCAATGGTGACTAAACTTGTGACCCCAGATGTGCAAGAGAAAAAGTTAAACACGTGTCCAGAATCAAAAATGATATGATCTATGTTTTGAAATGTGAATCTATTCCTGCTTGATGATTTCTATATAAATAAAGAAGCACTCTGAGTGTTAGTCAGTCTACAAGACTGCCACCATCACCGTGGTTTGGCTCACTCCTTCCCTAGCCTACTCCTTGACTCCTTTATGGAACCTGTCAACCACCAGGGTTTATGTCCCCGGAAAAATTTACAGATATCCAGATACTTTTGTTAAGTTGGAATAAGATTTACATATTAACTTCACATATCTTCTCATGTATTTCTCTCAAATTGTCTCTGGGTTGCTTATAGCACTTAATGCAAATGAGTGCTACACACATAAATATTATGCTATATTTTCAGAGAATTACAACAAGGAAAAAGTCTGGATTATAAAACCAATTTTCCTGTGGATCCAGAGGGAAAGCAATATCAGTTCATATCTATTTTCATCCACAAAAAGTCTTCTTTTAAATACTTTTATTCTATAGCTGGTTAAATTCTCAGATGTTGAACCTACAGATATAAAGAGGTGATTTATATTTGCAGAGGTGATTTATATATAGGAACAAAGACATATATGAGTAAATATATAAAAATACTTGCATATAAATAATTATAGCTATGGCACAAATGCAGAGATAGATATTTTTACTAAGTGGGTGTTCTTCGCCATTGCAAGATGGATTCATGGACCCAGAGCAATTATAAACAAGTAAGTAGTGTTGCCAAATTTAGTTCACATTGTGTAAATTTGCAAGATAATTGACATGATGCCTGAGGTTTGCTTGAATATTTTTATGGAAGGAAATATAGGCAAGGGCTCAAACAGCTGAAACTGTTTAAGTTGATAAATGTTGATGCAAAATGATAGATACACAAATGTTCCTGAAATAAAAATCGTCTACTTTTGCATTTGTTTAAATGTGTTATTTCCCCAGAACTAACAGTTTGGGGCCTGGCAAGATGGCTGATCAGGTAAAGGTGCTTTTCGTCAGGCCTGACAACCTGAGTTTAATTCCCAGGACTGACTTTGTAGTACAGAATCGATTCCCTCAAGATATCCTCTGAGGTCTATAGATACATTGTGTGGACATGGACACACATACACACAAACACACATAAAAACACACGATAGACAGATAGACAGATAGACAGATAGATAGATAGATAGATAGATAGATAGATAGATAGATAGGTAGATAGGTAGGTAGATAGATAGATAGATAGATAGATAGATAGATAGATAGATAGATAGATAGATAGATAGATAGATAGATAGATTCAACAGTCCCCTGTTTGTTCAGACATGGTACTGGGGACTAACCATTCCAACTTAGTAAAAGAGTACTAAACATAAATAAATGTAAATGAATATATACATATATACATATATATTGTGTGTATGTATATGTGTAATATTTTTCATAAATAAATATCTTATTTATGTTTGAAAACCTTTTATTAAAGTTTTTAATGTAATATTTTGATCATGTTCCTTCCCCTTCCCCAAATCATCCCAGATTCTCTCTACCTATCTACCCACCCAACTTCATGTTTTTTTCTCTTAAAGAATTAAAAATTAAAAATGAAAAACAGAAAAAACAAAACAAAACCAAAAAAATCAAAAAGTCAAAACAGAGTAAATATTTCAAAAAAATATCAAAATAAAAAGTATATATGGAAAAATATGTAATCCTTTTTTCCCCCAGACTTTAAAGTTTATTTCCACCTTGGACATTTTGAAATACTGTTTTGGCTGTTACTAAACTACAGAGATTAAGTCAGAGAACATATTCAAGGAAGGCCAAAGCAGGAAGGGGATGGGAAACAGGAGACCGATGTTGCATCGACTTCGGATAGACAGGAGAGTATTTTAAACAAGGGAAAGCAATAGGGAAAGGGGAGTGGAGTGGTCCCCTGAGCCGGAAACAAACTAGCATGATAACAAGGGCATCACCACATGGCACTGAACCAGAGAAGTAGCTTGACCAACAGAACCCTTGAAGGCTAACAGGCTTGATTTCATATGAACTGAGTAAGAAATCAGAGCCTACTGATGATTTCCAAAAGGAGGACTCCTTTTGAAATAGGAAGACATTCATTTTAGAGAAAAATTAATTGGATTTAAGATGACAAAGAGTGGGTTGACCAATAAAAGGAACTCTCTGACATGATTTGATGGGACTGAATTGATGGGAATTGGGAGTAGGCTTAAGAAAACTCTTAAATCAAAAATTCACCAATCCTGTCTGTTCAACAAATAACTATTTTTTTCTACTGTGGAGGATCAAACTCAGGGCCTTGCACGTGACAGCAGGCACTCTACCATTGAACTATATTGAAAGTTGAGCAACATATATTCTTAATGAATGTGGGTAGATATTCTGAATACACTGAAGCCTACAAGGGCAGGGGTAATTGCAAAAGTTATAGTATGCAGACATAAAAACATTTTAAAGCACAATATAACACATCTGGGGAGGAAGCCACATCCATGAACTCCCATTCTCTATCCACTGCATAGGGATGCAAAGGGCGTCTCACTTGTCAGGTAGTGAGTGCGTCAGGGCTGGTTCTGATTGACCATAAAAATCAAGAGTCCAGATTAAACACCAACATTAAAATACCCCAAGTAAAATTTGCTCAGTGCTTATAGAACTGAGGGTACTGTACCTCATGAGGAGTACTGAATGCAATTCCGAGTCTAAATAAGCACAGTCCTACGCAGACGATAAAGAACGAGAGTGACAGGAAGCCAACACATTATGACAGCTCCTGCGCCGCCTGATCGGCAACTTTTATGCACTTTCTAAAAATGCATAAGAAGCAAATTTTATCATCGCATCCAGGACATTAACCTTATATTTTGAGGTATTCATTACCCATAATTCCATGGGCTCTGGGAAGAAATCAAGCTGGAGTTCATTAGTTAACATTTTAAAAGGACACGATTTGAAGATGCTCCCTCAGGTGCCCTGATTCCAGCAACTGTGCTTTATATGCCAAGTGCTGAAAACAGCTAACACCACTTTTACTATCCACAAGGAAATCCACCCACGACGCGGACCAGAGCCAAGCAACCGCTCTGAAATGCTGACAGCGTCCCAGGGCTTCCGACTGCAGGGACGCAGAAGCAGCTGCGATTCTCCTCACCAATGCAGATGGCGAAGAGGGAGCATTTGTGTAGGTACTCGGGAGGGTGGATATGGACTGGAAAAGCCCAAAAGAACTTCCGCAGACGTCCCCAGCCATGCAGCAGTTAGTTCCAAATGGTAGTTACTCGCTGCTCCTGTCTTCCACCTGCTCCTCTGATTTCTCCTTCTCAGATTCCTCAATTACCATCTACCCAGTGATCCACACTAGAAACTGCGAAATTGAATTTCTCTGTCCTCTGCCCCCCACACACACACACTGCCCACCAAAGTGAGAAAATCTCAATTTCATCCCTCTTCCCCAGTCCACTCCTACACTCCTTTGTCCTCACATTTCTCTAGACTGTTGCTGGAGGGGTCCCCAGGTTTTTGTTTGACCGTAATGAATTACTAAGACAATGTTATATCTTTAATAGTGATTTGATGATATGTTAGGGGCTTGATATTGGAAAATCCAAACTGCTAATTTAGAATATAGAAATAAAATGAGCAGTTGGAATCATTTCTAGGTGGTGCTCAAATCCAGAATTAATATTGAGCTTGACAGAATATTGGCAAACAGATAAATTATTTAATTAGCTATTCCAAATATGAAAAAATTGCTAGAGGCTAGGGAGATGGCTGTCAGTAAAGTGCTTGTAGCAAACCATGAAGAGACGAGTTCTGACCCCCAGTATCCACACAAAAAGCTGAGTGCAGTTTTATCTTCTTGAAATCACAACACTGGAGAGCTGGAGATGGGAGGATTTGTGGGGAATCTCTGGCTAACCAGTCTAGCCAAATCAGCTAGCTCCAGATTCAGCCAGCTATGTAGCCCCAAAATGAAAGGAAGAAAGCAATTGAGGAAGACAGCTGATGTCAACTTCTGTCCTCCAAACATATGGGTGCACACACACACTGCTAAATTATTTCAGAGCTGATACTGAAATGCAGAAGTAGTGTTGAAGGAGAATGCTAACTTCCTGCTCCTGATGATACGTTTGTCAAGGACATACCTATCGTATGCTTCTGCCTTCTGCATTTGGACATCCAGCAAGCTGAAGATCTCAGAGGATTCATCTTCAGAAAATTAAGATGTGATCTTTGCTTTTTAATTTTGGAGGCTAATATAAACAGTGGTCTCTATTTCAATGACAAAAAATACATTGTTTCCCCTGAAAGTGAAGTCTCTTCTGAGGAATTCAGATCCAGTCTATGGAGTGACAGCTTACAAGGGGGGCATCTATTGAAGACTCCATACCTCTCCAGCAAGACCACTGTTTCCAGCCCTGTCAGGAGGCAAGCCTATTGCTATGTGACAGTCACCTTGGAGACACAGCAAGAGCGGCTTCCTCTGGTGGCCTTTTCTTTAGCTCCTCGCTTTGAAAGCCACTTACACTTGAATGTATTATTTAATCTGGTGAAAAATGCATCACTCTTCCAGACCTTCGGCGTGCACACAGGTTTTAAAAGGTCTGGAAATCTTTCTAAAGCTCAAATAGCCCTGTCCTTGACAGGGCGATGCACAGCGTTCTTATCAGGACTATCAGCAGAGAGCCTGTGTGAGTAAAACAAATGAACAGTTCTGTGAATTTAAGTTGTGTGATGTTCATCTCCCCCAGGAAGCTTAAAGGGGCCTGGAATTCCGTAAACCAATTATCCTCCCACCCTACTCAAAAGAAATACAAAATTGCTATAGTCGTAGCCTCAAAGATGGTGTTAAATCCCAGACAAAAAGGTAACTAGCAAACAAAAGGAAAATATCCTGACCCAGCTTAAAGAGCAAAGACTGAAGCCTTGAGCAAATGCTCAGTTTCCTCCCCAAAGGACCAAACTGACTGTGCCAACTGAATCAAAGATCGCGAATTCAATTAGTACATTTAAACACGATTTTCAGAATTTATATGTGAGTTTTCAAGACTTTTAAGCTGCAGAATCAAACCACAGACAGGCAGAGAGACAAAAGCACAAGGTTACTCTGTGCTAAGCCACCTTATCTAGGTTTCAAATGCATTTCCCAGAATTCTCTTCACTGCATGAAATGGAATCCAGGAGATATTTAGAATCTTTTTTTTTCAGATTGGGGGGGCGTGAATGTGGTTTCAGACTGTAGTGCAATTTATGTATATGAATAACCCACCTTATTGACCAGTCTCATCACGAACTATCTCAGGTTTCAATATTTTTTAAGCTGTATTTTTATTTACATATTTGGTAATTTAAGTGAAAAAGGTCCCCATAGACTCATATATTGAGTTCTTGGTCTCCAGTTTGTTGAACTTTTAGGGATGGATTAAGAGGTGTGGACTTGTTGGGGAAGATGTGTCACTGGGTTGGGCTTTAAGGTTTCAAAAGACTCTCAAACCAATCCAAGTCTCCTCTCTCTGCTTGCTACTTGCAGACCAAGATGTAAGCTCTCACCATGTCTTTGATCTGCCACCATGAACTCCAACCCTCTAAAATAGTTAGTTCTAAACTCTCTCTACTGTGAGTTGCCTTGGTCCTGGTATCTTATCACAGCAAGCAATGAAGCAACTAAGACAATATGTGAGTATCTGTTTCTGTACACGGCATTTTTGTGGGTTCCTTCAGAGGCCAGAAGAATGTGTTGGTTCCTCTAGAGCTGTAGCCATGAGCAGTTGTGAGCTGCCCAATGTGGGTGTTACGAACCAAACTCTAGCCCCCCGGAAGAGCAGCAAGTACTCTTAACTGTTGTGCCATGTCTCCAGCACTGGCTTCTAGTTTTGAACTTTATATACTCTAAAGACCCTGAAGCACAGTATCAGCTTGTCTTCCAAGTCTCCTAGTCATCGAAATCACAGTCTCGCAGGCAGTAGCATCACCTCAGCTCCCACTACACCCTGCAGGCTCTGGTTCACTCCACTGCATCCATTTGCCCTTGCTCTGCCTCATTTCACTTTCCTTCCTCTCTAGCTTCCTGAGCACTTCAAGCATGTCACCAGATGCAAAAGCAAATGACCGTGCGGAAGCTGCTCAAGCAACCTGTCCAATGGAAAGAAATACAGACGTGCTGCAGACAGAGCCTCAAAGGTTGTAATACAACTAGGTGCAAAGATGGTGATGTGATAACCAATTCCAGAAATTAGAAGCAAGCTGATCTCATCACCTACCTGCTCAGTTGCAATGTTCAGTCCCTTTCACAAGTTCCTTATTTTGTCTGACTAGTGATGACTTGCTTCTCTGACCAAATTTTACTGCCACGGGGGCCTGCCAGACTTTGAAGCAGGCTTATTTCTATATGCTGTCCGATAAAACCTGCTCAAAATCTTCATGTTTAACTAAGTTGGAAGGAAAATTCTGCAAGTGTCTGTAGTCCCACAAATCTGTGGCACCAAATTCAAACTTTATGCCATTACCTCTGTGTCACCCAGCTTGATGAAGGTCCCTGTCCCTGAGGCAGATTAAACACTGTTTTGATAAATCTAGGTGACAAGTTAAATAATTCAGAGCCAAGAGCCAGGTTTTAATGATAGGCTAGAGGGATACGTGTTGATTAGAGCAGAGACGGAGCTAAGACACCCATGACAAGCACAAAATTAAGGTTCTGGAAGTAAGCATAATCTTCATGGACCAAAGAGCTTCAGTATGGTTTTCTAGGACAGAGAAAATTGTAGATGGAACATGTAATAATCCAGAAAGCAATCAGATGTTGGAAATTCCAAGGGAAACCAAAGTGAATAAGATAAAATTTTGGAGACAATACATCACTTTTTGAATGAATACTACTATTTAAAAGATACACGAGATGCTGTCAGAAATAAATAATTAGGGAAAGCACAAGAGAAAGGTAAACTCATCATTGAGAATCTGACTACAAGTACTGAAAGGGGAGGGAAATATTCGGGGGGGGATATTACCACAGAGACAAAATACCTGAACTGATTTTTAAAGTAAAGTGTTTATTTGGGTTCATAGTTTTGATCTGTGGTCACTTGGCTTCACCCCTCCTAGCTGTGATGGTGAAGCAAAACATCATGTTAAAGAGCACATGGTGGAACAAAGTGCCTGAGCCCATGTATACAGGAAGCAGAGAAGACAAAGGAGCACCATGCAAGGTGCTCCATCCCAGTGCGCATACTCCTTTCTAATTTCCACCAATCCCCAATAAAATCATCAAGTTATAAACCCATGAATAGATTAGCCCATTCACGAGGAGCAATTACTCAGATTCCAATCACTTCCCTAATACCATCCACTGAAAAAGTTTTTAGCTCTCAAGTCTTTCAGTCAGGAGCCAATTTCAAACCATAAGAAATGGGATGGACTGCAGAAGGGTCATTTCTGTCTCCTTTTCTAGGTGTTTTAAGTGACTCAAACACCCTTTTCAGTGGAATTGTATCAAAATTGGTCTTGAGATTTAGGACCAAGTAGAAAATCATCAGAACTCACTCAAAGTCTGGTGAAGGGCAAGTCTGGAGTTCCTAAGCCTCAAAGAATATGTCTTGAGATTCTCTCTCCTTAATGGAGGTCAAGGTTGGTCCTATGGGTGCTACACACTGAGATCAAATGATTATAGAAGCTGGCAGAGCTAGAAATGAGTAGGAAAAAAAGTGATAAATTTTGAAAAATAAGTTCTATTTATAGATGTATAATTTGAAATAAAATATTCTATTCCCAAATGGATGCCACTTACCTGAATTACATATATATTTCTATATGTAACCATAGACACATGTACATAATTGCTATAAGCTATTGTACACAAAATGTATATTTATAACACAGGCCATATGTGCTCTGTATGTTTAAAGAAGCAAGGCTGAATCCATTTGGATAGTCATTGTATTTAGCAAAGTTAAGGATGAATTAAAAATTCTGTTCAGTGATTAGTTATAGCTTTGAATCAAAACAACTATTTCCTAACCTGTGTACTAAGGAGTAAATAATTCCATTGGAATTATTTCCACAAGTATTATCTTTCTCTTCTATTGTTTTATTGCCTCACACATGATATACCATTCCAGTTTCTTGAAATTTAATAATTTTATCCCAGTATACATAAAATTATAGTGATGAAACGCTGTGGAATAATCCTCTTGTACACTATAAAGATTTGTCACTTGAAGTAGTTTAATAAAACACTGATTGGACAGTAGTGACCCAGAAAGTAAAGGTAGGGTGACTAAACTAAGGATGATGGGAAGAAGAAGGGTGGAGTCAGGAGACACCAACCAGATGCAGAGAGAGCAAGATGGTCATGCTGAACTGAGAAAAGTTTCCATGAAGTGGCAGAGTGTAAACAAGGGATATGGGTTAACATAAAATGTGAGAGCTAGTTAATAATAAGCCTGAGCTATTTATTGATCAAGCATTTATAAGTAATATTAAGCCTCTGTGTGATAATTTGGTAAGTGGCTGCTGGGTATTTGGGACCAATGGCTCTAAGACAGGAAACTTCTGCCTACAACTAAACTTGGCTTCGGGTTCTGTTATGTCTGGAAGTTATACAACAGAGCTTAAAAGCTAATGAGTTCACGAGTGTATATATTGCCATCATGCCACATTGCCTTTGAATTTTCTATCCTTTGAAATAAGTACAAAGGAGTTCTTACAAACTTACCTGCTATAATAGGCAGCAATAGTATGTTAAAAATATATACGTAAAACAAATACATTAATGTCAAATTTCTGTCTCTTTTGTTTAGCCATATGACTTTCTATTAATACAGACCTTCGAGATCCAGAAAACCAAAACACCCCTGACCAACTTGTGATAAAGTCCATAAAGGGAATCCACTTCAACATTATAGCTTAGATCCATGCTTAGTAATGATCCATTTTAATATCCTGAGTCTTGTTGAGTTTTTAACCTATCCTTTCTTGGTTCTCTATATTCTAACCAACATAAAAACTGTTAATAGTTGCCCACATGGACTCATTCCTATGGGGAATCTGCTCACTCTTCTACAAAGGAGGGAAGAATTTTTAAATGAGTACTATCTTAAGGTAAATTTAATGCATTAAACATGAACCAAAGGATTAATGCTACCTCTGATGTCCATCTCCTCTTTCATTCCCAGCTATATATAGTTTAATCTGTTTTACTTTTTGTAGCATAATGTTTAATAAATAACTATTAGAAAAATATTGAAAAAATATTTCTCCTTTTCCTAAATGTTTTAAGTTCTGAATGGGATTATGAAGGTTGCAAGGGCAGAGGGTGGATACAAAGATATGGAGGAATTAATGGGATTGACATGTATGATGTAGAAGGCAAAGAATAAATAAAAAAGGTTAAAAATTCCAGACCCAACTGCCAAATAAACAAGGAAATAAAGATTTACCTGTGTAGTCAATGCAGGAATTGAGAGCTGATGTTTACTGTTGTCTTATTTAACAATAAGAAAGCTATCTGGTATTTGTTTCTTCATAGACACAAACAGCTATGAGGGTAATAGGAAAGAATGTAATGCTATATAGTAAAAGTATGTTGGTGTACAGACCTTCAATAGAAGTCATGGCCATAGTTGACTAGGGCTGAGTTTACATGATTCTGTTCTTTTATTTTTCATTATTCTTCTGGGCTCAAGTCTTTAGCAAAGGAAGTAGAGACATGAGAGAGGGTTTATGAAATTGTGGCTCTCTTCCCCAATAAAGGAGGTGATTCAAGTCTTACTTATTGATCTATATTTTAGCAAATGTTGTTCTTATCCCTCATTTTAATGAAGCAATAGGAGGAGAATTAGTATGTCACAAGGGTGGAACAATGGTGGCTTCCATGCCATGAAGTCCACACCCAAGATATTAAAAACAGAGAGGTGAACCACTTTCTCCCAATGAGACAGAAACACAGTCAGTATTTTTATGGTAGTGTTTTCTCTTAATCAGTGTGAAAAGAGCTGTATCTGTTAGTCTGCCTTAAAATCAAATTTGGGTAACCTTGTTACAGTCAACCATCACATGACTGACACCAAAAGGAAGCCCATACCCTAAGAAGTTTAGAATGGTATTTCCCAGTATATTCTCTTTCTCTTTTCTTCACATTTCTTGACAGTAAGCTGACTTAATAGATATGTCCCATTAAATTGCATGTGATCCTGTTGCTAATGTTTGATTAATAGCATCTTAAAAGACAAACTAAATCTTTACTTTGTTCATCTTTTCTGCTGTTTCTTTGTCTCTGAGAGAAATTACCTTTTATCAGATTTCTAAAAATCAGCAGTTGTTGTCAAGGATGTCTGAGACATCATATCGGGCTCTAATATTCCTAGCTCTCGTTTCCGCTTGAAGACTCACCATGTGAAAGTATCTCCTAAATCTCTTTTGCAAAGGACCAAGATCTGTCCTAGATATCAGGAAGCGTTCTAAGGTGCTTAAAGAAAGGGGAATGAGAGCTCAGAAAAAAATAAGGAAGTTTGCCTCCTTGAAGTTCTGGTGAGTTTGCCTCCTTGAAGTTAGACAGGTGCCAGATAGAAATAAGTTTTCTTATTTGAGCCTTTGCTGGACTGGTGTAGAAGAGGTTCAACTAAAAAAAATAAGAGAAGGAAAATAAAGATTGTGTTTTCAGAAAACATTAATAAAGCACTTTAGGGGCAATCTATAAAGGTCAGCAATGAAGAATTACCAGAAAATCACAAAACACAACAGCTAGGAAGAGGTCAAATGGTACTTAGGTGTCTAAGCACAGAGAAACAGCTAACAGTACAGGTTCTGTCTGCTAAACACAGTTCTTCCAGTTTAAGAAGAAATATAACATTTCCTTGGCTTTGAGTAAAAGCATCAAATATTTAATAATGGGAATCTACAGCCTGCTCAAAATAAGGAAAACGTTGGCCTGGTCTTTGGAAGTACTAGAGGAGGTTTCTTGGTTAAAATGATAGCCACTTATGTATAACAACATGGATTTATACACAGAATCTAAGTGTTGTGATATTTATGTTTGAAGGGTTATTTTTTTCTAATTTGGTCTTTAGGTCCCTATCTAGAGTAGACAAAAGTTAAAATAGTTGTTAGCAAGAGAAAATCAGGGTTAAGTGCATTAGTTGGATATTGTGAGGAATTGATACTCAAATGCATGAGGCAGAAGAAATATAGAAAATGTGTGTTTCAGATTTAAACAAGATTAGGTATGATGACAGGTGACTGTCAAAGTCTACAGGCAGCAGGAAACTTAAGTAGTGACTTGAGAACATGAAAGGGCCTGGGGCATAGGCTTGTATGAAGTAGCATGGTGCTTTTTCTGGACCTGTAGATTGACTGGCTTAAAGAAAACACCCACAAAGAAGACTTATGGACACATTTGTGGTGTTGAACATTAGGTTCTAGGATAGTCGGTAGCCACAAAGTATGCTAGAGTAAGGATCAGTGGGATGAAGAAGAAATGGGCTACACAGAAAACCACCACACAGCAGTTGGTAGCTTTTAATTAGGTCAAAGGTGTCAAAGAAGGATGTTGGAGATGCAGACTTAATGATAACAAATTTTCCACACTTAAGTTTTGGTAAATAAAGAGAAAGAGAGAGAGAGAGCGAGAGCGAGAGCGAGAGCGAGAGCGAGAGCGAGAGAGAGAGAGAGAGAGAGAGAGAGAGAAGGAGGCTGTGGTGGGGAGAAGAACAGAGACTCAATTGATTCATTTAAGACTCACATCTGAACTCAGCTCTCTTTATGATGCTCAACAGAAAGTGAAGAATGCCCTTACTTTTAACACTGAATAAACCTGTAAACATAAACTGTGACAGTAGATGACTGTGTAATTAAACCACTGTCTTCAGACTTCCAAGTATCCAAATCCCAGGCTAGAGAACTGAAGTCGGCACAAATTCCCACTCCTAGTCAAGGAGCTATTGGCAGTTCTTAGCTGCTGAAGGAGAAAGGAGCAGTTTTCTCTAAGACTGTGGCCCCTCTAAGAATAAGTCTATCATGCTTCAGTGGAAGGTCACACATCCAATAACATTTGGACAACATAAATTGTCCTTGATGGGTATAAAAAAGGGGGTTCAAAGATGGATGGGAATTGGAAAGGACAGATCTGGGAAGAGCTGGGAGAAGAAAGGTGGGTATGATCAAAACATGTACACAGTTCTCCAAGAATTAATACATATGCATATTTATCTGATAGTTTAGAACCATATTTGAAATATCCAGACACTCACTGACTCAAGCATTCAAGAAAGTGAGAAATCCTTCATTTTTGTACCAGCTTTGCTTACACAAAGTCTCAATTTTTCATTAATAAAACATAACTGTGGAAACAGGACACTGTCAATTGTCTTCTACCTTTATGTTAAAAAGAAAGATTTAGTATGTGAGTCAAACACATATAAAGATTACATAGGCTTTCCAATGTAAACTTCCCAGGTACCTTTCATCAACATTCAACACAGTGAAAGAAGAAACCTGTGTGAACCATGTTTCTTCCCACTCTCTTCCCAGATGTTTTCCAGGCACCTTGAAAGAAGCTCATACTACAGAAGAGGCTCATAACAAGGTCCCCAGCTTTTACTGTCTCCATGAGGGTGCTGGTCACTCTCTGGGTCATTTGGTTTTTCAAACAATCTTTCCTCTAATGTTGTGCATTCTTTCTCAAACTGGCCTCCTCTTTATCCCCTCTTCACTTCAAAATCTGTAAACAGAGGCTGCTTGTTTGTTTCCTTGACACCCAGACCAGAATAATCACACAGGAACTTTTTTAATTCCAACACTGTTTGGCCAATGGTTCATGCATATGTCTAGCTAGCTCATACATCTTAAGTTAAACCATTCTATTAATCTGTGTATCACAACAAGGCTGTGACTCACCAGCAAGGTTCCTGCAGCAGCATCTTTCTCCTTTGGCAGCTACATGGTGTCTCCTTGACTCTTCCTATTCTCTCTGTTTGGATTTCCTACCTGACTTTACTCTGCTAAGCCACTGGCAAAAACAGCTTTATTCACTAACCAATAAAAGCATCACATATACAGAAGAACATCCCACATCAAAAAAAAAAAAAAACAACTGATCTCCTGTTGTTCTGCTGTCATGGGAAGAGACTGTGAGAAGCAAAATTTGTACCAACCTTCAGGAAAACAGCTAGTTAGATGGAGTGAGACCAGTGGTCTTGTATTCCCTGACTATGTTATTTTATCCATAAGAATACATTATAAGGAGCTATATCCAAGTTGCAGGTTTAATGTGTAAAGATGGTGACTGAAGCACTAATCATGCAGTAAGGCCATGTAAATAAATATGATGCCTAAAATGCTAATTAATTCCATTTTCTGTCAGGACTTTATAACATGGAAGAGTGTTTTCACAGAAAAGAAAAAACTCTTTCAAAGGGAATGTGCATGATATAAAAGTGGAGTCCAAAGCTTGAGATCAAGCTACTAATGTATATATTAAAATTTTAACCCTTCTCTTTGACAGGACTATGAGCTGCTTTAAACGAATAGTTCATAGTTCCCTGTTCTTTTTTTCTAAGGAACATTGATTCCTTTATTACAATAAAGAGCATTCTAAAATGTACTTCTGTATGAATGCTTTTCTCCTTTCTTTATTCTTTCTTTTAATAGACTAACACCCCTATCTACCCATAAAAAGTTCCTATCTCCTTTTCATTTCTTCCACCTCAGCTAGCCTCTCTTCATTTTAACAAAAGTTTCACATTCTGTAACACATAAAACCAAATAAATCAATCTTATACATGTCTCCTCTCTGCTGTTTAACATACTTATATTATTCATTTTCTTCTTTGATACAGATTTTTAAAATTATTTTTAGCAAAAGAAATAAATGAATTTATATCCTAGAAGTCTCCTTAGCTGGAAGGGAATTCTCTGTTGCCTGAATTCTGCCACTATTTCTTGCCTGAATGTGTTTCTCGCTCATTTTGCTTTTCAGCTGTTGTCATATTCTGTTTTCCTCTAAGGAGGTGTAATTCTACACACAAAGCTATTGTGAAATGAAATGGCTAGTAGGTTCCAGGCCATTTTATGATCTTGTCTGTGCTTCCTCCAACTTTGCCTATGGGCCAGACCCTCATTTTTCTTCTGCTCCCTACAACAGCTGTGAGAATGAGTATCAGGCAATGATGATCATTATAACAATTACTAACAAATGATTTCAGCGATCAATTGTTATTAAGTGATTTCACAGAAAGTGGCTGAGCAGGTGCTGTACTGTCAGGGTTCCACATTGGGGCAACATCTGTCAGGGTCCAACCTCAAGGGGTTTACACAGTCCAGGGCAGGGGCATGTGGATTACAAACATTAGGCAGGCAGAACAGAGATACAAAAGAAACAGGCAGAGACACAGAATAGAGTCAGGAGGACAACTAAATGAACTCTGAATTTTTCCATATGCTTATATACCCCAATCCAAAAAGGGGAAAGAAAGTAAAAGACTTATTTACACAATACAAAGAACAAACAGTGTAAATACCTCCTCAAGACCTGAAACATCAAGTAACTATATCCTGAGTTAAGTATTTTCTTGTTTAGGCAGGACATGCAACAACTACACCTTAGTTCAAGCATCCTGTAGGCAGCCACTCCCTGGCAAACCTCCTGTCACAGCCTTGAAGGAACAAGAATAGGCCTAAACTCTCTGGCCTTTGGTCAAGTTGGAATGGATCCTTATCCATGGACTCCAACACTGCACCTTGAAATGGAAACAATGAAACTAACTAATGAAACTAAACTCTCTAGAGTGGCACCTTCAGTTCATAGCTAATATCTGAATCCAGAATTTGGCTCTATAAACACATGTAAATTTGTTTTGGATTAACACTTCCAACACCCTCTCAGAGAATTACATTTGTAGATCCTAAAATGTGACTTTGAAATATCCAGCTTGCTTCTCTCCTGGTTTTTATTTATTACCAGTACTATTGTTTAAGTCAGTAAGACCTTAACTCAAAACAGCTTCTCATTCAAGTCTTGGTCCCCGCCCATCTTTATTTTCATATTAGGGTCATTGCATACTATTTCATTACCTTAATTTCGCATTATATCTACTTTAATTCATACACTGACATGATGGCTATTCTGACTCCTATATATACTAACATGACTACAGCTGTAACTAACAAAACCCAGTGGCTGGATACACCTGTGAGATTTTTTCTTAATTAAATAATTTGAAATCAGAATGATGTGGGATTCCCTTCTGTATGCCATAAACAGCACTGGTTAATAAAGAAACCGCTTTGAGCCTATTGCAGAGCAGAAATGAACAGAGCTAGGTGGGGAAAACTAAACTTGAATGCAGAGAGAAAGAAGGGAGAGAGAGAGAGAAAGAGAGAGAGAGAGAGAGAGAGAGAGAGAGAGAGAGAGAGAGAGAGAGAGAGAAGCCATGTAGCCCTGTCAGGGACAATGCCGGAACTTTACCTGGTAAACCACAGCCTCGAGGCAATACACAGATTACTTGAAATGGGTTAAATTAATATGTAAGAGTCAGCCAATAAGAAGCTAGAGCTAATGGGCCAATGATTTAATTAATACAGTTTTTGTGTGGTTTTTTTGGGGAGTCTGGGTGTCTGAAAGGCAAAAAAAAAGGCCAATCAGCCTTCTTACAACAAATTGATGACCTAACGAGGTCAACTGTATCCACATAAAAACCTAAGAAAGCTTAAAAAGGAATTCTAGACACAAGAGAACAGAGTTAAGCATGGCTTTTGGTAGCCACAACCTTTTTTTTTTTCTAGATGGGTTGGCCACAAGCAAGGGTGGGCTGCTTTAAGAGAGGTGCAATAAAACTGCTTGGCTTCTTTATAAATGACAGCTTCCTGGTTCACCAGCACAAATGGCCCTGACTTTTTTGAGAGTTTCAGCTATAGACCATATAAATTGGGCTTGTGAGCAGAGTGCTACAACTTGGTTAATGGCAACATAGACCTTCTGTGTGCCTAAAATGAGGCTGTGAGAATGGCTTGCACTAAAAAGACCTCCACCCCACCATGCTGGACTAAGTGGAGCCAAAAGTCAAAGCAGCCTTAGTACAAGTCTGGCTGTAGCATAGCATTTTAAAAAGTATTTCTGGTCAGAAAATAATTACAGATACACAATAAAGGTAGATCCTGGGGAAAAAAAAAACCTCTGAATGGGCCACAGTGTTGAATAAATGTATGTAGGCTTGGGAGAGAAAAGAAAAAGAATATAAACAGTTATAAAAATAAGCAAATGAATTCTTAACAGGTAGTCTTTAAAGAGGCAGAGTATAGACAGTCATAGATTAAAGGAGTAAGTAAATATAATAAAATAAATATTAAAAAGTAATAAAATAAAAACAAATAAGCAACATAAAGATAGAATATACACAGAGAGACTGGATTATGTATATTATTGTGTTTTCTTTGAATTTTTTCACTGTGAAGGAGCTAAGTACAGAGAGACATTTCACTGTGCAGACTGTTAACGAAACCATCATATATACTCTAAAGATCTTGACTTCAAATTTTGTGTCTAAAAATATGTTGCCTTGGTAAAGAGGTTCTGCTTTTGTTTTCACAGATAATGAGAACCTGTGGAATTCTTCCAGACCAATGGGATTTGACGGACCAAGACACCTTGAAAAGCCACCATGAACACCCCCATAAATACTTCACCCAACTTAAAGAAGAAAGCAGTTTGGAGAGAACTATGGCCATATTCTCAAAATATTGTCTATAAATGTTTGTTTACATTTAAAGGGGAATAGACTACAGAGATTTTCACTGGTATGGATTTTGGTCTATTGATACAAATTTAAGATCAATTTTGTTTTATGTATATTTCTGTTCTTGATTATAATATTGTGCTTGTGCAGCTCATTTTAAAAATGTAATGCATAATTAAAAATATAGGTTAATAGATAATAATCTATAATAGTTAAACTTGTCAAGTTAGTTGGATTTTCTAGAAGTCCAGAGATGTATTTCAGGTGAATAGGGAGTCTTCACATCTTTCAAAGACCTTCAGAATATGGCATTTAAGATGTTTTAAAAACTTAGAACTTTTCATGACACGAGACACATCTGCTCCTGGCAGTACCAATTACTTCAAGAGGAAGATGAGCATCAAAGAGACTCCTTGTGGAGTTTGCTAGACATTTGGGCAAGAAACTGCTCTTGCCTGGACTTCTTGATGCTATGCTGTATGAACTGGACATGCAGGACCCACAGAGAAATGACTGCTGAACTTATCTAAAAGTGAGATGTTCCTTTGAGGTTAATGCTTCTTGAAAGAGTCTGCCAGACAGTCTGCAGGACACAGAAGAAAGGGACTGACACACTGCCATTTCAAGGCAGAATGGATTTTCAAATTTCCTGCTTCGTGGAAAAGTCTTCCAGGTACTATGGGCCCTTAGGCTGAAGACTATATGCTCCAAAATTACAGAAGAACTTTGGGTGACTGTCCAGGAAGCAAGATGTCTTTTTCAATTCTAGAGTTTTGGAAGTTGCTTACAATGTACTTCCTGTTTACTTAGGTAATATTATATCCTTCTGGAGTCTTTGATGGAGTTGAAGAATAGACAGTTATAGTTATGATAAAAGATAAAGTAGATATAAATATTGTAACGATAATTCTCACTTGATACCTGCTTTGTTATATGTAATTTTACTATGTTAAAGTTAAAATCTTTCTTTTTATTTCAACAGAAAAGGGAAGGTGATATGGGATATCCTTCTATGTGCTGTGAATACCACTGGTCAATAAAGAAACTGCTTTGAGCCTATAGCAGAGCAGGGCAGAACAGAGCTAGGCAGGCAAAGCTAAACTGAATGCGGGAGAGAGAAGGCAGAGAGAAAAGCAATGTAGCCCTTCTGGAGACAGATGGTGGAACTTTACCTGGTGAGCCACAGCATCGTGGTGATACACAGATCACTAGATATGGGTTAAATTAAGATGTAAGAGTTAGCCAATAAGAAACTAAAGCTAATGAACCAAGCAATGATTTAATTAATAAAGTTTTTGTGTGGATATTTCAGGAGTCTGGGTGGCCAAGAAACAAACAAATGGCCAAGTAGCCTTCTTACATCAGAATACCCACTTTTAACCTCGATCTTTTGAAGTGGGGAAGATGCACCTTTAATCCTGGCCATAACTTCTGCTGGAAGTCTATATAAAGGACATGGGAGAAGGAAGTTCGCTCTCTTTGCCTGCTTGCTCTTGCTAGCAATCCCATTCCTTCCATGGCATTGTAGTCTATTTCTTTGGAACTCTGGTGTATACTGAAGATCAGCTGAGACATCTAGCCTCATGGAATGAACAACGACTGTAATCTTGAAACTCCCATTTGTAAATTTTTGACCTAGCTGGACCACAATCTATTAAGTCATTCTAAGAAAACGCAAGACTGTATACACAAGGGATAGTACCACTTTTATCAAGTTCTTTCCTATTGATACATTTGCTTCTTTTACAAGCTACTTTAAAATATTAAGAGTAAGATATCATTATCCACATTCTTGAAGACTCTGTGTTGGAAGCTGTAAGCCAACTCTCAACTTTATTCTGCTGTTCCTACTGAGCAACAGTAGCACATTACTTGGACAGCCTCATTACCTGCCTTTAAAAGCTCAGGGTGTTTGCAGTCATCCTTGCCTCTTCCTAGTGCAGCATAGCTAAGTCTTCGTTAATAAATTATGAGCAGAAGTATTGGATAGCACTTCCATGAAATCTTGTTAAAATGTCAGGAGCACCATTTCTCTTGTTCAAATTTTTTTCCCCAGACTTTCTCTATGTGGACAGGCTTGTCTCAAACTCATAGGGAACCTTCAGCCTCTGCCTCCCCATTGCTGGGATGTGCAGGTTTGAGTCACATTGCCAGGCTTCTTTTCTCGTTGTTTTCTTTCACATCTGCAAACAATGTAGGTGGAAATTTCAGAGCATCTTTGCGATGAAAATTAAGGGTTCCAACTTGGAATAGTACTTTAGAAACCTGAAAGGATCAGGATTCCCCACAGTTTCCTGTGTAGTTACATAGGTGGAGGAAAGACCTACAGTTACATCCTACAAGCAGTAGAAGGTAGATACAATCCAGGGGGTCTTATCCCCAAATGAGTGTTCTTAGTGTCTGTGTTGTGCCGTCCCCCCATATTCTACATCAAATGAATCATTTTAGAATATGATTCTTCTTAGTAAAATTAGAATGGTATCTTCAGTCTTGGCATCAGAAAGAGCATTCTCAAAGAGAAGAAATCACAAAAAAATGGAGTCTAGCTAAATACTATGATAAATATACACTATGGGTTCAAACAATGTTTCTTAAATCTTTTTGTTGGTGGTGGTGGTAGTAATGGTTAAATCTTTAAGAAGCTTGGATATTGAATTCTCTAAAAATAGCAAATAATTATCACTCTACTCATAAATAAAATGATGACTAGTCTGAATACAAATTTATATGCTGATTATTCTGAAGATTTTTATTTATAAAGTGTAGTTGAAAAAAATACTATAGGTCACCAGAAATAGAAATCAACACACGAAGAAGCATTTTCATTTTTCTTGAAGTTCTTTGTGAAGGGAAATTGGATAGTTCTGCTTTTTTGTTTTTTGGGAATTTGTTGTTTTTGTTTTTGCTTTTTGTTATACTAATGATGTTTTCAATAACATCAAGTAAAATATAAAGAATACGCAATTCATCATCATACCCTTAACAATTTTTTCATATTCATCCTATGCTTTCAACTATATTTGGTTCAATAGTATTCATCAAAATTCTTTCCTAAGCAAAGGGATGTGATTTTAAAGTCTTCTAATGTCACTGTGGCTTTTTCATCAATTCCCTTTCAACCTAACAGTACCAAAACCGAGTAAAGATTTACGTGTTTCTGATTCATTTTCCTGGGAAGTAAAATCATTATTTTTTCAAAGAGAAGATGTGTTGAAAATTTAATTTTTATGCATATGACTATAATAAAACAGGCAGACCTTAGCCCAACACAATAACAAAGCCCACCTCACTTATTGTATCAAATTCTTTCTTCATTATTCTAACTGTGGAAGCTGAAAATGCCGCTGCAAAACTTGTTGTCATGACAACAAAATGCCCTCAGAAATGATGCAAGTTTCCACATGAAGGAAGTATTCATGATGATTTAACAGAAAGATTCTGCAACCATCCACAACAAACCCATTTTTTTCCAGCTTGTCTATTGTTTGCTTGAATGTTCTAACAGCTAGCATAATCTCTTTCCTACAAAGCTCTTCAATATACTATAATTAATAATTATCTGAGTTTTCCTACATCAGCTTTTGTTTACAATAAAGGAAAAAGACAGTTGCTAATATCCACCAGTGTTTACAAGTTAACTTAGATACATTTTATTCGTCCTTGATGTCCTTAAACATCCTTTATCACTATAAGGAAAGATTTGCTAAGGGTGCACAAGGGTAACTTGTAAAATAGTCTATGTCTGTTAACAAAGAGGGGAAAATAAAAAATGAAAGGGTAAAAACCATCATTTAAAATAATAAAACATTATATATACATATATATATGCAGTCATACATGCAATTAAAGTTCACCACTTCACAACAAAAAGCTTTCTACCATGTTACCTCCTTTTGACTTTACTCTCTGAATTCTAAACTGAGACTACAAGTGTGCAAACCACCAGAATGTGAAATAATGGTGACTCCCAATCTTTCCACTTGGAAGTTTGAGAATGTTTCTTGTCGTAATCAATGCTTTCTTTATATATTTTCCACTAGTTACATGTGTTCTAAGCCATCACAGTATCTGTACACACTTAGCCTAAAGCCTAACTACTCTGAAGGAAAAAGCATTTTATTTACTTTTAAAAGTTTGCTTCTGTAACTCTTCTATCAAACTATAGTGGTTCTATAGAAAAAAATCTAATAATGCATGTTAATAAAATAAGACATTTCAGGAATTATAGGAGATTAAAGACAATACATTTATACATTTAAACGTTTGCATACTGTATAATGTAATCACCATATAAAATTATCACATAAAATGCTGGTTTCTTCATTTTAAGTATATTGAAACAAAAAGCAGAAATTAAAGAAAAATTAAATACCTGAAAATACTGAGGGGAAGACAGTGGCTCTGGTAGGGAACTAGTTGAATACTAAGATAATTCTTACAATGTTGGCGTTTTAAATGTTAAGCTAATATTGAACACCTTCTATTCACAAATGCTGAAGCAGGGCTCACAGGCAGGTGCTAGAATGAAACAAGTATCCAGGAGACATGGTCTCCGCCTACTCACAGTCAGGTTGCAGAAACAGCCAAATGGGAATGAAATTTCTTTTCATCAATTTGAATGAATGTGGTATAGAGTTCACAAGCTCAGAACGGACGTATTTAGAAGCAATATCATCTGGGGTCCCAGGCTGAAGGGCATCCCCTCTGGCTTCTTCTTTCTAATAGTTGCTGTTGCTCAAGCTGTTATAGAAACAAAGAAACTCTCAGCCTTAGACTGGAATTACAGCAAATCTGCCTAAATGCGAAGAAGTCAAATCTCTTCAAAACAATTCAAGTTCCTACAAGCTACTCCTGAAAGGTGATCTCTTGCCAAGATGTTAAAAGGTAGTGATATTTTCTTCCAAATTTTGTTCAAACTTCATGATGCAGACCAACAAACATTGATTAAAAATGAAATAGTCAGTATGTCTTAAGCCTGATAGTTAAACCACAATTTCTCCATAGAGAATGTTGTAACCCAGCCATGTTTTCTCTCTTAGCAAAGCAGAAGGATCTTTTTATTTTAGTTTGACTTAAAAAAAAATTGACCAGAGAAAGCACAGCCTGCTGGAGAATATAACTTTTCCAAAGAACAGAGGAGCAGACGGAAGGGCTGAAAAGTCACTGAGGTCCCAGCACCGACTTTTTAAGTTGCAAGGAATGGGTCTTTTCTAGTTGTTCATTTCTGATTTTTAAGATGCTCATATCTGGGGTTGGAGAGATGGCTCAGCAATTAAGGGCACTGATTTCTCTTGAAGAGGAGCAGGGTTTGGTTCTCAGCACCCTGTGGGAACACACAACCATCTGTAACTACAGTTTCAAAAAAGTACAGTGCTCTCGATGGCTTCTACAGGCACCAGGCACACGTGTGGTGCACAACATATACGTAGATAAACACTCATCAAAGTAAGTCTTGTTTAAAAGGATGCCTAAATTTGAAGCTTCTTGGGATTTAACTTAGTATTCACTCAAGTAAGGCCACCCCATATTTCGTTTCCTTTTCTGACTAATGAAGTCTCTGAGGTAAAAATTTTTGGAACTGCCAGCATTTTCAACAGTAGGCACCCATATTTAGTGAGTAACTGAAGTGAGATCCTAGGAAGAACCCATCATCTTAAACACCAAAGGGAGCACTTCCCAAAATGATACTTCAATTGAACGCTTTCTCCAAAAACTTACTAAAATGCATAAAAAGGTCATACTTGAATGCTCATAAATCAATTGGTTGTCAATACAGGGCTAGCAAAGATGTGGAGGCAAGAGGGGCCAAGAGGTTTACTATCTTTTTAATGAGTTGTATTCCAGTACAAAGTTCCCCAAAAAAGACACAGGAAGGGGCATTAACTATTCCTAAGTCATTAGAGAAACACACTACTAAACAACAAGATACTATTGTAGACTTACTAAAATGTTTAACAGTAAAAATGCTGGTAATATTAGGTGTTTACCAGAATGTGGGTAAACTTGATCCATTGCATGTTGCCAGTGCTAACGTGAAATGCACAATCATTTATAAACCAATTCAGTATTCTTATAACAAAGCCCACACACACTACCAAAGGCATATAACCATACAGTGGTTTCAATCCTACATATCTAGCTGGGGCAAATGAAAATGTACATCCACACAAATGTTCAGAAAAGCATTATGCATTACTCCCTAAACAAAACCGTACCCAATAACAATGTGCATTAACTGGCGAAGAAAATGGAGTATTGCTTTTATTAGAATGATACACAGTGGTATAAACGAGATCTTTGTGTGCATCCAACATTAATTAACCTCTAAAATATTTTAAGTAAAAGGTGAGATATAAATGTTTATGTTTTGGTTATATCATTCTTATTTTATTCAGACAGGGTCTTATTATGTTGTCCCAGATGACCTGGAACTCACTATGTTGGGGTCACAGAGATCCTCCTGACTCTGCCTTATGAGTGTTCAGACTGGGATTAAAGCATGTGCCACATGTCCACTGTATTAGCATGTTTAAGGAAAATTTTTAATAAACACAAATCTGTAGAAACAGAATGCAGACCAACAATATCTCAGTGCATGAACATGAAGATTGACAACAGGTTGACGTAAAAACTCATTTTGAATTAACTGAAAATAGAACCGTAATATGTGTGCATGATATATTTTCACTACACTGAATATAATAGGATTCTCTCCTTATAGTGAGATATTCGTGCTATTAAAAAGTCATTTCTTGAGAATCAGTGTTAAAAGCTAATAAAGCCTTTGCAATGACAGTATCTCCAGTAGATATGTGCACCTGGATTTGATGCTGCAAACTGATTTGTAAACAAACTGCCCATCACTGTCAGGACTAGGGGAGGCAGATCCCTGGAGTCACCCTATTCATGAAAAAAATGAAGGTGGGAATGCTTCAGTGGGGCTTGTAAGCTGCCCTAGACATTGTTGTTTAGTTTTCAGTGCTGTGATATACACACATGTAATTACGTATTGGCCATCGCTTTCAGGCAGGCAGAGATAGAAAGAAACAACATGCAGGATTATGCATGACGTTTTGCACTGACCTGCACAGGCACATCCATCACTGCCTGTTGTGCACATCCTCTTCCCAGGGGCTTTTAGCTCATCACTCCAAGCTGTGTACAAGCAAGGAGAGACACAGGAACAGAAAGGGCAGGCTCTTGGCACAATTCAACCATGGAATCCCACTTCGAAAATAATTATAGTGCATCTACTGAAGGCATTTTTGCTGACATTTATTGGATCCCTTACAGTTTCAGCTATAATGGATCGGGAGCTATCATTTACAATGTGAGAAATAATTAAGAGTCATTTTATGGCTGAAAAAAAATACTCTCCCAAAGTAAAAGTTCACTCTTCCAGTTTTTACCACATGAAAGAAGTCAGTGAAACAATGGGAACTCTACTATTAAATGTAAGTATAAAATTATTCTGTAAGGGCTCTCACTGAGCCGGAGGCTATAACATTGCAGTGAGGGCTATTGCTTCATCATCACTGACTGCTGGTGTGCTCTGCTCAGACAGGTGGGAAAAGACCATGACTGTGGGGTGTGTACATTAACCACAAGCTGAAAATGATGGACACTTTGACCTGCTGTGCTGTTGCCCCAGCTGCTATTGATAATTCTTGGTACTATTTCTAGAAACATGCTCAGTGACTGTCTTCAGAATAAGCCAGCCGCTGACTCTACTAAGGGCGGATCACTCACCACACAGTTTGTATCATTTGACTAGGGAAAGTAGCCTACATGTGGTCTAAATTAAGGTTCTTAGTCTCAGTCCTTTAGACACATAGCACTGGATATTCCCTGAGATTAAGGCCGTCCTACATACTGCATGATACTCTGACTCCCAACAGATGCCAGTAACACTCCAGCCCCCACTGTCACCAAAATATGCTTCAAGAAAATGCAAAATATCTCTAAGGAGAAAAAAATCATATGAGTATTGATGAAGAACTCAAAATCTTTGAAATAATCAAAAGAATGTGTAGAGTTTGAAGCATTATCATGCTTTACACTGTTGGGTTGTTCAGGTAACTTTATCCGTGTTGATACACAGGACATTCAAAGTGAAAAATATTAGAGGGAACATTTGTGAGAAGGAAAAGGTGCATTATTCTGTCAGCAAACTCCAGTATCAAGTACAACGAATGGTGGCAATGTCAACTGGATAAGAACCTGGGTCTCACTATGTGCCTGATAGTACACATATTTTGTCACAGAGGTGAAAAAATAGCCTTGATTTTGAAATTAAAGAAACATATCCCAAAACAAAATCTAAAGTTTACACCCAAAATCTATTACTTTACTTGATGTCAGGTCTTAATGTGTGTGTGTTGTTGGGACTTATGTCCTGCCTGGTTTCAGCAGCCATTTAATCCCAAAGAAAATCACATAGAGTCTATATTAGTTATAAATTGATTGGCCCATTAGCTCAGGCTTTTTATTAACTCTTATAACTTACATTAGTGCATTATTTTAGTATACGTTAGCCACATGGCTCAGTACCTTTTTGGGCAGGGCAGGTCACATCTTGCTTCTTCAGTGTCTGGACAGGATTCCGGAGGACTGGGCTTCCTCCTTGTCAGAATTCTTCTGTTCCATTGACCAGCCTCTACTTCCTGTCTGGTTGTTGCACTTTTACTTCCTGCCTGTCTAATGGCCAATTGGCATTTATTTAAAACATAATGGACAGAATATAGACAATTGTCCCACACCATGTGTGTGTGTGTGCAAGCATGCACTGCATGTACACGTATTTATGTGTGTTATATGTGTTTGTATATATACTGTATGTGTATATATGCATATGCATGTGCATATATATATATGCACATACTTGTGTGTGTGTTTGTATATCTAAGTAATTGTGCAGTACATGAAAGTGAAAAGGCATGTATTTGGTAATTGACTGCTATATATCACAATCCCTTGAACAAAGTGAATTAACATTGTGCTCTAATAGTTTGCTAGTCACACCATTGATGAGGGTATGGCAAATAGCCAAACCTCAAATAAAACGCTGAACAGATTAAATCAACAGCAGTCTCTTGTTCATGTATATTCACAGCCTGGAAAATGGAGGACACTGAGCAAGGTGGCCTGCAGTAGGGTTGCTCTGAGGACAGAATCAAGGCATGTAGGAGGCTGGCTTTGTAGCAACAAAAAGATGGAGAGAGTGTTGGGTTTCAAAGAAGAATGTGACAGGCTTGAATATGCTTATGGATAACGTTAACAGTTAAGAGGAGAACTGGTGAGGTGTTTTCCCCTGAGTGGTAAGGCAGAGTGGAACATGTGTATCAGGAACAAGAGAGCCTATACTTAATTTTAGTTCCTATGTGGTACAAAGTTATCAAGGCAGAGCACAGTACAAAAGGCATCATGATGCATGTTCTTAGACAGTTATGATTTATGATATCTCATTCATCTTGAATACAAAGAAAAGACCAAGCAGTCAACTCCTTCCCCAAGGACTTAGTGGTACTAATGATTTGAAAATTAAAGTCTTCCTTCACAACTTTTAATTTCAGCAACTGGGATTAAAAATTTCTAAACACTGCAGACAGCTGGAGAAGAAGAAAAACACAGCCCTTTCTTTTCAGTTCGTGTCTACCTCATCTGAGAGCCTGGTTCTGAGTTTGGTGCTTCTGTGTGGTATCTCCACACAGATACCATGAAGAAGGAGGTGGTATTGGGGACTGAAATGTTCCCTGATTGTAAACAGGCAGACCGCGTGCTGGGGTCTACCTTAGCACACTTTTCTGCCTCAGAAACTTCCGAAAACTGCAACACCCTCAAGTTTTATAATCAGATTGTTTTCTAAAGGTGTCCTCAACTCCCAGAGATCTTCCCCCAAGTAATTTTAGCATGTATTTAATTACATTTTAATTCTATAATTGCTGATACAATAGCTAAGTTTCAGAACTAGATCTGAAAATCATTTGGAGTATTAAAACAATAAATAAATACAGAGCAAAAGCTTGATCCAGCATCAGAGAGCTGAGTTTGGAAACTTTTCTGACAATTTCAGTCTATGAAAGAGTTCAGAAAGGCTGTTCATCACCCATAGCCTAAAGCCTTATTTCTCCAATGGGGTTGATGAGAGAATTACATATAAAAGTAGCTAAAATTTATTTGACTGCTCTACTTGTCCATCCATCCACTAATCCATCTACCCATCCACCCATCCATCCATCCATAGCATATAAAATAATGAGAATCTCAGTTCCATACCAACAGTGACTCAATGGAATAATAAAAATAGCTATGAAAGCACAGCAGACAGAATCTTGACAGGCAGACATCTTCATCTTCCTGATGTAGTATAGTGACCCCCATGTCACATTAGAAATGGCACATCAAACTGTCACTCTTGTCTTTGTTCTATCTTATGCTTGTATCATTTGCTTAAATAATTTAGGTGAGAGACCTACATCAATTCAATATCTAGTTCTCTGTCTGTCTGTCTATCTACCTATCTGTCTCTCATGTTTCATCTTGAACTTTTGAATTTTATTTTGTTGCTATAAATTTTAAATCAGGACAAATTCTATAAGGATCCAAATCCTAGTGTATGTGCCATCCAGAATCTCACAAGATATTGCAACACTGGGAGTGAAATAGGACCACTCTCTGGAAATTTTCTATTTAATTGAATAAAGTCAGGGTTATTTTTTGTGTAGCTGATATGTTAACACACCTTAATTCATTCCCTGAAGTATAAAAGTGGATGGTGTGTGTGTGCGTGTGTGTGTGTGTGTGCATGTGTGCATATGTGTACTATAAGTGAGGCTAATGATTGTGTCTGAGCAAACTTTGAACTTGTCTAGTTTTCTCCATGCATAGAGGGAGAAAACTTAGAGCTTTACTCAGGGCTGAGTGTCAGCGTGGGTTATTAATATTTATGACTCCTTCTCAGTAAGTCTGAAATCCATTCTAGCCTACTAAGAAACTCAATGGAAGCTCCATATAGCCCACTCTATCCTTTAAGACACTTTCACGCTATTTTCTCATTTCATCTATCCCCAACCTACTTTAGACTACTCAAAGAGACGGACACTCTAGCAAGCAAAGGAAAGAGACCTCTAGCATGTCTACTAGTGCTAAAGTTTCTTATTTTTAGATGTCCCTAAAAGCCAGAACCTCCCAACTCCCACCACCTGGGCCTCCACTTTGTTGGGGATTTCCTGGTGACTGTGATTGTTGAACATGTTCCCTTACCCTACCTTTTATTCCCTCATGCCAGGCAGGGGACCCTGAAAGCTACCTCTAACTTTAGGTTACCTCCAGAGAGCCTCTTCTTCTGGGCCTGCTGGTAGCACAATGAAAAGCTCCAGGGAAGAGGAGGGCACAAGCATATGTATGCAGTGGAGAGAGAATGCCTGCTCTGAGTCACTGCCTCCCACCTTTTGTCTACTTGGTAAAATCTGGGGATAGCATGTAAAGACAGACAATGTGGAAACTTAGAGAAAGCTGACTTCCCTCTCCTGGCAGTAATCACTTGTCAATAACTCTTCAAGTAGGGGCTCCTCCATGCTGGGGTTTTGTCTGACGTGAGCTTGCACAAGTCATGCTATCACACTTGCTGAGAGTCCCTATGTTAGCTGCCCTGTTGTGTCTGGAAAACACTCTCTTCTTGAAGTCTCCTCCAATCTGTCTTCCTCTTCTTCCACACAGATCTCCTGGAACTTTGAGGGTAGGAATGTAAGATGACACCCCGTTTAGGGCTGAGCATTCCATAGTCTCCTACTCTCTGTGATCTAACCAGTTGTGGGTCTCTGAGTCAATGTCCACCTACTGCAAGGAGCAGCTTTTCTAATGAGGGCTGAGCTCTGTCTAGTTGTAAGTCCTCAGGGGTTGTTTTGATGCTATTCTTGGGGAATGTTGTAAGGAAATAAGGATAAAAGTAGAGGGATCACTGTTTACTCATTTGTGTAGTGTGTTCCTCGGCCTCTTTCTTGAGGATGTGGTATGCGTGATCGTTACAGCCTTGACTCTTGGATCCCTGGGATTTAACTCTGTGTACCACCCAGATCTTGATGCTTCCACTGCAGAGGCAGCACTTCACTAGCTCTCCTTCCAGCGTGCTGCTGTATAAACTAAGTAAGTAATTCCAAAACACCATACTAGAAATTATCATTACTATTGATACTAAGAAACATTAAAAAGTTCCTACATAACACTCCATGTATTATTGTGACATATTGACACTCTCGTTCTTACATGACACTCCATGTATTATTGTGTCATGTGACACTCTTCTTCTCACATGACACTGATATGGAATTCCCCTCTGTATGCTGTGAATACCAATGGTTAATAAAGAAACTGTCTTGAGCCCATAATAGGGTAGAATAGAGCTAGGCAGGGAAAACTAAGTTGAATGCTGGGAGGAAGAAGGCAGAGTCAAGGGAAGCCATGGAGCCACCGCCAGAGACAGACATGATGAAACCTTGCCAGTTGGCCATGAGCCTCATAAAATATAAAATAATGGAGACGGGTTAATTCTAGATATAAGAGCTAGCTAGCAATATGCCTAAGTAATTGGTCAAGCAGTTATTTAATTAATACAGTTTCTGTGTGGTTATTTCTGGAGTCTGAGCAGCCAAGAAAACAAACAAGCTGCTTCTTACTACAAATTGGTGTGCCAATGTAGCCAGCTAAATCCACATAAAACCTTAGAGGGCTTGGAAAGGAATCCTAGACACTAAAAAACAAAGTTTAGCCACATTTATTTTCCTGAATGAGTTTTGCTTGCAGGCGGCATGCTGCAGTTCCTTTAAGTGAGGTTTTCTTGATTCAGTGGTAACAGAAAAAAAAAAATCCATGGTTTTGAAATGCCAGCTTTCTACGCCATGCTGCCAGCATGAACTCTGACTCTTTCTGGAGAGCCACTATGGAGCATTTAAGTGGGTTTGTGAACAGAGAGCTACAACTTGCTTAATGGCAACATAGACTGGCTGTGTGCCTAAAAATGGGGCTGTGAGCCTGGCTCTCAGAGGCTGCAAACAACTCTGCCATGCTTGATTGGATGGGTGAGGCAGGCAGGCAGTGCCGTATTTTCCCTAGCAATGGTGTCGCTTAAGTTTATAAGAAGGGCTTAGCATTTTAAGAAGCACTTCTGGTTAGAAAAGAATTACAGATATGCAATAAAGACAAATCCAGATGGAAGAGACCTCTAAATGGGTCACAGTGTGTTTAAAAAATGTATGTAGGCTTGGGAGAGAGAAGAAAAAGAGTATAAAAAGTTAAGTAGACAGTTTACAAAAATAAAATAAAAGTCTTTAAAGAGACAGCGTGCAGACAGTCATAGATTAAAGGAGTAAAGACAATAAAATAAATATTAAAAAGTAATAGAGTAAAAACAAATAAGCCACATAAAAATGGAAAATTCACAGAGAGTCTGGATTATGTATACTATTGTGTTTTCTTTGAATTTTTGACTGTGAATGAGCTAAGTACAGAGAGACATTTTATTGTACAGGCTACTAAGCTAAACCAACATATATATCTTAAAAGGTGTCTTGACTTCAAAATATGGGTCTAAGGACATGTTGCTTTGGAGAAAGGTTCTGCTTTTGTTTTCACGGAGGATGAGAACCTATGGAGCCCTTCCGGACTAATGGGGTTTGATGGACCAAGATCCCCTAAATGGTCGCCTTAGACTCCCCTCAAAAAATTAATTTGCTCAATAAACAGCAGAAAGTAGTTTGAAGAGAGCTACGCCCAATTTCCCAAATGTTGTTTATAAATGTTTGTTTACATTTAAAGGGGGATATACCTTAGAAATTTGCATTGGTATGAATATTGGTTTATTGATACAAATTTAAGGTCAATTTTTAATACTGTGTGTGTATATATATATATATGTGTGTATGTGTGTGTGTTTAAGGTATTTTTAAGGTATTTTATTGTGCAACTCATTTTAAAATATAAAGTATAATTAAGAAATTCCGGTTATAGATAATTATCTATAATAGTCAAGCTTGTAGTCATGTTAGTTAGATTTTCTAGATATATAGAGATTTATTTAAGTTAGATTGGCATTCTACAAACGTTTCAAAGCCTTCAGAATATGGCATTTAAAATGTTTTAATAACTTAGGACTTTTCGTGACAATGAGACACATCTATTCCTGGCAGCACCAATTACTTCAAGAGGAAGATGGGCATCAAAGATACTTCTTATGGGGTTGGTTAGTCATTTGGGCAAGAAACTTCTCTTGTCTGAACTTCTTGATGCTATGCTATATGAACTGGACATGCAGGACCCACAAAGAAATGATTGCTAAACTTGCCTAAAGGTGAAACCAGCCCTCAGGTTTCCTGCTTCATGAAAGAGTCTGCTAGACAATCTGCAGGACACAGAAGAAAGTTACTGACAAACTGTCAATATAGGTGGAAATATCTTTGAAGATTCCTGCTTCATGGAAAAGTCTGCTGGATACTATGGGCCAGTAGGCTGAATATGGATGCCCCCAACATTACAGAAGAACTTTGGGTGACAGGCAGCAAGATGTCTCTCTCAAGTCTAGATTTTGGAAGTTGCTTACAATGAACTTATTGTTTACTTAGGTAATATTATAACCTTCTGGTGTCTTTGATGGAGTTGACGAATTGATAGTTATAGTTTTTCTTAATTATGACAAAAAATATTGTAACTATAATTCTTGCTTGATACCTGTTTTATTATATGTAATTGTACTCTGTTAAAGTTAAAACCTTTCTTTTTTTATTTAAACAGAAAAGAGGAGGTGATAATTAGATGCCTCTCTATATGCTGTGGATACCATTGGTTAATAAAAAAAGTGTCTTGAGCCTGTGATAGGGTAGAATAGAGCTAGGCAGGGAAAACTAAACTGAATGCTGGAGGAAGAGGGCAGAGTCAAGAAGCTATGGAGCTGCAATGGAGACAGATATGCTGAAACTTGCCAGTAGGCCACGAGCCTTCTGGTAAAATCTAAAATAATAGAGGTGGGTTAATTCTAGATGTAAGAGCTAGCTAGCAATACGCTTAAATAATTGGCCAAGCAGTGGTTTAATTAATACAGTTTCTGTGTGGTTATTTTGGGAGTCTGGATGGCTGAGAAATCAAACAAGCGGCTTCTTACTACATGACATTTCATGTATTATTATGTTATATGTCACACTCTTTCTCTATTATTATCCTCCCTTTTGTAGTAAAGCATCATCATCATTTTGTTCCATATTGTGTCTTGAAATAATTCCACAATGTCCTAATATTAGAAGAATTTTAATGCATTGATAGGTTTAAGAGACATTAAAATAAAATAAACTTTATTTTCAAATTAAAAAAAAATCTCACAAAGTCTACTTAGACCAGATAATTAGCTCTCATTCATAATATATGAGATCTAATTATTCAAAAAAATTTACTACTGGATCATGGCATTATAACTGAATATGTTATTACCTATACCCTGCCAGATACAAATATTGAACAAGATTAAGATGGCACTGGTAAAGTTAATATCAAAAGGTTTCTTGTGCTGGCTATTTTTTTGTCAACTCGACATAAACTGGGACATCTGGGAAAAAGAAAACCCAGTTGAAAAAATGCTTCCATCAGATTTCCCTGTAGTTAACTCTGCGAGACGTTTTCTAGATTAATGATTGATGTTGGAGGGTCCAGCTTACTATGGGTGGTACCACCAATGAGAAGGTGGTCCTGGAAGGTTTAAGAAAGCAAGCTGAGCTATAAGGGAGCAAGCCTAAATAGCATCTCCCCATGCCTTCTGCTTCAGTTCCTGCCTCCAGGTTCCCATCTTGGCTTCCTTTAGTGATAAGTGTTCACCTGGAAGTGTAAGAAGAAATAAACCCTTTCTTCCCTTAGTTGCTTGCTCATGATGTTTATCACAGCAATACAAAGCATCAAGACACACCCTTGAACTTATTCCCATGGATTTTTCATAGGAATCTTTTAATATACGTAACCAATTTAAAAATTCCAAGAAAGACTCACTAATTCAAACAATTCCATAAAATGCACATTTTATTCTGTATCATGAAAAAATATCCACATTTAAATAAAGTGTGAAAAAAAGCAAAGTTAATCCTCCCTGATGAAATACAGTTTATTGTGCTAAAACCCAGGATTATTTTGGGTTAGAAACTTCCACCTGCCAATTCATTTTTGGAAACAACGATTTCTTTAGAACAAACTTTCAATAAAGTGGAAATTGTGACAAACTTCCCAACTGCAATTGAATTTGATCACAGTATTTCAGAATTGACCTTAAAGTCTCCAATTTAAGATGTTTTTACATAACCTCTAAGCAGTTGAGCAGTAAGTCAATAGTACATACAAAATTTCTATATTACACACTGCAATGTCTTGATTTAAGTAGAAAAACATGATCAGCCTAGCATGAACCAAATTTTGAAAAGTATACACAAGTACTGTTTAACATATTGGTATTAAAAATATCTTCCATGAAGTGTTGACCTACTTCCTTAGTCAATAGATAAACCAAATTTCCTTATCCAATACATAAACCAAATATTTCCACTGAGTTAACCCTTAGGAAGCATTTTTTAATATCCACAAATATGGTTACAGTGGCAGAAACATTTTTGAGAACCTGGAAAAAATAAATCCCTGTAGCAAGGAGTTTACATTGTAAGGTACAAAATGGCATCACTGGTGTACACAAAGTCAGTAGAGCACAGTCAAAAGAAATAAATAATTTTCAATACATCTTAGACATGGATAATTCAGTAGTATTGTCTGAGTACCAAGCATTTCCTGAAGTCACTGCCATCTCAATAAACAACGGAAAACAACTGCCAGTTGTAACAGAAATTTTTACCACAATATGTAGGTGTGGAAATGATTCT
Source organism: Myodes glareolus (assembly GCF_982192425.1). Taxonomy (NCBI): domain Eukaryota; kingdom Metazoa; phylum Chordata; class Mammalia; order Rodentia; family Cricetidae; genus Myodes; species Myodes glareolus. The sequence goes on along the minus strand of NC_142036.1, from coordinate 51,222,394 downwards.
AACCTACTGTCCAACTTACTTTTACCCTTTCACCAGGGAGGGAAATATCCATCAACAATGAGAGTTTAAGTCAGTTTCTTAGGTAAAGCATGAATTTTCCCTCCCTCTAACTATAATGAGCTTTAGCACAGAAGGAGGCTGCTACAGAGGGAAGCCAGTGGATCCAATATAAAAACTGAGCCAACTTAACATCTCATGTCGCTGATAGAGATGCTGAGACTCACAGCATCAAACATTCCCCCGGGGGTCAAAAAGCAGTCCCTGCCACTAAGATTTCTGAAATGAAATAGGTTAGATAACTGATTTTAAATAAAGTACAGTGAGATTTTATTTAATAATCCACTCTTACGAGATAAAATAGACCAATATTAAAGACTCAGTTCAGTCAAACTTGGACACAAAACTGAAAAATAGCAGTCATTCTTGTTTGCATAGTTTACTGCCTAGCTCATCTTCCTACTTGATCAACTGGGCTACTATCAGGAATATTTTCATAGCATTTTGGTTAAAAAAAAAGCTCTGGAATCAACTCTTTCAACACTATTCAATTTTCTTTACTTAGTGAAGCACCTCACCATGGGAAGAGGTGGCTCAATTTTACATCGTCAAAGATCATTTAGCTGAGAACAAGGATACAATACTTGCCGATGTGTTATTTACATAAGTTATTAAGTGTAAATATTCCATCTGCTTTATTCAGCCATTGAGCTACACTTTATCCCCCCTTGTCTATGCTGGTTCTTCATCAACCAGTGATGCTGCATAAATGTGTCCTCTGGAAACCATCTAATCAAGAGGCAAACCAACCACTCAGGTACGTTAGCGACTGGAACTTCTGGATTGAAGCCCAACTGGTAAACTTGGAAGCAGGTAGAAAAGCATCCTCTCATGTTAAAAGTCCTAAATAATTGACAAGTTTTCACTTAGGAGGCAACATTCTTCCAAAACCCTGTAGCGTTTCGGCAGTGTTCTTTAACCAAATCCTACAATCAGCACAGGTTAGCAATGAACATGTAGCACCTCGTTTACATGAAAATGCCAAAGATGAAAGTGGCCCAACTATGAGAAACTTCAGATAGAGCCCCAGGGATCCTCCTAGTTACATAAAAGTCTGTGCGCTAGCCATGGTTCCCTCTGCCTCCTGTCACACACAGAGTAGCTTGGGTTGAGACCTCTGAACTGTGAGGCGGTGATGTCCTATCTGTCTTTTGTTCTCTCAAGGCACTTCCTTCAAACATCTCAAAAGATTGAAAATCAAAATCGATCACATTTTAGATCTTAACTTTTTTCATTAGAGAAAATTAATTTGTTTAAAGTAAATATCTGTCTCTATATAAGACAGATAGATAGATACATAGATAGATGATGGATAGATAGACAGACAGACAGACAGACAGATAGATAGATAGATGGATAGATAGATAGATAACAAATGCGTTAAATTTGGATGAGAACACATGACTCCATTCTAAACAGAAATTGTTCATTTGGAAGATGCATTTAATAGGGGTATGGCAAGAAACGGTCATCAGTATAATCAATGAAATGCCTTGAAAACTCTATTTAAAACACAATGAGTCAAAAATTTTAAAGAAAGACTTCTGATGTCTCATCTAAACTACAGAAAGAAACAAAAGACAATCTTGAACACATATTGTTTTCTTTAACATACATATATTAAAAACCCCTCTTAGGTGAAAATTCATCTGGGAAAGACAACATAAATTACACACACCTGTGATGTGTTACATTTGTCTCTTATTGTAACTACATCTCCCTGTTTGTCCCCATTGGTGCCTGTCAGCTGCTTGGAGAAGTGAAGGGAAATTCAGTTTTTAGATCATGGCTGATTTTATTCACAACAGTTCTCAACCTCTGCCATTTACTCTGGCCACCAGGAAAGTCAAGCATTGATGTTACATTGATGTTTTGTTTTGTTTTGTTTGAATTCTTTTTATTTAGAGAATCTTTGACTGTATATGTCCTGAACAAAAATTGGAATTTGTGCTGGAAGAGCCTGTCCTTACAGCCTTAGGAGTATGCAGAAGACATTTTTCTAAGGTCCAGCTGCTTGTGTTTGAATGCCAGCTTTACTGATCTGTTATTCATTAATTAGGTACTACAATTCTATTTAAGTTCCTTAATTTACTCCTTCATAGGAATGCTGCCGAATTAAATATGATTATTTAACTACATTGATTAGTGCAGTGAATACTCAGTAAATATGAGTCTAATTAACATTCACTTACTTCTATATCTAAGGGGAAAGAAGCATGCGGATTTGACTTCTCTCAGCTAGGCTGTGCTATCTCTGGTTCATTATCTAATCCCTGAGTGGTTTTGATTCCCACAAAGTATGCAAATAGTCTTGCATTAAGAAGCAAGAGACAGAAAATCTTAAGTTACAAAGCGTACTAGTACTCTCAGGACATACGACACACAGTAGGTAGTTTAAAATTTCTGACTCATGGCTCTTCCCTACATAGCATGACTTGGCACTTTAATGATAATCTAGAACCAGTCACAACTTCTATTGCCATGTAAACAAGTTTGGGATAACCTATTCTTTCTATATCCTAATTCACAAAAATGCCTAACTTTATCATTGAGGTCAATCAATTTTAGTACTCTAAGGATAACTTAAACAAGGAAATGCTCTGGGGATGTTGGCCTTCGTGAGTGTTTTTGAGGTACAAGTGATAAAATAATAGTGTGGGAGAATTCCATCGTGCTTCAGGACCTTTGGACACAACCCTTCTCAGAGAGCTAAATAGCATTGATTGAGCATAAAATACTTTGAAAATTAAAGTTATTAATCACAATTTAAAAGGGCACAGCCTAACACTTTGATGTATTGAATATAATTAGTTATCACTGTTCCATTAATTAATTTGTTATTTAAAATATTTTAACTTCAGAGAAAGTGTTTCTTTGTATCAATTTTTAAAAGTCAACTGACTTAACATCTGAGTGTCTCATTCTAGAAATATTCTAAATGAGAAATATTGAGTCAAATCAAGGAGATACAAAGAGAACCTCTATAAATGTGGGGAAACTTAATTTATGTTTTAGCACACAAAAACAGAGGTGAATAGAGACTAACAAAAGGACTACAACTCCTAGTTAATATCGAGCTATGGATGATAAATCTTTCAAATAAGTAAAATCCGAGAATGCTTTAGTGACGATCTAAGCTTTAGAACGGAGAGACATGGAAATCAAGGACAGGTCATCAAAGAGCAGCCACCCCGGAACTTCATTGTCAAGGTTGCATTTCACACAATTCTCCTCTGGGGACTTGAGTCAGCTCGGGTGAGTCCTTTGCTTAGAAAAGAAAAACTAACAGTAAAGATGAATCTATTCAGCACAGAGGCACCTGACTTTATTTCTTGTTCAATTGCTACAATTGAGCCAAGTTTAGTAACTGATATCATCTAAATGTTTAAAAACTCTTCAAGATTTGGAATACATATCTGTTGTCCTTTTTACCTTTCAGGGGGTGTGTCAGTCAGGAAAATATATGATAACTCTAGGAAAGGGGTAGTCATGTTTTCCTTTTGCTTGACTGTTTCTACTCAGAGGAAACTGATGGAAAGTATATGTGCATGTTAAAGCAACTGTTAGCTGTAATGCTGCCATACAGTGGATAAAAATATAAATATTACTAATCGTTTAGCAAATAGAGAATTACAGTAGACAGTAAAAAGTCAGGGCCAATGACATTTTTAGCCCCCTTTGACTTTAAGTCTTTATTTTTTAAAGACTTTTAAAGCTAATAATTTTTTGATGCCTGCAACTATGTGTACTTCAAAATAGTCCCAGTGAATTCTTAGTTGGAAACATACTCTTAAATTGCAGTTAGGTGAGAATCCTAACAAAACCCAATGAGAAATCTAAACATAAATGTTCTTTCTGTTGAAAAAAAAAAGTCCCCTTTGTATAAGTGTTCTTGTTCTTTTCTTACCCTGAGCCATCACAGCAAATGTAACAATACGACTTTGTGTGGAATCCTGAGGACAAAAGCTTCTGTGTTGAATGAGAAAACATTAACAAAATTGCCTTCCGTTCAAACATCAAATGTCTATGTATTGAACATTGCTTCCTTGAAGTCTAACAATAACAATCCCATCAATTTCTCAATTAAAACACTGTCACCAAGGGCACACAACTCAAGCAAGTTTTAGTGCCCTTTCAAATGACTAATGTGGTTTTCCCGTAAAAGAGAGGTGACTTCCTCTTGACCTAATAACAGCTTGATAGAACCTGGGAGTAGTTGGAGCCTTTGTTTTAGTACTCAGTGTTTGGAAAACCGAGACAGAAAAACATGCCATGCTAAAGACAGTTACCCAAACTTTGCTAGATTGACAGAGCTGGAATCAGAGTCGGAGATGGCACCCAATGATGTTTAAAATTTAAGCAGACTTTCTTCTCCCCCTTTCCAACAGAATCTCAGGAGCATACTCACATCTAAGGATATCAAAGCCCAACACTCACCTAAGAAAATGCTCATTTTAGAGGTATCTATGTGTGGTAGATCCAGACAAATTTTCTCATTCTCTACATGAAACACTGGGAGCGGGGGAGTCAGAAAATAACTTTAAAAAGAGAAATGATACACGGTAGTAAAATTCAGCAACAACTAAGTCAGTGGAAAAAAGAGGCCATGAATTGGAAGGAGAGAGAGCATGGAGGGGTATATGGAAGGGTTTGAAGAGGAAAGGGAAGGGAAAATATTGTAATTAAATTATAACCTCAAAACTTTTAAAAAGGACAATTTCACAAGGGCCAGTTGTGCACGATTCCAGGCACTTCTTTGAAGATTAACTTAAACAAAACTAAACAAAAGGAACAGATTTCTCCAAAAGAATTCTGAAGTTTCCCGTGTTCTCACAGGTAAACAATATCTCCTAAAATTCCATGTGACTTGTATTTGGAGTCCAGTTAGACTAATTTTCAAACTTTCATTTTAGTTTGCTGTATAATTGACATTCTTATTAAAGTACAGGGTACCACTGAGTAGGTCATTGTTTTTGGAGCCATTTAAAACCCCACATTCTCATGTTCTCTGTCCTCTGACCAATACAAAGTTGTAGGGAATTCTCTTAATTGCAACAAATGTGCAACCAGGTTTGCAATAAAAATAAAATTCTTTAAACAATGAAGTTTAGTTGTGAGCCTAGCCTTTGAATCCACAAGAATGACTCTAGCTAAGAATCTAAGTAACAGTGGAAAGAGTACTAAAATACCCTTCCCCTGTAATCAGACTCATGACTACCTTAATTGTAATCATAGAACCTTCATCCAGTAACTGATGGAAGCAGATGCAGAGATCCACGGCTAAGCACTAGGCGAACTTCTGGAGTCCAGCCATAGAGAGTGAGGAACAAAATTATAAACAAAAGAACCAAGACTATGATGGGGAAACCCACAGAAGCATCTGACCCGACTAGTGGGACTGGCAGCTGGGGAACCTGCTTAAGAACAAACTAGGCCCTCTAAGTGTGGGTGACAGTTGTATGACTTGGGTAGTTTCTGGAGCCCCTAGCTGTGGAACCAGTATTTATCCCTACTACATGAACTGGCTCTTTGGAGCCCATTCCCGCTGGAGGGATACCTTGCTTAGGCTAGATACAGGGGGGAGGCCGTGATCCTGCCTCAAGTGATGTGACAGCCTTTATGTCTGTCACATGGGAGGCCTCACCCTCTCTGAAGAGTGGATGCGGGTACGTTGGGGAGATTTTGGGGGGAACAGGAAGATGGGAGGGAGAGGGAACTGGGGTTGGTTGTAAAAAAAAAGATTGTTTTAAAAATTAAAAAAAAATCAGAAGACTATACTTTTAGATATTTTGAAATAAATATTCATTTTTGACTTTACAAAAGAAGAAGAATGAAGTTTGAGTGTGAATTCGACCACTATTCCTGAACTATTTCAAAGTCACTGATATAAATGGGAGGCACTATGAGCTTTGACTTTTTTTCTACTTTTGGGGTTTCTATTCGTCCTTTATTATAAGCTCTTCTGTCTACCAAATCACATTTAGTGCAATGCTCTCCTGATACATAGCATAACCACCTGCCCAGAATACAGTGTCTCATCTTCTATAGTCACAGCAACACGACAGAGTTAAAGATGTATAGATTGCTTTGCAGAATGTTTTCATTTCAAATACATATCCACTTAATCCTATTAGTACGTTGTTCAGAAGTATAATAATAAAAAAATATTCTGGATGCATCAAGAGCACCTATACAGTGTAGGACTAAAACATGCAGTCAGCTGGTCCCGTAAAGAGCCTGCACTGTCTGCGTGCTGGCTGAGGCTACCCAGAGTAATGATACATGGGATGCATCATTGTCACATGTGTGCAAGCAAGTGCTCACCCTTCGTTAAAGTCTGACTAGATTCTACTGTGAAGGATTTTAAAATCTGGAAACCTAAGACTATATACAATGTTTGCCAAGTATGTGCAGAGTGCATTCAGCACCACATCGTGTCATGCACACAGAGGACAGGGGTCTGGAAAAGAATACTGTGGGAACTGCACCAACAAAATAAGCAATTGATGCTTTCCCTCCCTATTGGAGGTCCGGCGCAGCTCAAAGCCACTGTGTTTCTTTCCCACCTATGGGAACATGTGTTTAGATAGAAATCTCATTATGGCTGACGCTGTAGGTTGTTAGCTAAAACTGTCTGAGTCATTGTCAGATCCTGGCAAAGGTTTGTAAGCCTGGTATGGAAAAGCATGCGTTCCATTTCAAACCCGTGTCCTGCGCCAGTGACTCTTACAGCTTGAGACCAGCTGTTGGTCTAAAGTCAGAACAATGATTTCTGCACTCATAGTTTTTTTTTTTTAATCACCCATTCAGCTTTAAAGGTATTTGTCACACTTGACTTTAACAAATAAGAAAACACTCTGGAACCCAGTAGTCTTTGAAGTCAAGGACAAGGTATCTTCCAAGTACGAAAGCTAAAGCAAACAATGCCCCCAAACCTCAACTTTAAGGCTAATTTTGTAATTTCACTTCCTTTTGCCTGTGGCAGATAGGTATCTTAGCAGAACACAGAAATATCTGGCCCTGGAAATATCCTGGAATTTTGAGTAATGGAAAGGAAAGGAACCGTAACCCACTGTAGCTAATACACATCCCAGGAGTCCTAGAACAAGGGGGCACATCTTAGGGACATGTGAAGAATTTTAAATGTATTTCCTATTTTATAATTCTCCAGTATGACTGTGGTAACTCTCCTTTCTATAACTTTAGAGAGACTGGGAGATAGAAAAGCACATAAAATCGGGTATAAAAGAACAAAATAATTTTCTTTGATTTTTGTCACCATCTTTTGTACATTCACCTGTGTATATAGGCATATATAATGCACATATATGTGTAGCCTAGCAATACACAAGTGACTGGCACACATTTGCAGGTTAATGCCAACACCAGCTTCCTTACTCTTGATATTAAATTTTATGCCTACACCAACTGAAAAGCACGTGCCCAGGAAGAACTCCAGTAACTCTTGGACTGATAAGAAACAGCCTCCACGGGTTCTCCAAAAAGGTCTGCGTTTCCTTTTGAGTGTTATCATCTGAGGGCCTATATATAGACAGCACAACATTTGTGACGTCTCTTTTGGTTGACAATAGGCACTTTCTCAGAAGAGGAATTGTTACTCAAAAGACTATGACATTCAGCCCCATAAGCCTTTCGTCAGTGGGTCTGCCTGAGTCATGGTAGTCTATTGTTATCAACCCAACAGAAGGCCAGCAATGCAACTGTGTGAGAAAGTTTAGGGAAATTTGTACCCAGAATACAGTCACAGAAAGGCAGTTATCCTTCTAGGTTGGTTATTTTGTAAGTTAACCACAACTCATGTATCACGTCTTCAAGCAACAAAAATCGCATGTCGGCATTTCTCTTCCTATATTTCAGTCTTTCTAGGCCACGGATGTGCAATTAAAACATGTCTAATTGCTTATGTTCTTTTTAACAAAGTATATCATTAACAGTTAAAATTTTGATATGTGTCTTTGCTAAGAGCCTTTCAACACCCCCTTTTGAACGGGCTGTAGAAACATAAATGTGGAACATTCATCGCCTTTGGGACAATCAGCATATCTAACCCACTGTTAAAAGGCTCTTATACCCTGTGGTGCAGTGTTTCTATAATAATGTACACTATATTAACAATTGAGTATTTATGGTGTTGATAATATCAGCTCCCAAAATGACAGTTGTTCTCCAAGACGGAGGGAGCAGGGAATTCTTTCCATAAGAGCTAATGATTACTATCTAATACAATGCTAAAAAGGAGAGGTATCATCGAGTGGAAATGCAATGCATGCACAAAACCCATAGCAGTGAGTTCTCGGGATCCGACACTGGCATCAGATGGAGGCAACGACAGTCATTTCAATGGAGCAAACATTGCCTGTAGGGAAACAGAACCTAACACTAAGTTACAGAAAAATGCCCTATGGCATGAGATCGAAAAGTGGTCTGACAGCTTCAGAAGCTGAACTCTCCCTTGACATTAATCTATAATTTTAAATAAACAGAATAGTGAAGAAATGACAGCTCGATATACTCAGCCTGAGATCAAGTTTGTCATGGCAACATTGGCAGGTTGGACCCTGATTCTTCGAAGATTACATTGCCTTAGTTAACAAAATTCATACTTTTTTATTACAGAATAGAGATTATAAATAAATGTAAAGTGTGCATGCAGTCAACTGCATAATATACAAGCACTATCTAGGTTTTGAATAATCTTCTTTGGCAGGCCAGAATCCAGCTGGACATGCAGTATGTACATATCAAAATCCATATTGTGTTCATCATATTGAAAGCAAGTGAAAATATATATGTATATACTATATATACACACATATGTATATAGATGTATATACCATTTTAAATATATTGACAAATATATAGGTATATATATATTTATATATTAAAAGTTGATTTCATCTTTGTCAGATTCAGGTGACTCAGGCCTTGAGACACTAAAAATATCCTGACATGGTATTTGGGGAGGTACTTGGAGTGGCATTTGGGGTTTTGGAGAGGAGGTCTGGGGTATGCTTTTCTCTGAGAGTAGTTTTAAAATCTCTGCCACCTGCTTTTCCAGGGCAGTCATTCTGCAGCTCAGCAGCTGGATGTCCTCTTTGAGTTCATGTTTCACTTCCTGCAGTGTGGTCTGTAAGCCCTGCTCGGGGATGGGGTAAAAAGGATGCTTGGTATCTGCCTGGATAGGACTGTGTTCTAGAGGGCTTCGGGCCTCACCGGCTTTATCCAAACGAAGGTCACTTTTTGTAATCCCACTGTCACAAGAGTCTGTTTTCCTTAGCGGGTTCTTGGTCACACTGTTCTCTGAGTCACTGCCTTTGGGGTCCTCTGACAACAGCCCCATCGACTCAGCCTTGGTGACATTATTCCAGTCTTCCTTTTTCTCCTCGTGAGCCCCCATGTTGTTCTTCAATCTTAGCCACCCTTTCCCATTTCCATTTTTCATTCTGATGGGGCTGTTGACTTTGAGACATTTTTGCTCAGCACCCCCATTGGGCTTGAGTTCCATGGCATCACGGTTGTTCTGCTTAAGGGACTCACTGGTTTTCACATAGGCCAGAGAAGTCTGGATGGGGGTAATCTGTGACACGGTGACCACACTGGTACCTGTGATGGAGGCTCCGTTCTGCAAAGGGCGGCTCTCTACCTGTAGCTGGCTCCTCTCAGGGTCACTTTGCACTGAGCCCTGGTTCCTCAGTTCCTTCTGCTGCTTGAACTTCTGGAAGAGCTTCCTAACTGGGTGGTCCACAGGGATGCTGAGAGTCACCTCATTCTTCTGCCGCAGTCGCTCCTCCTCCTCCTTCTTCACGTCACTAATTTTACGGAAGATGATCTGGGGAATGGGAGAGATGATCAAATCACGATTACAGAAGCAGATGACTTTATACTCGTGTGATACTGTGTTGGGTGTGCTTTGCTGACCAAAGAAAACATCTGCACATACCATACACACAGAAAACATCTGCATGTATCACACACGGAAAAATCTGCACATACCACGCACAGAAAACATCTCCACACACCACATGTAGAAAACATCTGCATGTACCACACACAGAAAACATCTCCACATACCACATGCAGAAAACATCTGCATGTACCACACACAGAAAACATCTGCACACACCACACACAGAAAACATCTGCGCACACCAAACTCATAAAAACATCTGCAAACACCACACACAGGAAGCATCTGCACACACCACACACCCCTTTCCTAAGGAAGAAGCTATTATTCAGATACCATGTAACAATCCAATATACCTGAGATCTAACATAGGGACGCTGACTACTGTCTTACATACAAGCGGAAGAAAAGCAGTTGACACACCCTGTAAAAGTACTTCATGGCCCCATATAAAAGGATATATACAAATATATACTAGTATATGTGCATTTGTGTATGTCCAAATATATAGTACTTAAATTTCCTCATTTTGGTATGGTTTCTCCTTTTCTAACTCTGTTTCAAAACCATTTTTAATATTATCCTCTATTTATGGATGAGACAACAAGAGTCCAGGCTTTGTGAGTACTGCAAAGGTACCAAGTCCTCTAGTGACACAACCAGGTTCCATGATAGGGGCTGGAGAGTGAGTACATTTATGTGTGTGTCCACAAGTGAAGATCAAGAATCCATGAGGAAAAATTTCTAAGACGCAAGTGTAAGGTAACACACATCCTTAAAGTTGCTACAAAGTTTACCATTAGAATCTCCTGAAAATGTTGAGAAGAAACTGTGGTGACAATATAAAAGACAATAAAAATGATTGGCTATATGAGATGTCTCCGGGCATATTTTCAGTTAGAAGTTAACTTAGTGAGTTTTTTTCCCCTCAGATTCCTGAAAAACAAAGTAACCATGGGTGTAATCTGAGAGGAAAATTAAGAAAAGTTTCACCATATAGAGCACTTTCAGAATCAAACAATTTCACAACCCAAACAAAATGACTTCTCTCTTTCACTGTCCCCACGCTGTTGTCTGAGTAAAAATGCTTGTGAAGCCCCTAGTCCAAACACATAGCAGAACTCACCATTTAGTGGTTCTCTCCCCTTGGACTCAAAACACCTCCAAATTGTAAACACTTTTTATCACCTTTTAAATGTTCCTCAGCCCCCAGGTAGAACATATAGAATCAGGTTTTACGTCGGCAGAGAAGTCAAAAGTCAAGTTGGCAGCAATCCTCCGTCTGCGCCATGCCACACTTTCTGAATTGAGATTGGTGCACTAATGCCAGCCTATCAAGTGGTAATAACTTGTAATTTAAAATAAATAAATATTATAAATTCAATAATTACATGGAAAGGCTACCGTACGTTTTCCTCTCTGGTGGCACGTGAAATTGGGTCTTTTTAACAGATGTGACACTAATCGCAAAGTCTGACATCAAAGCTATAGCGGTTTAGCTGGGAATCTTCCCACGGTTTGACACACTTCTCATCCTTCCTACAGAAACAGAGCATGCCAAATGCCTGCAGGGCATTAACGCCCTTTGGGATCAGACAGACGCCAACAGGGAGAGCTCGACACTGTTTTTATCCACTCGTGTTGCTGCCATGAGCTGACAGAAGAAGCCTGGTACAAATGGCTCTCCATGTCCCTGTCTAACTCACCCCAAGACACTGTTTTAAATAAGGAATGACTTAGCTTAGAGCAGGGAGAGCCTTAGTGTGATCCTTGACATTAGGGGAAAGGGAACTCACTTCAAATCTCAGTGGAGAAGAGCAAGTACCTGACACACAGGAAGGGCAGACATATCACAGGACAACCACAAAATGTGCGGGTCACACTAAACAAGTACATGTTGTTTCCCTGAATAGGGCACATAGGAAAGTGTCTGGTTTCACATGAAGTTTCACTTTAACACAGTCTTGTATTTTTGTGCCTCTGCTTGGTACCCTTCTTGATAGATCATATTGTTGCCATCCATGTAATATCTCCATATACATCACAGTTTACAGAATCTCCACACTTGGTATCTCTGATGATTGAGAATTATGGGCATCTGAACTCAGAAACATTTTGTAAAAGATTGCCAATATGATAGCTTACAATTACGCACCATTATTATTGTGCTTATCAAATTCAAATTCAAGACGTTGAGTGATTTCAGCTTGTAACATACCTATGAAAAATACCAAGAAAAACGGCTTTTCTAGACCAAAAGCCGATCATACTCACCCACTGAAACAGACAAAGGTATTCAGATTGCTAATATTAAATTGAGAACAAAGGCTCCAAATATCAAAATACCTAACACAAAGGGAGGGCTGGCAGAAGGCCAGATATCCTGTGTGCATCAGGAGACAAATGAAGGAGAATTGGATTAGCTTAGTGTATGTAGCCACCAAGAAAGGAAAAGGAACTTGGAAAGAGGAAGAACTGGAGTTGGAGTTGTTGGGTGGCAGAAACACACCACTGCTGTTCTTTACCTCCCTACTGCAGAGGGTGAGGTAATGAGGCAGTCGCTACATCTAGCCTCCCACCTTTGGGAGAACTTGAACATCAAGACTGGCCCTGACTTCTTATCTGGACTTGATGGAGCAGCAGAACCCACATCCCTTCTCAAGGCTGCAATGTATGTTGGGAAGAAAAGAAAACAAAGAAAAAAAAATAACAGCATGTCTCCTGTGGAGGCTGAAGGGTCAACTCTTTGCTTCCTTTGTAAGCCAGATAAGCATTGATGGGGATCAATATGGGCTCAGGACTTGGGACTTCAGCCTCTCAGAAGCCAGATATTGAGAAAGCAGTGTGTGAGGTAGGAAGAGACGTTGCACTCTGTGGAATATCTGCTACAAAAATGTTCAGACCTTTAAATAAGCCACACACAGGGGAAATGAGCAACCAAGTGAAAAGTTTCTACACCCCGATAAGCCTCTCCACCGATGCAGCAATCCAAATCAGACCAAATAAAACTGAATTTAAAAAGCCCAGGTTTAATGGGTAAAATGCTCCCAGATGATTTTCCGGCCTCCGACAGAGAAGACTGGCAAAAAAGACGAGAAAATCACGCATCTGTTTTTGTTGAGGGGGAGCAGTTTAAGTACTTTGTGGGAGTGATCTTAATCTCTGGGGGAAAGATCATCATTTGGTTGGCTTTCTGAGATGCAGCAGGGTTTGGTGCGAGATGGGGGAGGGGGTTTGGGGTGAAGTTTCTACCTGAACATTCCAGACTCTTTGGGTATATGTTTGCCAGGGACTTGGGGTGAAGCATCTACCTGAACACCAAGCACAGCCTATACTTTGAGTAGTGACCGCAAGACTTCCAGACCTCAAAGACAAGCCTGAGGTTCTGAAATAGGTTAGGCCACCATCATCCCTTAAGAGCTCAGTCCTGAGCCCAGTGAAAGCAGGCTGGGAAGAGAGGGTTTTAAATTTCTACATCCAAAGCACACACTTTAAACTAAAACCTAGATCCTAGCAAGGCCCGTGCATTTGATCAACTGCCTAACATAATAATCTATGTACTTCAAGCCAGGACTCATTTTTATTATAAATAATTTACTATGGAACAAAAAATCAATTCAATGTAAAGGTCATCAAAAAAGTTTACCTGTGGCGATGGAGTCCCTCTCAAGCTTGCATCTCCCCACTTAACTGCCATCCATTCTGTGTGAGAGGGGTCCTATTAGTCTTATGTAACAGAGGAGCAACTGCCAGCTCAGAGAATTTATATGGTTTGTCTTAAGCCACATAGCTAGCAAGTGGCTAGGATTCAAATCTAAGGACTTGAACTTCATATAATCTCAACCATTCACTATTCTTCCACTCAGAGCAACTTCGTGCTGTCCCTTAGACCATGGGAGATCCTTGGATAATTGAATGGATGGGGCATGGAGTGATGCAGGCACTTCCATACCCAAAAAGTACCCTTTGCAGAAGACTGGCTATGGAGAAACACCGTAAAAGAATGGGATTGAAACTCTTTGTTTATTGGATCAGAGGCAGCCTTGACTAATGACTGGAGAGATCTCTATGAGAGATTTGTATGATTTTTCAATGAGAGGATTTCCAGACTCTCCTGATTCTCAAAGGCAAAGCCAGTAACCTTGCTTCACTACCCTCCATCAAAATACATGCTCTCATTGTATACCTATTATTTCCCTTCTAGGCATCCTTGTGTTTGCTCTTCTTTATATACATATCAAATGAGCTACCTTTATGTATAACAGGGAAGGCAGGATCAAATAATGTGATTTTCCCTGGACTCTGATACCGTCTCTTCTCCCTCTCACATCTAGATTCATTTGTTTGGGAGAATGGAATTTTTTGTCTGTTTTGCTAGCTGATATATCTCTACAACAGGGCCTGCTATAGCGAATATCCTTTAAAAATACATTTACTTATTTAAAGTTGTGAGTATAAAAGTGTCCATGTGTGAGTATGTGCATGTGTGTGTGCAGGTGCCTGCAGAGTCCAGAAGAGGGTGGCAGAAGCTGTGGAAATAAAGTTATAGGCAACTGTGATGCTCCATATGGTGCTGGAAACCAAACTCAGGTCCTCTGCAAAAGCAGTAAGTGCTCTTAAACACTGAGCTGTCTCTCCAGCCACTCAAAAGCAAAATCTTAATCTGAACAACTTCATTTACTTAGAAAATATATAGAAAATAGAGCTGTAGTACAAATAATGGGTTTTTCCTTACTCTAAGTCATTGATATCTGGTTTTTCAATTTTAAATTTTATTTGTTTTGAGAATTTCATATGTGAGTACTGTATTTCTGTCATTTCCACCCCACTCCAGCTCCTCTTGTGTCCATTCCTGCCTTTCTCTCAAATTTATGACCTCTTCTTTTCATTGTTATCACACACACACACACACACACACACACACACACACACACATATGTATCCTATCAGTGTTGCTCATTGGTGCATACATGTTTAGTACTGACCACTTGGAATTGGTTACCTATCAGGGGCTTGTTCCTGGAGAATACAAAAGCTCCCCTCCACAGCAGCCATTAATTATCTATAGATCTTCATCTGGGAGTGCAGCCTTAGGAGACTTGAGGTAAGTGGAGCTCTTACTCCTCATCAAAGAAGTTTGTTTTTGCAACCTACAACAATGTAGCAGTTCACACTGTCTAAAATGTAGAAAACAACTATCCTTGGGGTGCTCAACTCCACTTGATACATCAAAAATTTAACCCCTATCCCAAAGTTCAGGGAGCAGCACAGAAAAAGAGGAGGAAAATTGTTAAGAGCCTGGGGACCAAGATGTCCGCAGTAAGATAGTGTCTTCAGATGTTGCAGCTATGAAGTCTGGGTAATTTTTCATTGATAACTATATATACTACAATCTCTCAGTTGAAGCTACTACTGCATCATCCTTAACATCTGACCCATGAGTAGGTAGTTAACAAAGTCATGCTATGTAGTCAGTTCAAAACTGACCCACAAATGCATTTGTAAAGTTCTTTATTCAGAATAGTTACAGGGATATCTACTATGAACTTAATTCCTAGATTATGTAATACTCTATTTTCTTCCTGAAAGAAAAGATAATGTAGATACAGAAATGTAAAACTCTCCATAAAAGGAAAAAAATGAATTTATGTATCTGAGGTCTAAAAGCTCGTCTACTGGGCTCTAAAAAAAAAAATAAAATAAAATAAAATAAAAGCTCGTCTACTGGGCTCTACCATAATCTGAGGAACAAGAAAACAAAATGTTAAGGATGCCTAACTAGGTAATTCACTGCATTTTTAAAACACTTCATATTACACACCCTCCCTCTTAAGTTCTCATAGTTTTGTGTTGACAGAGGTTTCTCTCCCACTGGTTCTGCAGCCACTCAGTCCCAAACAAACACACAGAGGCCTACAATAATTATAAACTGGTTGGCTTATTAGCTCAGGCTTTGTATTAACTAACTCTTACACCTTACATTAACCCATAATTCTTGCCTGTGTTATCCACGTGACTTGGCACCTTTATCAGTGAGGCATTCTCATCTTGCTTCTTCTGCATCTGGGTGATGACTGCAGACTGAGGCTTTCTTCTTCTCATAATTCTCCTGTTCTGGTTGCCCTATCCATACTTCCTGCCTGGCTACTGGCTAATCAGCATTTTATTAAACCAATACAAGTGACAAATCTTTACAGAGTACAAGATCATTGTCCCACAGCAGTTTTGAAGATAACTTTATGAGTCTACATTTATATGGTAATTATTTTATACAACCATTGCAACATTATTTAATTAGGTCTATTGAATGCTTCCTTTAATGGAAATATTTATCTTGACATTTTTATCAAGTAACAAAATGTTTCAAGTAAATACTACAATAGAAAGACTGATAGATTTTATTCAATAAAAGCCTTTATTATAAAGTGTATTAACTAGATAAAGTAATTCTGACTGCTATTTATTAGGCACAGAGAAAACCTGCAAATAATTAAGATTCCTTATAATGCTTTTGAATCTTTCATGGACAGGTAATTACAGTTAGCAAACAGTATCCTAATAATTTGATGTAAGCTGTATAGATTAATTTTAAAAAATATTGCATTTGAAATAATGCTGGTTACTCCACAAAGCCAGCATTAAATAAAATGACCCACAAAGAGATCGTTGTTTTGCAGAAAATGAAGAAAAATGTAAATCTATGATTGCCAATATAGTATCAAAATGAGTCTTTCTTTTAAAAAATTCCCCTCAGTATTAATAACCTTATACTTGATGTACTCTCAGGCCATCTTTTGTTCATAGTAAATTAAATTGCTACTGAACACCACAAAAATCAAAGACAGAAGTAAGAAGAGCAACTCGAGCGTCAGGCTACACCCGCTTCTTGCTACACATTATCGGTAGCATGCATAATAGCCTGTGCTGTATCAGCAAAGAGGTTTATTTCCTTTAAGCCTTTCTCTGCTGTGCTTCATTGTGTTCTGAAGAACCTGCTGGAAGGTTTAATTTATTTAAATGATAAAAGCTTCTTAAACTTAACAGGGAACATGGCCAACTGAGCTTTCCATTTAAAAAGTAGGACATTTGATCACAAAAGTGATATCAAAATTGAATAATTTGAATGTGTACTGAACTTTGAAATCCAATAGAGGCAAGGGAGAGGAATCATTTGTTTAATAACATGGGTTTAGTACTATGTAATTTGTAGAGAGATAGAGGTGTTTTTGCCCCCCTCAAATGGTCCCTAACTTTCCAGATCTGTGAATCCAAAGAATTGACTGGGAATTTACAGCTCTCTGTGATCAAGCAGTGAGGAGTTACGGTGCTGTTGATTCTCCTGGGATCCAACTGCTTTGACTCTTTAGCTCATTCTGCTTCCCATACACTTTGTCACTCGTTCTAATTCTAGTTCTTCCAAGCCATTTCAACCTGAGCAAACACAAAGCAGTATTTATTAAACACTATCCTGGGCAGATCAGAGGCGGTGAGCTCTGAATAAATCACACAATGCTGTCTTTGTAGCTGCCTGTTCTATACATTTAGATGTGTTGAGGGTAATGATAAAACACCATGACCTTTTCAGATATGGCAGCTTTGCTTTACCCCCCAAGATGCACAAGAACAAGGTAGTACTATAATTCAGGTGATCCAGTCTGTTTCCAAATGAAATCTGAGGAATTTACAGATTAATTAATTAATTAACTAAGATACAAAGTGAAAGGGAGGAAGCGATGTTAGCAGAGAAGAAAAAGAAGGAAGGGAATATGAGAGAGCCAGGAAAGGAAGTACTTTGATGTTGGTAATGTGTGGGTGCTGCCTACTGGCAATGAGCAGTGTTTGGTAAGAAGAAAATACAGAAAATGTCTTCTCTCTCTCCATTCCTCCCACCTTCTTGCTCTCTCTTTCTCTCTCAGCTATCCTTTTTTCTCTTTCCCCTTCCTTTTTATCTCCCCCTCAACACACACACACACACACACACACACACACACACACACACACCATGATAGCCATTAGAATTCACAGTAAAGTGGTAAGCCACATTTGGAACTTGCTCTTTGCATTAAAAGTTCTAATAAAATTCTGTGCACAACAGATTTTCAATCTTATTTCTATTCCTTTGCTACTTTATTCTATTTTCTTTTCCATGTCTGCCTAGAATCAATGGACATGACAAAGTGGATGGGGAAAAACCTATGAAGCTTTAACCCTATATAAAGAACTACAGGCCACTGAAAATGATGGGAGCAGAAGAAGTGGTCCTCCCCAGGGAAGAGCACGCCAATTGCTTGTCCAGTGCCAAATGATCAGCCCTGAAATATATTTGTATGTATATTTATAATATATACATATATATGTATTAAATATACTTGTATGCATATTTATACATGCAAGTACCTTTATACAGACTAAACAGGTAATATTTAGGAATATATGTATGTATATATGTAATATATGTACACATATAAGCATGCAATAAAAATTAGTGGAAAAATAGGTCATGCCTTTGCAGGGGAATAGGGAAGGCAAATATGAGAGCTTCGAGGGAGGAAAATGAAGGGAGAAATGTTACAATTATCTTATAGTCTCAAAAATAAAGTAAAATATTTAAATGAACAGGAGAAAACAGAAGCTAGGCAACTGTTTTTTATGACCACTGATCTCTCTTTTTTAACCTGTATTAAACAGAGCCAACCTCAAGCCACATGAACTACTGCCAACACTTCTCAGTTTTTTTCCAGTAAAACCACAGTGTCGAGGGCCATCACTGAGAGCAGTGTCACCAAGTGATGTGTCACTGGATTGGCTCCTTCCTTCCAAGTCGCACATATTAGTTTTCTTTTAAAACTTTATTGTTTGAGAATTTTGTATACATGGAGTGTGTTCACATGATGTTCATTCTCTCTTACCCCTCCAACTCTTCTTTGTCCCCATCACCCTGTCTGAAGCTCATGACCTCTTCTTTACTAATGTTATCCATATGTAGGTTTGTGTGTACACACACACATGAAACTAATGAGATCATTTAGTGTCATGCATGTGTATTTAAGGCTGACCACTTTCATTTCCATATTATTTCTAGTCTTACATATATTTTTGTGAAGTTTCTTTTTCAAGATTTATTTTATTTTTAACCATGAGTATATGCATGTGTGGTGTGCACAGAACCCTGAAGAGGGCATCAGAGTCCCTGGAGTTGGAGCTGACATCACTTAGAAGGCAGTGTTTGTCCTACTATTCTATGCTAAAAGTGGGGGTGGAGGTGGGGTGTATGTGTGTGTGTTTGTGGGGGTGGGGTGGGGTTTATGTGTGTGTACTTGTGGGGGTGGGGTTTGTGTGTGTTTGTGGGGGTGGGGATGGGGTGTATGTGTGTGTGTTTGTGGGGATGGGGTGTATGTGTGTGTGTTTGTGGGGATGGGGTGTATGTGTGTGTGTTTGTGGGGATGGGGTGTATGTGTGTGTGTGTTTGTGGAGGTGGGGTGTATGTGTGTGTGTTTGTGGGGATGGGGTGTATATGTGTGTGTTTGTGTGTGTTTGTGTGTATGGGTGTGTGATGTGGGTATGGTGTGTGTATGGAGAATACTTATATGTGGATGTGTAATGTGTGTGTGTGGTATGTGTGAGGGGTGTGTGTACGTGTGTGTGTGTGTGTGTGTGTTAGATGTCGAGTGTGTGTACATGTGTCTAAAATTTTATTTTGAGCCAGGCATAGTGGCACACACCTTTAATCTCAGCACTCAGGAGAAAGAGGCAGGCAGATCTCTGTCAGTTCAAGGTCAGTCTGTTCTACAAAGTGAGTTCCAGGACAGCCAGGGCTAGGTAGTTAGGCCTTATCTAAAACAAACAGAAAAAGAAAAGACCAACTTGTTTTGTAGTTCATAGTGCACTTTGAATATATTGCCCTACAAGATCTTATTTGACATCATAGTTTTGTCAGTGGGAACCTACTGACAAACCTACTATGCGGGTTTCACTTTTGCCTTGGAAGAACCTGCTGACCTCAGATGAGCAATTGCCGAGGTGGAATAGCCACAGTCATTTTATGTGGGGTTTTTCATGGTAAACGAAATTTTCTTTAGCTTCTACTTATGAACACGCTCTAGGACCTTTATTTAAATTTTAGTTGTTTCTACATTTGCTTTAACATAGACTAGTACAGTTTCATTCAATATTAGATAAATTCAGACTTAAATGTACATGTAGTCTGGATGACATATCACTATTTTAAGATAACACTTTAATATTTTACAGGTGGAATCAAAATTATATTTAAAAGGATGGTTCGGGATAATGGTGTTTCCTTATTTTGTGGAGTTTGGGAACTGAAACCCAAAGGTTTATTCAAAATGATTAGCCCCTAGGATCCATGCATCTATCCCCGGTGGTTTGACTTAGGACACACTGCCCCCTGTCTCTAGGTCCAACTTCTACTTCCCATTAGGGAATATGTAATTCATGAAGCAATAAGTTTCTAGTTTCGTCAAGTGAGGTTTTACAAAATAACATGTTCTTTGAGAGTTAGGAATGAAGGGCATATTATCTCATTCCATTTGGCTACAAACTACATGAAGTTAGATCCCTTAAAAAGAAACGAGGTTCATTTAGCTCACAGCTCTAGGGGTTGAAAAGCATGGTGCACAGCTCAGGCCAGGTCCTCGAGGCAAATGGCATCACAGCATTGGGCTCCGCATGAAAAAGAGATTCGGGAAAGGTGCTTGGCTCACAGTCCTACAGGGTTTGTTTCAGTCTCTTCTGGTTGTGATGATCCTGTAACTTCATTTTTATTCACTGCCTTAGCTCCTAAAGCTCATTTCAGGTGCACCCCATTACCACACATGAACCTCTGAGGAGCACACTGGATCTAAACTGTGTTGGGTACCATCCTCTACTCTGTGTACCTGTGTGGAGTCTAGATTTAAAGGTCTTTCTAAACTAAAAAAGAGGATATTTTACCCTGATGTGTGACAACACAGTGTAAAATCAATCTTTGCTATTTATGTTCATTCTAATGAAAGTCATAAATATATATTCACCCAAGTTCAAAGCTGAGAATGCGGTCTTCAAATATTTTTGTGCAAAATTATCAAAATCTAGCTTCATGGTCTTTGTTTAATACTTGGATTTCATTTTTTTCCCATAGGAGCATAACTGGAAATGCAAATGACATTGCCTTACCTATTTGGACCATTTCCATCTTGATTTAATTTAGCACAATACCACTAGAAATAATATTAGCAATTAGTGTCTCCTCCAATTTGAAATTTCCTTCTGCAGAAGACTTGGTGTTTGGGTCATTGCAAGCTAAAGTACCAGGCCAGTCCAGGGCTCTAACTGGCTACGTGACCTCAGATACAAGTTCCATGATCTCTCTAAATGTTAGCCTGTTTATTTCACTAATAAAAAAGTGATGTGGCTAATCTTTTTAGCAGTAACTATCTTTAAATAGATAACACAGACAGCTGGAGTTTGACTCTTAAAGGACACAATCTATGTTCCTTAAGCTATTCTTCACATAATTTTTTTTGCTAGAAATAACACGTTTGCCCTATTTTTCTAGGTGTCAAATTTTCCATGTACCAACTGCTGAGATTTCTGTGACCCTCAGGAACAATTATAGATCCAGGATAAATAAGTGCTCCTTTTATTTATGTTTTGATTCTGCATCTGCTAGAGTCAACTGCTCACATGCTGTGCGGGGATAAGACAAAAATTTGCTGCTAATTACCAAAGCTTGTGCTTCTAAACGTAGCTGGCCAGTGATTGAATCGCAGTGTCTAGAGTCAAGCACTAGCTAATAACTGCATCCCCGCAGAGTGGAACAGTGATTAGTTAAGTCTAGTCAAAGAAGAAGCTCTGCTGGCTACACCTTTTGGAGTTGCAATTGCCAGGAGCTGGAATCTAGAATTTTAAAAAGGATAGTCCATTTAAGTGATTGAGAGATGCCCACAACATGCATGTACATATATGCCCACAGCAGAGTCAGCAGAGGCATGACGGGTGACATATGAGCCGACATTAATGGAAATTCTGGTTAAGGGAAACTCATTGCATTATTATGGTACAGAGTATGAAATTTTACAATATGAGCATTAATATTGAAAGAAGTGCTCATTTCACTGGCAACTTTTTATATACTCATGTCATTGATATCAAATATAACATTTGCCCATTAAAAATATGTGGCTAATAATTATTCAGCTTGAAAAGAACCATTGCACAGTCAAAACAAACAATCTTCTCTTGCATTTCTTTTATTTTTAGCAATATAGGTTATCCCTAAGTTGCAAGAACCCCATATTTCATGCATTTATATGAGAACAGTTCTCTACTAGCATGAGCTATAAAAACTAGAGAAAGGCATCTGTCCTGTTTTCTTAGTAAAAGCAGACTGTGCTAGCCCAGGTGACTCCTCCGAGAATTTGACTCTGCGGGAAGGATAACTCTGAAAGAGAACTGAGTGGTCTTAGAAGAGAATCATAGGGTTTAAGAATGGGAAGAATGGGAACGCATATTTTTCAGGGTCATCTGGACGCCAGGCACATTTTATCCACAAAAAATGTAAAGGTAAACGCCTTAAACAAATGTAAGTATATACATATTTACGGTTTGGAAGATGAACTGTTGCTAAGATATAAAGTTTTTACTAATTGGTTCCTGGATGTTCAGCAATTAAAACCAAATCTTTGCAAAATTTAATGGCCTAAGTCTACAATTTACAAGGAAATGCCAAAAGGTCTCAATAGTCCAATTGATGTTCATGAAGAAGAAAAAACTGTAAAATTTATGTCGCCCATATTTCAATATTAAAACTAAAGCAATAAGTATAGTTTGGTGCTGGTGCAACCATTAAACTAATTCCCAGAACAGAGTGCTGGAAACAGAGCCACATGCCTTCGGACACTGATTCACAATGCGGCAATACTAGCGTAGGCTAGAGATACAGTAATCTTTTCTACATAGATATAAGTAGAACTGAATCTTATCACATGTATTGTATCTCAGACTTTTCCTTCCCCACATACAACAGTTGTCAGTATATCACAGAACTGTGGTAGGTAAAGGAATTGAAGAGAAAAAAATTATAAAAACACTTTCTTGAATTTAGTATATAAAAATTTTAAAACATCCCAAAAACCAGTAGCCACATAAGGAGAAAAAAATTTAAAAAATTATATTAATCTGCAGTAAAATTTATAAGATATTTTAGTTCCCTGCAAGGTACTACAAAGAGGATCAAAAGGCAAGGAAGAATGAAGAGAGATAAATACAATATATACATAGACTACACACATATGTTTAAGTAGATATACATTGCATTGGGTACATTGAGTGCATACATGTGTAGGCACACATTCACAAACACATGCACTCAATAATAGGCTATATCTGGGATTTATAAAAATTGTTACAAATTTTTAACCACAACAGGAAGGTCCAAGGGAAAACTACCATTAAATTTTAAACTTATATAATTAGCCATTTGATATGAAACTATGCTTCCCTTAATTAGACACCAAGGTACGAAAATTTGAAAGTATAATGTATTTCCTTTACGCACTCATCCATATAATAAAATAAAAGAAATGTGAGTGGTAAAAATAAGAGGTAAAATAAGAATCCCGTATGTAGTTCAGTAAAGGCCAAAAAAGCATGAACAATTAATTTAAATACAGAATGTAGGTACAAAATAGTGGAAAGCATGTCATGGGAACACAGCAGAGTTATTTCCCTGACTCCCACACAGTCTGACCGTTTCTTCCCAGCCTCTGTAATCTGTATGGACTGATGATGCCCATGGCACATCGAATTTTCCTGGTGGCTAAAACGCAAGCCTCTTCATTTCTTGGCTGAACTGAACATAGTCATCTGAATAAAATTTTTCCGGTGGTCTCCTATTCTAAAGACACCAAAACTAGAAATCCAAAGGCTCTATTATGGTCTTGTCTTAATAAGATAAACACCTCAAAATATCCATAACAGAACATCCATGTTCTGTTAAAAACACCTAACAGTTAAACACACCTAACCAGCAGAGTCCACTATGATGGGGTTGCACGTGATGCTCTTTAAGAATGAACGTTCTGGTTTGCACTGACTGGTTCAGCTTGTCCTTCACACATCCATCAGATCTTTTCTGGGCAAATTCCCTTTTGTATTTCATGGGCATCAGCTGCCAACAGGAAGGTAAGAACGACTTCCTGACTGGCTTGTTGGTAGGCATAATATATTGTGATACCAAAGAACTTTGAAATATAACATTTGTTAGTATTTCTGAAAGCTACCATATCATATAAGAAAGGCTGTCATAGTAGAGATGTCAGATAAAATGGACATAGAGGAGGAGTTTTGACTAATGGTCGTTCACTGTATGAAGTCGCTAACATTAACTGGTATGAGAACATGGGAGAAAGCATTACAAGTCTTTTAGAAGGAACGTTGAATCATGGGCAGGATGCAAGACACTACCAGCATTGATCTTTGGACAGGGTGACTCAGATAATAGAAAGGTACAAAAGCTAACAACATAGTGTGTGTAAAGAGCCTTGTGTTGGCCTTTATTGTTGGAATCACACATTCTTGGAAATGAGGGAGGACAGTTAGACTAAAATGATAAGCTTACTTTAAAACATTCATTATTTTCCAATAACCTTTCAGTTTCATGAGAGCAGTCACTAGATTCTCTTTCTTCACAACTCTGTAGCACACCCTCCCCCATCCACATAACACGCACTCTCCTGGTTGACATTCCAGTCACTGTACAGGATCAACCCCCATCACCTTATCTGGACTACCCCCACTTCCTATTTCTAAAGGTCAGTATATTCTTCTATCACTAGAAATAACAGTTATATCTTGAAGAATGACATTTTTGGATTTATGTGTTTGTTCCCAAAATATACATTTATAATCTAAAAGGGATCATTTAAATTCAACATATCTTAGAGGTAGGGGTGCTATCATTAATTATTTCTGGACAACAGACATGATTCAGTACTAGGGACATACAAACACATTCATTGTCCCCATGCAGTTAGCCAATGGGCACTCCAAGGCACAAAGGAAACTTCTGACTTTCCTGAGAAACAAGAGCGCACCTGCCTAGACTCCTGGACTCTGACTGGAACTAGTTCCTGAATGAGACTTGCTATTGTCTCTTCTGAGCTCTAATTATAAGAAAAGGGGTTAAACTATTAATTTTAATAATGTAAATACGTGTATGGGTGATACAGCATGTGCAAGTAAGTGCAGTACCCACAGAGGCCAAAGGGGGGCATAAGATCCCCTGGAGTTGAAGCTACAGGCAGTTGTGAGCTGCCCAGTGTGAGTGCTTGAACTGAACTCAGGTCCTCTGTGAGACTAATACATGCCTTTAACCAAAGAGCCATCTCTTTGGTCCTCATATCACAGATTTCTAATGGCCAGAACTGTGACCTCTTAAGGCAACAAGCTAGATGACATTTCTCTTAGCGATATGGGCAACCATAATACTGAGCTGTAGTGAAGGAGCTTCAGAAGTGATGTGCACCATGCTCAGGCCACATCTAGTGCACTGAAATGTAGAGCCACTCTAGGGTTGCCGGTCTTGGGAGTTACACACTCAGCTGCTCTCACTCTCTAGCTCATGAGCTCACTCATCCATACAAGGCACACACAACAGCTCAGGACCAGGGCAGCCAAGGGACTGTGAAGCTCAAAGATGAAAGTTGTCTGTGACTCTGACCCTCAAGAGGAGATGCCTCACCAGAAGTTTGCTTGGGATTGTTAAGTACACAACAGTTAACATCTATTGTGCCAAGGCAATTAAATTTGAGGGCTTGTAGATTTTGAAAAGTGTCATTTCCTTTACAAAGAAGCAAGAGTTTTCTATAAATTTTCACTTTGATTTTATTTTATTGTTACTAATTTTTATAGAACTAGAGTCAAAGAAAATTATAATCTAGAATTCTTTACATGAAGACGTCTTTTTCTTACACGCTACAAAACATGGTTATTCTGGGCACTTAATATATTTTAAAGTGAAAATATAATTTTAGGGTACTAGATGGTATGCAGAGATAAGAAAGACATAAAGGACTATTTTCTTGTCCTTATTTTTACTAATGTGAAATAAAGTGGCTGTTAAGATGTGGTTGTTTAATTTCAAGTCTTGGCTTAGTGGTGCCTGCAAACCCGATTACCCCATCTCCTTTGATGCTTATGGGGAAAATGGTTCCAGGGGAGGGAAATCAATAACTTTACAAGTAGTAGTGGCCACCATGGATCAATTTACTACAATCGATAGCACAGGGATCGATTTACATGATTAACATTCCTTCCTTTTGTCTTCCTTCTGTTGCTATTCACTGTAGGGGCAAAGAAATCATTCCAAATTATTTTATCTTGCTTTACTATTTAAAGGAACAAGAAACCTCCTTCCACATCTCATCATGAGCAGCAACAAGGAGATGTTTATTTGTTAAATGAATCTAAGGATGTGATACAGACACAGAAAAATCTTCATTTACCCTAGATAACATGTGTAACTAAAATAGGTCCTTACTGGTAAAAGGATTTTCATCTCTTATGTAAAGATAAAGATACCAGAGATAGGATATTGAATATGGTGTGTTGGCTCATGGCCATCATAATCCTGGCACCTGGGAGGCTAAAGTAGAGCTGTTGGAGTTCAAGGCCAGCACGGGCTACAAGAGTCTCTATCAAGGAGGGAGGTAGGGGGAGAGAGGGAAGAGAGAGTGGTCCAAGTAGCAGTCATGTGTAGCCCTCTTGATAATATCATCTTTTTATTGTACTTACTCATAAAAAGTAAAAGCTTAAGACTTGGTAACAAAAACAGCTGACTTTTCAAAAATATTAATCATCTGAATAAAAATGAAGGTAACCGAAGAAATGTCACTAAGGACCAATTTGACTCTCTTACCTTTGAAATTCCATGTTGATTTGTCCAGTGTAGCTACATGGATTCAACAAAGGATTTGGAAGATTCCACATGGATTACAAAGATGTAAATGTCATGTAACTTTATATAAAGATCAGATTCACAACTGTATCCTCATTTCTTTTGTGACAGTTGCTTAAACATTCAGAGGAAATTTGCTGCACTAAAGCATGAAAATTAATTATAATGCTTGTAGGAATTTTGTTACCTAAGAATTATAAAACACTTCAAAGAAAGTTGCCACTTCTGTGGGTTCAAAACAACTGTAAATACATTTTAAATAGTGCCCTAAAGAATAAGAGAAAAATCAAATGTTTTTGGCTGCATAAGGGTAGGTTTTGAGGGCTGGTCAATGTTCCCATGTCCAATAATTCTGCCTTTTACTGAATTAACCTGTTGAGACTCTGATCTTGAAACATCCTTAGAACCTATCTTCTTGAGATGCATTCTCAGTCTGCCATTCACACACAGCAAATATGAAAAAAATACATCAGTAAGACCCAAGGGGCACATGTGATAGCCCAGACCTCTACCATGGCCAGGATCAGCACTTTCTTCTCTCCTGTGACTGTTTCAGTCCATCACATCTCTCTGCAAAATCCTCCCCACTCCTTACTTCGTGCAATCTACAAAACACCAAGACTTACTTATTGCAAAACTGAGACTAAAGAGATCAATTCTCCCAATTCTTCTGTAGATAAACACAGTGGCATTTCTCCTCTCTCCATCCTTTCATTTAAGGAACAAAATTCTTTCTTCTGTTTAAAGCCAAGCCTCTGACTTTGACTCATTCAACCACCCATTTCTTTTAAGACCTTCAAGAATCAATCATTCTTAAATCCAGAAACAGCTTTAACCTCTTTTCTGTTGAAGCTTTGACCTTGGCTTTCAGTTTAAATTTTCTAGTTTGGTTAAGAAATGAGAAAAAAATTCTACACAACTTAAAATCAACCCTTCATTTAACTTTTTCAGCCACTATTATCATACTTTTTCCTGCTCTACTCAATTTAAGGTGAAGCTGATTGTGTGTGTGTGTGTGTGTGTGTGTGTGTGTGTGTGTATCTATGTATTTTATTTGCCTTCCCAGG
This sequence comes from Myodes glareolus, assembly GCF_982192425.1. Lineage (NCBI taxonomy): Eukaryota > Metazoa > Chordata > Mammalia > Rodentia > Cricetidae > Myodes > Myodes glareolus. Next base: position 51,194,385 of record NC_142036.1, on the reverse strand, counting down.
CCACTCCCCAGCCTTCTCTCCCTGCTCTGTGCTCTGAGATGCTGGCCTGTGTGACTAAATCAATAAGCTTATGCATTGCCTTGTTTCCAATTGAATATCTTCAACAGGAACCATTGGAAAAAATGGTACAGAGGAGGGGAAGAATAGGGACGAAGGTCTTTATTATTGCAGCTTTAAATTTTCTGTTGGTTGGCTTTATACATTCAACCATCTTCCTAGATTCCTTCTCTATCTCTTATCTCTCCTGTCTTCTCTGTCTTTGTGTTTCTACATATCTCAAAGTTACTGAGTGAGGCACATACTCATGATGGGTCTTTCATTCCTGGCTAATTACTATAAAAAGATCTTATAGACACACCAGGAGTGTGTTTCACTGTCTTTAGTTAGGGTTTCTGTTTCTGTGAAGAGACACCATGTCCGTGGCAGTTCTTCTAAAGGAAAACATTTAATTGTGGTGGCTTACAGTTTCAGTGATTTAGTCCATTATCATCATGCCAGGACATGGTGGTATGTAGGGAGACATGGTGCTGGAGAAGGAGCTGAGAGTGAAGAAGCTACATCTTGACTTGCAGGCAACAGGAAGTGGTCTGAAACACTAGGCATAGCTTGAGCACATATGAGACCTCAAAGCTCACTTTCACAGTGGCATACTTCCTTCAACAAGGCTACACACCTACTCCAACAAAGACTCATCTCCTAACAGTGCCACTGCCTATGGGTTTATTGGGGCCAATTACACTCAAACTACCACACCCGCCAATCTTCTTTCAGGTTGAGAATGAAGATTAACTATCACAGCAGTTCACTCTTACTTAGGTAGAGAAACCCCAAAGCTTGGCCACCATTTGTATGGAAGTCATGATCGACACAATTGAGTTGAGAGGTACTGAGGAGATACTAAAACACACTTTTTCTGCATAACCACAGGAATGTCTCCATAGATAATTAACCCTGAGAGAAAGTACTCATCCTGATTGTGGACAGCACTATCCTATGGGCAGGGAGCTGATGTGGAATTAAGGAAAGAAGAAATCAGCTAACAGGGAAAACCTGCTTCCTGGTTACCACAAAATGAGCAGCTGTGCTCTACCATCTCCTCCCAACACTGTGCACCACCTTACCATAGGTCAAGGATAACATATCCCACCAACTATACTCTGTACCTCTGAAACCATGAGCCAAGGTAATCTTTTCCTCTGTGAAGTTGTTCCTGTGGAATGTTTGTCATAATAACAGGAAGTGACTGGTCCATTCTTAATTATCTAGGAAAACTCAGTCATTTGTTCTTGCTAAGGCTTCGTCTCAAAGGCTTTCCTTGGAAGAATAGTTGTGCAGTGCTTGAAATAATGTTGTTGTTCCTCCGGTACTCATGTATTAAGCTTCTAATCTCCAAGATGATGGTGTTTAAAGATGGAACTTTCAGAAATAAAGGCACATGGGTGGAGCCCATAGAAAGAAAGATTAATGCCCTCTAATAAGAGTCCTGTGAGCTCGCTCTCTCATCTCTCTCTTTCTCTCTCTCCCTCTCTCTCATTCACTCACTCACTCCCTCTCCACCTCCACTCCATCTCCCTCTCTCTGCTTTTCACTCTGTGAGGATACAAGAAGACAGAGATGTTCATTGGAGCAATATGTAGGCACCTAAATCTTGGACACCTCGTTCTCCAGAACTGTGAAAAATGTGTTTTCTTTTTAAGCAACCTAGTTTATATTTTATTTTACATTACGAAAATAAGATCTATATTCTTCTGGTCTGTTGTGGGATTACCCTCTGTATGTTATGAATATGTTTTATTTCCATTGGTTAATAAAGAAGTTGTTTTTGATCAATGACTTAACAGAGAATGCCAGGTGGGAAATCTGAGCAGAGATGTAGAGAGAAAATAGGCACAGTCAGGGAGATGCCATGTAGCTGCCAGAGGGAAAAAAGACACCTGTACTGGTAAACCATGAGCCTCATGGTAAAATATAAAATAATAGAAATGGGTTAATTTGAGATGTAAGATATAGCTAGAAATACATGTGTGCTATTTGCCAAATGGTATTGCAATCAATATAGTTTTGCGTAATTATTTCAGGCCTGGGGGGGCAGGAAACAAATGAGGTCTAAGGATAAATTTACACAATCAAAAGTCTTATTTCTTTCTTGTTCCCCAGTCTTTATGTTTCTACTCATAATTCATCAAAAAATTGTTGTTGGTACCTATCTGTCAAATTTCTAAATAAGAGATCTGATCATTTCACCACACTGTTTAAAAACCTTCAGTGGTTCTAGTTTGAGCTCATTTAAAGTACAGAGGTATATTCTTCCGTTCTCTCCCCTATATATGTATCCTTGATCCCAATAGCTAGGACTCTAATGTCTTGTGCTTCATGTACTACTAATATAAAAATGAATTTAGTTTCTAGTTATAGTATTTTATACCTGAATGTCCTTTGAAGTCTGACAACTTCCAAAATACCTTTGAAGGTGTCATTTGATTGTGTACTTAATGCTTAGAGTAAGTCCTTTTGTGTCCAAGAAGGCACTACTTCAACTGCTATCCTCTCTCTACCATTTCTACTGGCATAATCCTCCCCCTCTGTCTTCCTGCTTCTAAGTAGCTATACTTGGACTTCAAGTTAGAATGCCACAGCATCCTGCAGGGAATTAAAAATGATATTAAAAATGTTACATTGAAATTATCTGTCAGCCTCTCTCCCTTTCTTTATTATCAAAATTTGAAAGTTCCAAGGCTCAAGCTCAAACATCTTTTCATGACTGCATAGCACAGCCACTTGAAATCAAAGCAAACACTCAACATCATTCTTTTAATCAAAAGTAAGTGTAGTTAGTAACGAACCTCTTGTTACTCTGGCTTTATGGTTGCTGTTTAGAAAATGTACACCAAAATACTGCAAATGGTCCTGAGAAAATGAATAATCTGGTATATTCTGACGCAGCTTTTCCAAGTCTTAACTGATAGACTATAGGCGACTGGTGATACTGCACTGAAATAAAAACAAGTGCAGACAAGTTCTTGGGACAGTTCAACTTAAAGCTATAAGCTTATAAGATGTCATACCTATCTATCTCTATGAGAAATGATGTCCAATGTCCAGTGCCTGTCACCAAAGCCATTTTAGATATCTTACAGGAAACAAAACTTAATGGTGTTCAGTTTAGAATGTAGGACAGGGATTTTGGAGCAGAAGGAATGGTACAGTCACAGGAAGAGTTTGCAATGATTAAAGCAACTGGGTGTCATTTAAAAAAAAGTGGCAATCATGAGGAGCAAGACCTATGAGGAGCTACAGCTATGGTCAGGAAGACTCAGAACATGATTGTGACTATGGTGGTAGGGCACAAAAAGCAGTGAAGAGCAATAAACCAGGATGTTCCAAAGATTCTTGGGGACTTTAGAGATGGCTTTGATGTTTTCAACTCCTAAATTTCACTGTATATGTGTGTGTATATGAATATATATATGTATTCATATATATATGTGTGTATATATTTACATGAATATATATGAAAATTAACTTGCTACCCTGATAACTGTGATTAAATGATAATGACAATAATTTTAACAGAAGCTACTAATAATCACTTTATAGATACAAATTATATGCAAGTATATGTAATTATTGTTGACTTTTCCTTTAAGATATAGCCAGAATCCAACCAGATTGCACTATTTCTACAAAAATTAATCTGGTTTAAGCCATTGGCATAAGTTGAATTGTGTTCCCCAGAAAAGCCACATTGAAATCTTAATCTCTAGTATCTCAAAATGTGACTTCTGTTGGAGACACATTTTTACAGGTGTAATGAAGTTAAAACAAAGTCATTAGGATGATCCTCACTCCAATAGGACAATTATTCCTTATAAAACTGGGAAATTTAGGTACCAACATAGTTTGCTTTAGGAAGACAATGTGCAGATGATGTGTAGACAAACAGCCACATGATGGGATGATAAATCAGCAGCCAGGAAACACAAAGGATGCTGGTGAGAAGCAGAAGGGACAAGGAAGCACCTGTCTAGGGATGCCAGTGACAGTGCATCCTCTCAAAGTTCCATTTGATGATCTGAGTATCTAGACAGAATAATTTAGGGATTTCCCCCTCATGTTTCATAAACCATGTATTTTGTTTCCCATATCTAATATGGACACTGTGATGATGTGATATACATACATTGAATAAAATGATTGCCAGACTCAAGTAAATTAAATATCAGTTGCCTATATGCTTGTTTTTCCTTCTGAAAGCATGTTGGGAAAGGATGCCTTATTTTCTTCAATGCTGTAGCCACTGATGAGTTGCCTTTGCTTCAGTAAATAACCTCCCACCCATTCTCTGTCAAGAAATTCTAATTAGACTCAGTGAGTCACACAAAAAATAAAACCTGAGAGGTAGAAGGATACTCATTGGAAAGAAGAGCTTCAGTGGGAGAGGTAGGGAGAACAAAAGGGGAGTGAATCTTAAAAACAACTTAAATTCATTATATAAAGGTATGAAACTAACAATTAAAAAGCCTAGAGAAAAACTGTACAGCATGGTGACTATGGCCAGTATTCTAACTTAGTTTTAAGCTACATAGTAGTAAATGTTTAGTTAGCAGCCTTATAAGCTAATGTAGCTACAATGCTTGGATATTTGCTCCCACTTTTTCATTGGTCTCTTATTTCACATCTACAGCAATTACTCAACCATCTTTTCACAAAGTGGCTCATCAAAGTCAAGGGCTTTGGTGGATCTTTAAACCAAGACGCAGGGCATATTGGAATTAATGCCTTGTGAATAAAGTAGCATTTTGTTTTCTTTGGATTTTTTTTTTGCTTTTTTGCTGTATATTTTTCACTGTAGCTGACTCCCCTTCTTTTACAAATTTGGGGGTTATCTCACACTGTTCAGTACTACTTGAGCTATGTGTGAAGACAGTCATACAGTCAAGAAACCTGCTTCCCACTACCAGGTCTTTGCTCATCTCTCCTATGTAAACACAGAGACCTGCCTTCCTGCAATTATCTTTGTGGACAGACATTTGGTTAATGTTTAGGGTCCAGGAAAAACATTCCATCTGAGACATTTCCAGATAGCCAAGGACATAGAATTACTACATGTCTAAAGCTGTTTATTCATAGCTACTCTCATAGAAAGAAGACAATAAGCATGCCTTGGTTTTACCTCACTTATAGATAAGAAAAGTGATGACCTAAAACTAACCTTGCATTAAAGATTCCTAGATCATCACCTCACCATCACCTCAGTTTACTGAAGACTTTAGTTCAGTCCAGTGTATTTACTCTCAGGAAAAATGATTGACCAAAGCCCACAGCCCAGAGGAAGACAAGCCTCCACTGGTGCCTCTGATAAGCATCAAGCTCAAGAGCTTGCTAACACTGAAGCTTGCTAACATTTGACAAAAATACTAATGGACCAAGGGCCATAAACTTGGCTTGTCTGTTTATGTAGATTGCTGATTACCTATGCCTGCAACGCTTTGTGGGTCAATATAGCTGGGTATATTCTGATCACCTCTTTGGAATATTATCATTGGATGGGGAAAGGAACCAAAACCCTAAAATACCATAAAGATGGAAAGCCTTTTAGAGCCTAAGTATCTAGATAAGCCATTCTTGATTTAAGCAGCTGTTGGCTTGGCCTGTTCAGTTAGTTCATCAAGAACAGGTGCCACAGAGTATTCTACGACGTAGCTCTCAGCAGGCAGCCTGGGTAACAGCTTTCAAATCTTCCCATCTCTACTTTCACGAGCTCTTTGAACACTGGTTCTTTAATCCCGATTTAGCCCTATTGATTAAGTGAGCAGCTCTTATACTGTCAACCATCCTGTCATCTGAAAGTCTGGTTTAGTCTTTCAGATCTCCTACATCAGAAGCTCCCGATACTCCCTGGCTTCATATGTGCTCCCAAGCATGCCTGAAAACTCCTATCTCACGTCTCTTGGCTTACTGCTCCCTCTACCCGAGTCATCTGGAGGCTCACAGTCTTGCTTTTTCATCTTCTGTAGGTTTAGGCTCAATTATCAGGTTCTTATGATGTTTGATAATCCTATGTATAATTAGAACCCTCCAAAAATGTTTTAAGCTCTTTGTCATTTCTTTTTTCTTTAGAGCTTCTAACACTGTCCATCAGACAATATTATGACAACACTATACTTATTCATTGCCTTCCCAAACAGAAATTGGACAAGGATTTGATTTGTTCACTGTTGTAGACTATGTGCATATATACCACGTAAGTAGGTGATTCTTCTTGTACCCTCAAGGGAACACCGCCTATAAAGACTGGCCACCACTGGAATGGTGATTTATTTACTTCACTGAAACATTTAAGAGGGGTAAGCGGCCTTACTATGTTGCCTCCGAGTCTTTATTCATCTGCTAAAGCAAGGGACATAAAATCTACTGCTGACTGGAACAACTTGAGCGGCATACACAACTGTGCACACTGAATATGCACACTGTTATATAAATACTGGATGCCATTAAGATGAAATTATTCACAGTTTTATAATAAGAGCAATTCTGTATATTGAAGGGTTAGTAATAAAAGATGACATTCTTAATTGCTGAATTCAGCCTTCCTGAAAATAGGTTGTAAAAATGCAAGTGAAAGTAATCTAATCAAGTGCAATTTGAAAACCTCTCTAAAATAAGAGCTATGAAACTCCGTTGCTTTATTAACAGCTATTACCATCCAAGAGTTCCTGAAAACGCTAGCCACATTCACACAGGAGCTCAGGCCACTGAAGCCTTTTTGGAGCCATAAAGAGATCCTATGAATGACTGAACCTCAGCATTCTTACTTAAAAGCACACAATCCCATAAAATGAATAAAGCATCTAAAATATCATAGAACAGTTTTTAATTAAAATATAATTACATCATTCCCCCTTTCTCTTTCCTCCCTCAAATCCCTTCCTTGTATAGTTCCCTCTTGATCCCTATAGAAATTATGGCCTATTTTTCTAATAGTTATTGTTTTACATACAAACCCATACAAATACAATCTTATAAATGTGGCCTGTTTATGTCTATTATATTATTTTAAGGCTGACCATTTAGTATTGGATAACCAATTAGTGGACTCATCCCCGAGAAAGAGTCTTTCTCTTGCCTTCAGAATTCTTTCATTGCCCAAAGCTCTTTGTCTTGGGGTGAGATCCCATACGATTTCCCCTTCCACATTACAATATCCTTTGGTGTTATTTTTGTTGGGTCTTGTGTAGGCAACTTTATTGTTCTGGCATGATGAGTGGGTGATGTTTCCTTGTCATTTCTGGAAGGTACGATCTCACAGCAAACTTCCTAGCCCTCTGGCTCATAAAATCTTTCCTCTCTGTCTTCCATGATGCTTCCTGGGACTTAGGTGCAGAAATTGTGCTATAGATACATCAGTAGGTGCTGGGCACTCCATTGCAGGTTCTCTGCATTTTGACCAGTTGTAGGTTGTCAGGTGCAGCCTCTTTATCTTATCTACTAAAATGTGTATGTGCTAATAAATGCCTGCCAAATAAGGATTCTTTGAATACTGTATAGCCTATGCTTATCAGAACCCACAATTGTGATAGTTTGACTGCAATTGCCCCCCCACAAATCTCATAGGGAGGTGTGCCTTTGTTAGAGTGGGTACAGCCTTGTTGAGGAGATGTATCATTTTTGAGGGTGCTGAGATTCGAGGTTTCCCATGCTCATTTACCTGCAAGCCAAGACATAGCCAGCACCCATTGGCCTGCACACCAGCATGTTCCCTGCCATGGTGATAATGAACTGAACCTCTGAAACTGTAGCGAGCCACCACAATTAAATCTTTTCTTTGCAAGGGTTGCTGTAGTCATGGTATCTCTTCACGGTAATAGAAACCTAACTAAGACCACAGTTACTCTGAGGACATCTAGTATCAATAGTACATAGTTTGAACGGATCTCTTTCTTCTGAGGGTCAGCATTTTGCCTGATAAAGGTGCAGTGTGATTAAAACCTTGTTTATGCCTTAAAGAAACTTATCATTGAGGTACAAATACATAGTTCTATAGAATTTCAATACAAATTAGATGAAGAGGTACCACTAAATAAAGAATGGCCCCTAAAAGTTCAATGGACAGTATGGGAAGATGAATTCAGAGTAGGAAAATCTAGAAAGGACTTTAGAAATTGTATCATTTTATCTGAGTCTTTTTTATTAAATTAGTTAATTGAGTTTTTCCAGTCCAGCCACAATTTCCCTTCCGTTCCTCCCTCCTCCCCTTCCCCTGTCTCCCCACATCCTCTGCTATTCCCTCCCCCACCCACTCCTACTCCTTTCTCTTCAGAAAAGGGCAGGCCTCAGGTTTAGATCAGCCAGCCATGGCATATCAAGCTGCAGTAAGACTGGGTACCTCCTCTCCTATTAAGGTTGGGTGAAGCAACCAGAAAGGAATCAAAAGCAGGTAACAGAATAAGACAGAGCACCTGCTCTCACTGTTAGGTTCTACAAGACCAAGCTACACAACTGTAAAATTTGTTAGAGGGCCAAGGTCAGTCCCAGGTAGGCTCTCTTGTTGATGGTTCAGTCTCTGTGAGCCCCTATGAGCCCAAGATAGTTGATTCTGTAGGTTTTCTTGTGGTGTCCTTGACTGCTCTGGCTCCCACAATCCTTCTTCCCCATTCTATAGGATTCCCCTGAGGTTCACCTAATTTTTGGCTGTGTGTCTCTGCATCTGTTTCCCTGAGTGTTGGGTGAAGTCTCTCTGGTGACTACTGGGATAGGTATATTTATGAGTATAGCAGAATATCATTAGGAATAATTTCATTGACTTTTTAAAAATTGCCAGTCATGTTTGTTTCTATCCTAGGAGGACTCCCATAGGCCAACAAAGGAATAAGACGTGAAGTCATGGCATGAAGAGGTTGATAACACCAGTACTAAAGAAAGATCGGCAGTAACTTAGCCAAAATATTCAGTGTGGACATTCAGGGATCATCCCTGATAAGTGGGCATTAACAATTCTAACAGTGAGCATTCCCTCCAACACAAACTATACAGTGAGGTTATATTCAAAGACAGTAATACTCAAAAATCTTTTTTTAATCTTTGGTGTTTTTGAGACACGGTTTCTCTCTGTATCTCTGGCTGTCCTGGAACTCACTATGTAGACTAGGCTGGCCTCCAACTCATAGAGATCTGTCTGAGTGCTGGGTTGAAAGGTATGTATCACCACTGCCTGGTGCTTAAAATTCTTAGTAGCTAAATAAAAGTATTCAAAATTTCTCTTGGAGTCACATTATTTGGGGTTGATTCTTATAAAGCTTTTATAATACATCAATTAAAAGAATATATTGTTTAAGATAAGAATATTTTTAATTTTAACAGCTCAGTGGATTTCATTAAAGCCTATATTTGGACCTTAGGTAAAGAACCAAATCACTAGTTTAAATGATAACACTACTTATAGTTAAATACACTAAACATTCTTTCGTGTTTGATCCTGTAGGTGTTCCTAGAGAAATTTTGAAGATATAGCTGCACTCGAAAAATAAAAAAATCGTGAGTCATTGTACCAGAGAATATCTAAGATGCCATCTGCAGAATGTCATCTCAACAGAGAATACATTTGATATAGAACCCAGTGACCCATCAAAACCATCAACTCCAAAGGCCTTCCAGCTGTGTGTTCACAGCCCTGACAAACAGATTGAAGCACACTGGAGAAGGTTTCCTATAAGCCTGCAAGTGGACAAAGATCTATGCCCATAGACAGGCAGGGAAAGGGATCTGCAGGGTGAGTCCTGTCCCAAACCTGCAGGGAATCTGCAGCCCTGGGAAAAGCTTTTTGCATATCTCAAGGATTGTCAATAGACTATTGCCTTTAACTTACAGCAACAGTTTAAGGGGATTCTACAGGTAAGTCATCACCATGCAACATAGCCAAATATAAACATTTTAGAAAAAGTAAGATGGTGATTGATGACAGAAGGAGGGGGTAGGTATGAGGAGTGTTCTATCATCTACATTAGCATTTTTAAGCATCTTTTTCTTTTTGTTATTTTTAAAAGATTTTTTTATTTCATTTTGAAGATTGTAATATAATTACATAATTTCTCCCTTCCTTTTTCCTTCCTCTGAATCCTTCCATGTACCCTGCCTTTCTGTCTTTCAAATTCAAGTCCACTTTTTTCCCTAATTGCTGTTACATATATATGTACATAATACAAATTCACAGAATATATGCTCACATATATGTCCGTGATATAATTTCACAGCAAACTCCCTGGTCCTCTGGCTCCTCTTCAGCAATGTTTGCTGAGCCTTAGGTGTGGGAGCATCTTTTCTTTCAACAGAAAAACAGACCATATAAAGAGCTAAGTTTCTTGCCATTCTCACCTATGTAAGCATGGCAAGTCTAGTTAAACAAACAGAAGAAAGATCAAACTGGGTCTTGCCTACGAAAACTCGCAGTGTTGAGTACAGTTATAGAAATACGAGCACATGTGGGCACAGCACCAAGGTATGGACAAGGGTATACCCAAGGGCATGCGTGATTATAAGAAAACATACTTGTCATAAGCTCCATCTTTCTGGTTTTCATCTTTGGCGTGTGCACGTGTGTGTGTGTGTGTGTGTGTGTGTGTGTGTGTGTGTGTGTGTATGTGTTGTGTAGTTGTCTGTGTATCTTATCTGTTTGTTTTCGTGCACCTTGTCTAATCTCAGAAACTTAGTGATCAGCATGCCCCTCCCATAAGTTGAAAGTCAAGTGATCTTATTTAAGTTATTAATTAGTTACACTGCTCCCTGCTCACCATACTGCTCCATGTAGCTCTTCTCACACCACACCGATGCTTGCCCATTGCTCTCATGTCTCCTAAGAAAAGCCTTCCTGACTTGTGAAAACAAAACATGGCACCAGAAGAGACATAACCCCAAAGGATAGTATCATTACATTTCTAACCTCATCCTCATTTTCTCCCTTCAATTACTATATGCTTATGTTTACAATAATATATTTTGACAAGCTATTCACAAAATAAGTCTCTTGTGGGGGTAGAAAGGATGCTGTCAGCTCAGCTTTTCAAAGCAGATTGTTTACTGCCAAGGAGTCACATTGGGATAACAGTCAAAATGGAATTAATATCCACTAACACACAAGGCTTCCCCATTGTCTCTTCAGAGCAATACAAACTGATTAGCTCTGAGCCACAATTTAAAATGAAAAGCTCACAGGAAGCCTCTAATAGCCTCATTTCTGGCTTCCATTACTTAGTTAACTAAACTTAATCTGTTAATTTTCAGACATGTCTTATTTTTAAGTAGAAGTCACTTAAACATATGCCTTGATGTCGTCTGTGTACGAAGAAAAAAAAGAAAATGCTTAGAAAGGTAGGCATAGCCATCTCGAGTTTTTTCTTTGTCTTCCTTTTATGTATTTGTGTGTGCGTGCTGTGTGTGTGTATGTTCAGATGTGCATACAGGTATGTGTGTCCTGTGTGTGTATGTGACAGCCTGAGGTTGATGTCTAGAATCTTTCTCAATCTGTTTTTCATCATATTCTTTCAAGGTCTTTTCTCCTAATCAAACCCCAAGCTTCCCAATGGCTGGTCTTGTTACTTAGCTTGCTATAGGGAGTCACATGGGTTCTAGGAATCCACATGTGTTCTGGAGATCCAATTTCCAGATTCATTGTGAAGCTTTATCTCCTAAGCAATCTCCTAGTCCTTCCATCTTACCTTTTAGATTTATTCTATTTTATGTATACAGTGTTTTGTCTGTATGTATGTTTGTTTGCACTGAGTACCTGGCATCATGTTGATCAAAAGAAAGCATCAGTAACCCCTATAGCTGGAGTGAAGAATAATTTTAAGTTGCCTGTAGCTATGATATCTGAACCTGGGTCCTCTGCAAAAGTAGTAAGCGCTCTTAACCATGGGCCATGTCTCCAGCTGCCCCCGCATCCCGCGTGTTTAAAGGCAAGTATCATGATCTCAAACTGCTTTTGATTGCTCTGTGGAAAAAAAGCTCCTAAGACAGTTTCCCCAGAAGAAAAGGGGTATTGATAAAGAAGCCTATACCTACTCCTAATGAACGCTGCCGGGCTCTTGCTGCTTCTGATGTAGGAGATCTGAAAGACTAAACCAGACTTTCAGATGACAGGATGGCTGACAGTATAAGAGCTGCTCACTTAATCAATAGGCTAAATCGGGATTAAAGAACCAGTGTTCAAAGAGCTCGTGAAAGTAGAGATGGGAAGATTTGAAAGCTGTTACCCAGGCTGCCTGCTGAGAGCTACGTCGTAGAATACTCTGTGGCACCTGCTCTTGATGAACTAACTGAACAGGCCAAGCCAACAGCTGCTTAAATCAAGAATGGCTTATCTAGATACTTAGGTTCTAAAAGGTTTTGCATCTTTCATGGTATTTTAGGGTTTTGGTTCCTTTCCCCATCCAATGATAATATTCCAAAACGGCGATCAGCATTCTAGACTCTATATATAGGCGTGTTTATATATCATGAAAGTAGAATTTAAACTGCCTAGGGGAACAAAGGAGATGGAAACAAAATGGCCTTGGTGAGAAAAGAGGAGAGAGGAATGAAAATGCAGAGGGCAGGGTGGCATGGGCAAAATATGCTTAAAGTATACTCTATACTTTCCCTTATAAAAATTCAGTACCCTGTACATGAATATATGCTAGTTAAAACATTATTTCTAAAAGGATAAATATATAAATGAAACTGGAGCAATAGCTATATTAGTAGACATTTACTAAAGTGCAATATGAAAACATCTCAGAGTCCCATCCCTAGACAATGGAACAGGAAAAAAAATCTCACCAACTCCCACCCCTGATGTGGGATTCCCCTCTGTATGCTGGGAATACTATTGCTTAATAAGGAATGTGCTTTGGGCTTACTGCAGCACAGAATTGGGCAAGGCAGAAATTTTTAAGCAGATAGAGGAGGAGAGAGTAGGCGGAGTCAGAGAGACACCATGTAACTGCCACAGGACAAAGACAACCTCACACCAGCACTGGCAAACCATGAACCTCATGGTAAAATATAAAATAATGGAAATGGGTTAATTTAAGATGCAAGAGCTGGGAAGAAATATGCTTAAATTATTGGCCAGGCAGTATTGCAATTAATATAGTTTCTCTGTGATTATTTCTGGTCTGGACAGCCGGGAAGTGAACAAGCAGTCTACAACAACACACCCCTAGACAGAGAACTACAGGCGGCAACTAATGGCTGCTGAGAGAGGGCATCAATTCAAGGGAGAAGATAAGAGAAATTGGAGCGAGGAAAGGGAAGAGGGATATGATGAAATTATATTTTAATTATAATACAAAATAAATACTTTTTATAAAGGAGACCAAACAGTATCACCTAAGTGATATTCACACCTCAGTTGTATGATTTAAAACTTTCCTGAGTGAGTGATACCTTTACATAGAAGAAGGGGATACTGTTTACTGTGAATTCCCTTTCCTGTCTAGTCCTTGCTCCCTATAAAAGCACAGTAGCAGTTTTTTGCTGCATGTATTTTGCTACAACCTCTACTTTTGTGCCTTAATAGAGACCCTTGAAAAGAAAGCACAGTACCATGTTTCAAGTGGACAGCTTTGCAAGTTTAGTCCTGCCATATAAGTCCTCACATATAAGTTCTCCACATTTAAAGACCACAAGTTATAAACAGGACCTCTGGTCTTCAAGAAGTTAAAGCTCCATTTCGGCTGCACACCAGGGTCACAGCCTGAGGAATACGCTGAACGTCTGTGAGTCTCAATGAGCTTGGGATTAGAAAATGGTTCAGCAGTGTATTCTTCAAAAGACCGGCAAAGTTGAACTCAACGGCATGTGGACAATGGTGGCGTGATGATGTCATCTGGAAGCTTTAAGGAAGCAAGTGTCTGAACTACAAAAGCTGAAAGATCTACTCAGCATATTTGTGAGTCTACTGGTCTTAATACTTACCAAATTTGAACATTTCTTAACTTTCATTAAAATATAATAGAACATATTGACATACTTAGATTTTAATAAGTATAAATCCCAAATAATGAGTAAATAAAAATAATTCCGTTAAATTTTCATTTTAAAAAAGAAGGGGGGAATAAGGACTGTCTCTGAAGTAAAAATAATTCCGTTAAATTTTCATTTTTAAAAAGGAGGGGGGAATAAGAGCTGTCTCTGCCTCTTGCCTGCCTGTGGGGCCTTTTCCTCCTATGGGGTTGCCTCATCCAGCCTTGATGCGATGTGCCTGGTCTCATTGTAGCTTGCTATGTTGTGCTTGGTTGATGTCCTTGGGAGGCCTACTCTTTTCTGAGGGGAGACTGGAGGAGGGTTCTGAGGGAGAGGGGAGGTGGAAGGGAGAGACTTGGGGAGGGGATGCAGGGGAAACTCTGACTGGGATGTAATGTATGAGAGAAGAATAAGAGAAAAGAAGTAGACCAAAAAGGGACCTCTTCAAAATTTTATAAAGTGACTTTGTGACAACACTTCTTGAAATATAGATACACACACACACACACACACACACACACACACACACACATACACACAATATAGTCTGCATAGATATGTATGTTATACATATAATCATGCATATATACATACATGTGTGTGGTACATGTATCATATACATACATATAGACCTGCGATCCCATAAGCACCACCAGATTCCCTGCCTCCTCTGTCCAGATAAAGGTTAGAAATCTGGGGCTGAAGAGATAGCCTAGCGATGAAGAACATTAGCTGCTCTTCCAAAGGACTCAGGTTCAATTCCCTGCATTTACATGGCAGCTCACAGCTGTCTATAACTCAAGTTCCAGTGAATCTGACTTCCTCACACAGACACACAAGCAGGTCAAATATAAACACACATAAAAATTAAGTGAAATAATAAACAAAAGTCTTCTTTTAAGAAAGGTTAGAAATCTACATAAAAAAATAAGCTCTTGGGTAGATGAGGTGCTTGAGAGCAGGCCTAACAACCAGAGTTCATTCCATGAGTTCCACAGGTAAAAAGAAAGAAATGATTTCTAGGAGTAGGTTTCTGACCTCTGCAAGAGCGCTGTGGCATGTGCATACCTTCACACACACACACACATACACACACACACACAAAACCAAATCAAGCAAGCTTCCATAGGCACATCTATAGGCGTGAGGCTCCGGTACTCCTTCACCATCCCCATTGCTGCTGATATCCACAGAGCATCAGCAGACTCCTGCCTGTGCTACCAAACTCCATGCCTTTTCCGAGCAGTGTCATGACAAGGGTTCTGAGAAGCAAAGCTGTCTTGGCAAGGAATAGGAAGCTGAGGAGCCAGGAGTGGCTTTGCAAAGTCTTCATCTAATAGAAGAGCCAAGAGACCTTCATTCTGATTTGGAATAGTTAGCAAATATGAAAAATAAATAACCAAGTCAAAACTGGAACTTCTATTCGGGGTTTACCTATTTTAATTTCATTAACCTCTATCTTCTCTAAGATCTTGTCACGTCAGGAAACTAGAGGAAAACAAAAGTACTGATGGAATCTTTAGGAGAGACAACGCTGACTCATTAATGTGTTACTGTGTATAACTATTGATATATTTTAAACCCTAAGTCATGGCTTCCTTTACTTCTTCTACAAGATTGGAAAGGCACTTTCCTATATAGCAATATGCAGAAACTTTCTCAAGACTCACTTGGGTTCCAGGAGTCTATTGTTTATAACTTTATAATCTTAATAACTTAAGATTTTAGTAAGTGAGTTAGCATTTCCTTCTCTTGATTTTATTACTTATAAAATCTGAATGTGATGATACAGTCAACATAAACTTAGGAGCTATACAAGGCTTGGCAATTATAAACATTCCTATTTTAGAGATGATCTTCTTGAGGCACAAATAAGTTGGTCACTTGAAGTGAGAAAGCTGTTGAAGAATAGTATCATGATAGAACATAGCTCACTAATCCTTAACCAGTTATTTTCATACTACAAATGACCACAAAGTATTATCCAGTGAACTTTCTCACATCAAATCAGCTAAAAATGTGTGGCTATCTATTATGATTTGGGATACTAAGCAGTGGAAAGGGGAATTTTTCATACTGTGATCATAGTGGTAAGAAAGAAGGTAGATACATGCTACTTTTTAGGACATGTACATCACAAATGTCAACGCATTTAAGTGGGAAATGGTGGACCATTTTGGGGTAGGGCTTACTGAGTGCTCTCTAGAGTGATTGGACATGTGCTTAAGGGGATTATGGGACCCTGGTTCCTGCTCTACCACACTCTGCTTCTTAGATAATGTGTTAAGCAATTTGCTATTCTGTGGGTGCCCCACCTTCACCATTCAGCCTCCCAAATACAACTCTAAATCAAAGAGTTCCCATGTTGTGGATGTAGAATCCAAAATTGCAAACCCAAATAAACATTGCCTTTTATAATTTTATCTCAAGTATTTTTGTTGTAGTAACAGAAAGATGACTAAAACCACTTACGCTTGTTTGTTTTGAAATGAGCCAAATGAAAACTGTCACAGTGTCTGACATTAAATGCTACACTATGATCAGAAACTATGATTCTTCCCTTAGCAAACACGTCATTCAAAGGACTCTGGGGAAAGCCTCCTTTGACCTGAAATAGCTTAAATGGCAGGAAATGTCTTCTGAACCATGTGCCTGTTTCCAAGAATTAAAGAATAAGAGTCCTTAATAAAAAGAATAAAACAAAATAGTATAGCTACAAAACACCTCAGCCAGAAGACTCTTTGTCAAACAGGAAGGTTAATAAAGGGAGAAAGAATTGGGGTGGTCGAGGAAAGTAACGAGTGAGATAGTAAAGGGACACCCAGACTTTTTCAACTAAGACATTATTCTGTACATTTTGTTTTGACCTGGAGTCCAGCAGGGGAGCCACTCTACTACCTCCTTCCCTGTAGGGCACTCACATTGCACAAATCACCAGCTAGAGAGAAGGTCACATCTCTGGGTTTCTCATGCACAGAAGTTATCTTTTGGAACAAATAAATGCGGTGGCTGGTTCTGGCTTTGTTTGTGTATCCCAAACTCATGGGGCAGAGAGTCTGGAGAAGTCATCGGACCCCTATTGTCAGGATTGCGACATCCTCCGGAGAGCAGCAGCCTGTCACTTCTGTAGAATAACACACTCTCCCCTCACAGCAGCAGGGGGTGATCGTAGAAAAGGCAACCTTCAGCTAAATCAGCATTAAATGGAGGCACTTCCAGCACAGACAGCAGTCTCAGAATTCTTAGTATGGTACAGAATGCTCAAAAGCACTAAATTTAATGTAAGTGGAAGAGCTATGTGATATACCACTTAAAACTTTCACGGACCACACATTTGATTTTTTTTTTCATTTTCAAATACTCTATGGAAAAAAAAAGATTTCTACCAGGGGTCAGGAAGCAGAGGGACTTCAGGACAAACTCATAAAGGGAAAATGGAACAAGACTGGGGTGAATGGGGTAGAGTACTTATCAGAGAGGTCAGTAAGAAAACAGACTGACTGATTCCCATGTCAAGTAACTAGTAACCATTTCTGTTGATAACAAAACTACCTGAGGCAGGCTAACTTTTCAAAAGATAAAGGTTTAGGAGTTCATAAACAGGAAATTCAATGCTATGGAACCAGAGTTGGCGTGGGCTCTGCAGAAGACCTCAAAGCAGATAGAAACACAATAGTACAAGCATGTGCAAGAGAAAGTAGCCAGAGGATGGCTGGGCTCCTCCAAAAATGGTTTGTTAGTCCATTTAGAACACCCAACTCTAATGACCTAATGACCCCCATGCCCCATTTCACACAGACTCCATCATCTGCTAACATCACTGCAGTAAGGATCAAAGTTCGAACACAAAAACACTGGGAGACACACTCAAAGCATATTCACATTATAGCAGCAGTGTGTCCCAGCATGAATGTGTGGACTAGGACTCCCCGGGTAGCAAACAGAACAGATGTCTGCCACCCGTCCATAGAAGAGTATTCATTCATAACCTAAATAACTCACCTTGTAGATGAACTGCTTTCTCTGTCTCATTTCTGGGAAACGCATGGGCTGACAGAAACTGATCACAATGCTTTGTACTATCCTAAGAGGACTCAGGGGCCTCTTGGGCTAAAGATTTTCAACCGTGTTATGTATATGAATCACGTGGCATAAATACTCTCAAGCCCTGGTATTCTCTCTGAAGTGAACCCCAGAGTCTTACTTGAGCCGTGTCTGAGGAGATCGGTCATGTATGGGCAATATTTTCCTCTGTGGTTTGATCTAACCTTTCTCCCTTCAAGATAAAGGGCCCTATAGCATCTCATCCAAATTTCCCATAATCTTTCAGGTCATTATTGTTTAGATGGAAATTCTTCTACTGGACCTTGAGTAATCTTTAAATGCATGAATTAATGTGTTTGATAGATCACATATATATGGATATATCACATACATTTATCTATAATTTTAAAGGTGTGTGCTAATTCACACCTTGATGCTCAGATGAGGTATCAGAAGTAGTCCAGGGCTAGGTGAAGTTTGGTTAAGGTGAAAAACAATGATGATAAATGTTGGCAGGGGTGTAGAGAAAGGGAACTACTTATTCCCTGCTGGTGGGAGTAAACACTGGTGCAGCCACTAAGAAAATCAGTGTGGAGCTTCCTTGAATAGCCAGAAATAGATTTAACACTTGATCTAGCTATACCATTCTACAGCGTGTACCTAAAAGATTCTACACCCTACTATCCAAATATTTGTTCATCCATGTTTTTGCTGCTCTATTAACAACATCCAGAAAACAACATAGATGTCCCTCAATAGATGAATGGACAATAAAAAAAGGTCTCTATGAGTTCAAAGCCAGCCTGGTCTACAAGACAGGACAGTCTTCAAAGCACAGAGAAACGTGGTCTCAAAAAATTCAAAAGAAAAATAAAAACATGAAATTAACAAATTAAATGGCTGAAACTGAAAGTTACCCTTCTGAGTGAGGTAACCTAGACCCATAAAGACAGACATCACACTTTCCTTCATCTGTAGGTGTTAGTTTGGAATCTTTAGATATGTGTGTCTCCTTCCTTGAGGTTAAGAAATTTTAAGGGGCCAGGGTAGTTATCAAAGAAAGGAAGCCAGAACACACTGATGTAATGGAGTTAAGGGGAATAATGGACCAGGAAGGACTAAATGGACTGAAGGCTGAAAGAGGGAGCTTGAAGAGGGACTTTGTTATGGAGAGGGATAACATCTGAAAAAAGTTGTATTAGAAACCACTACTGCAGAAACATTCTAAAACATAAATAGCTTAGATGGAGTTACCCTCTAATGGAGCTGCAGTGCTCCTACTAGACACCACAGGCTAACAAAGAATGACTTACCTCTACTAGAGCTGTTGGTAAGCGAGATTTCATAGGTCCCAAATATTACAGGTTATGCTACTGCTTCTGATTACTCACAAGAACTTGACTATAAGACCCTATGTTGAAGAAGTTACCATATACTTGAGTCATAGAATATATAGAAATCTAGCTAGTATAGATCTGGAAGTTTCAACCCTACTGGCTAGCTTACATCATGTTGGCAAGCACTATGTATACAATGGAAGACTAAAAGTAATTATCGTTCTTACCTAACTGTAAGTCCAGTGAGCTATAATACCCTGCCTGCAAGATATGCCTACTGGTGCAATAGTGGTGCAAACATCCTGAGAGTAACCATCTCTGATTGGAGTTAAGTTTCACCCCACAAGATGAAACCCATACTTGGCACTATCATCACAATCAAAACCTGTGGTTAGACAGGTCATAGGCTCTAGGGATGAACCTGCTAATGAGAAATAGTATTAAACCTGTTCTCTGATAACTTCTCTTTACACCCATAAATTATTGCCTCTCTCAACCCTCATTAGAGAAGCTTCCTTTTGCAGTAGATGGGTAATGAGTCAGGGTCCCACAAGTGGTCAAGGGACAGAGACTAAGTGACTTTGAAATGCTCAGTATGGGGTATCTATAACACAACCCACCAAAGACCGTCAAAGCCAGAAACAGCTGACTACAAGGAAGCAGTGTTCTCAGAAATATTATAGTTGTACATGTGAATTTGTAGTATTTGCAATAGTGTACACAAGACCTGTGTGAGCTCAGGTTAGACAAAATTCCAGCAGGGAGGGAGAGGTGGGCACAAAAATCTCACCTTTAGCTGGTGAACTACTGATAATTGATAGTCACTGATAGAGAGTTAGTTTTCTTTAATAATGTGGCCCTCTGTAGGCCTATAAAGTTCCAGTGGATGGTCACATGGCTAATAATATATAGGCAGCACTAATGAGACTCAGTGGGTTAAAAAAATGAGGGGTATAGAGTGGAAGTAGATGTGAGAGATAGAAGAATGGTTGAAAATACTCAAAATGCTCATATTCTCACTCCTCCCACTCTTCAACTGGACTTTGGGAGCTCAGTCTAGTGTTCCACTGTGGGTCTCTGCCTCCGTTTCCATCAGTTGCTGGATGAATGTTCTATGGTGGCATTTAAGATATTTATCAAACTGAATGCAGAGAAAGGGCAGTTCGAGAACCCTCTCCACTATTGCTTAGGGTTTTAGCTGGAGTCATCCTGTGGATTCCAGGGAATTTCTCTAGTGTCAGGTTTCTTGCTAGCCCCATAATGGCTCCCTTAATCAAAACATCTCTTTCCTTGGTCTCATCTCTGTCCTTCTTCCATCTTGACCTTCCTGTTCCCTTAAGTTCTCCCTCCCCCATCTCCTTCTGTTCCCCTTCTGCCCTCCCTTCCCCCACCACACCCCATGCTCCCAATTTTGTCAGTCAGTCTTGTTTATTTCCCTTCCCAGGTGGATTTATATATGTTTTTCTTAGGGTTCACCTTCTTAGCTTCTCTAGGGTCATGGACTGTAGGCTCATTATTCTTTGTTTTACAGCTAGTATCCACTTATAAGTGAGTACATACCAAGCTCAACTTTCTGGGTCTGGATTACCTCACTCAGGATGATTTTCTTCTAGTTCTGTTCATTTGCATGTAAATTTCAAGATGTCATTGCTTTTTACCACTGAGTAGTACTCCATTGTGTAAATGTGCTACATTTTTTTATTCATTTTTTTTGGTTGAGGGGCATCAAGGTTGTTTCCAGGTTTTGGCTATTACAAATAATGCTGCTGTGAACATAGTTGAACAAATGTCCTTGTAGTATGATTGAGTATCCTTTGGGTTTATGCCCAAGAGTGGTATTGCTAGGTCAGTTTACCTGAGCTCACCAACGCCAGCCAGACAGGGAAGAAACCAGCATAGGATCAAACTAGACCCTCTGAATGTGGGTGACAGTTGTATGAGTGGGGCAAACTGCAGGGCCACTGGCAGTGGCACAAGAATCTGTCCCTATTACATGTACTGACTTTTGGGGAACCCATTCTCTTTAGATGGATACCTTGCTCAGCAATATAGTAGGGAGGGTCTTGGATCTTCCCCAAAGCAAAGTCCCTCATCCTCTCTGAGGGGTAGATGGGGGTGGGGGGAAGGTGGAGGAAATTGGAGGAGGGGAGGGAGTGGGAACTGGGATTGGTATGTAAAATGGAAAAAAAGATAGTTTGTTTTCTTTTTTAGAGAATAAAGAAAGAAAAAGGAGAAAATACTCAAAATGCAATATATGACATTCTCAAAGAATAAAAATGCATTAAAATGTATGCTATGTACATATGTATATCTTCTTTATATGTGTGCTTAATGTTCCAAAGTATATTCATAATTTACATGCTATGTACTGTTTATATATTCCATGTATTATACCCTTACATTAAATTTTGGAAGTTCTATAATACCATTTGTATTCATTAAAAGAAAATATTCTTTACTTTTTATGTATTCACACACAGAGGGATTTCTACAGGGATGATACATTTTCCTCAAGTTTTAGCTATTTTCTCCCTAGGAAAGAGGTAACTTTTCTGGGTAGTGAGGCTAGAAAAAGAAACAGCCTGAACACTCCCTCTCCTCTTTGGACGCAGAACTTCCTGCAGGGATGATATATCTAATCCACTGCAGCTACCCACTGAGGGGCTGCCTAGGCAGACTACCTGCAAGGCAAGCCTGCTAGTTCACAGCAGAAACACTTGAAAGATCTTTTGATGCAGCTCTGAAGTCAGGTCTTCCCACTAGATGTATCAGTAAAAGCAATCATATTTGGTTCCAGGTGTGGGATGGACACGGGGTTTCTGTATCTTGAACACTGCAAATATGTATAACTACCTAAGCAAATGCCAGACAGCGGAAGAGGTAGTGTTTACTGTTTGTTTGTTTGTTTGCTTATCATGTGTGTGAGGGCATGTGGTAGTGAGCGAGGCACAAGCTCATGGAACCGATTCTTTCTCTTGACCTTTATATGGGTTCCTGAGATTGGCCTCCGGTCACCAGACATGCATAGCCGATGCTTTAAGTCTCTAACCATCTTGCTAGCACTCCCTAACTGTCTTGCTAGCGTGAGGGAAGTTATTTCTAAGCTCCTCCTAACTGTGTGGAAGCTGGGATAGAGGTAAAATTAGAAACTCTATAAGCAAGAGAGGGAATGTGAACTTATCTATGGGAACTGCTTTCTCCTAACTTGGCTCGGCTGCATAATTTGCAGCATTTGCTTCCCTATCACTCCTTTAACATTTCGTCCAAATATCATTCATGCAATGGGAATATGAAGATGTGGGAAAGCTCTACCCAATTCTCTTGGAAATAGAGTACACTCATATTCATTCGTGTGGTTGTCAATACTTCCTTTATTAATAAAATATAAAAAATTACTACTCAGGGAACACTACCGAAGAGGAAACAGAAAGATTGTAAGAGTCAGAGGATCGGGGGTTTGCTGTGAGATAGTGTCTCTTAATGATGCCCGAAACTACAGCCATAAAAATCTCACCCACATGACTGCCCAGATGTGAGCTGAACAAGGATGACAACAGTGGACATGCCAAAGTGGACAAGGGAAAGTTCAGGAGGCCTCAACCCTACACAAAGAATTCTAGGCAATTAAGGGATAGTGAGAATCTAAGACACAGTGTTCCTCTGGGAAGAGAACACCAACTTATTTAATTCAACACCAAATGATCAGCCCTGACCACAAATAGACAAGTAACAGGTTACATTTAGAACTATATGAATATACATATGCATACATGCCCATAACAGCCATTAATGAAAGAAAAAAGGGCCGTGAATTTGAAAGAGGGCAGGGAAGGTTTTATGGAAGTGTTCGGAGAGAGGAAGGAGAAGGATACATGATGTGACTATATTATAATTTCACAAATAAAAGAAATAAAAAACTTACAGCTTTAGTGTCTGGAGCAACTTGTTCGCATGCTTTGCCTTCAGGTGAGTTGAACCTTGGGCATTAGTTTTTCTTGAGGATGTGACCACAGGTAGACGGGTTGAGCAACTCTCTAAGTTGACAAAGGATTGAGAGCAAAAGCATCTCCTGCCTGGATGGTAACTTCGGGCTAGGCAAGGGCAAGGTGGAGGTACTCCCACTGAGAGGGCAGGCGAGGATGCTGGGCAGGACTGCTCCCAGCTAAACTTTTGGCTGAAGACATTCTCTAATTCATAAGATGCTCTTTTAAAGTGACAGCTTTTTCTTCCCATATTTCTTTTAATTAATAACCCCATGGAATCTCTTTCATTAAAAATGAATTTTACCTTTACTCTGAAATGTCAAACATGAATAAAAGGAGTAGCTTCTTCTTGCAGAGAATATTTTTATGTAGATATCAATTTGCCTTTTCTTTGACAGATTTTAGCAGTAGAATGAGCTTGTTGAAGCAATATTTCTCTTCCTTATCATACCAGTGACCTCTTTCTTATGTTCTTTTATAAGCAGATGAATGGAAACAAATGGCATTTTAAAAGGTAAGTCCTTCAAATATACTAGATAATTAAGAATGAGTGGAGTTTAAAATGCTATAAAGCAAGTGGTTGCTTTTTACTTCTAAATACACAGATTGGGGGCTGAGTTGAGCACCGCAAGATAAATTTTTTTTAAAAAAAACTGAAATAAAAATGCAATTCAAACTTTATGTGAGACTGGAAATTAAAAGGTTAAATTATCTTTTAGTTTATAAAACATTCCAGGAATATTAAACACATATTGGCAAAGCACTTCCCCAATGGGTTTGAACACTATCTCTCATAAAGAGAAACAGATTCATGCAATCACAACTTCAATAGTCACAGAGGCACAGGAAGAAGGACAGACTTTCAGCAAATAGCTAGCAGAGAGGTCACCTGAGCAGTTAAGAATGAGTTTAGAACCTGCAGCTCAAAGGTGACTTAACCGTTAGGTCAGTTTAAAATTGGTGGATGCTGATTTTAGTGCCAGAAAATGAAAGAAAGAAAGAAAGAAAGAAAGAAAGAAAGAAAGAAAGAAAGGAAGGAAGGAAGGAAGGAAGGAAGGAAGGAAGGAAGGAAGGAAGGAAGGAAGGAAGGAAGGAAAGAAGGAAAGAAGGAAAGAAGGAAAGAAGGAAAGAAGGAAAGAAGGAAAGAAGGAAAGAAGGAAAGAAGGAAAGAAGGAAAGAAGGAAATGGGAAATCTGTCCATTGACTGAGACTGGAGCATTGCATTTCAAGACTCAAACACGCCAAGCCTGAAACATAATATCACAGCCCTTGTCTGTCTCTAAGTTATTCATCAGTGTTACCCACACCACTTTAGAGTTTAATACTGACAGAGGCTCTGGTACGTATGTGGAGTTTTGCAAGTGGTGGTAGATGTATTCCTTTTGAAAAGGTAGTATTCCTTTTGAAAACTCAACTCAAAACTCTGACATCCCTGTGATTTTCAGTGCACCTTGTTGCTGAATACAAAATTCCTGTGAGAAAGGGTTGTTCCTTTCATTCATTGACTGTGAGTGCCATCGGTATTGTTTTATTTCTGAATTTGAAGTAAGCCCCCGTGCACCTCTTCTGTACACAGAAGTTTAGAAAGGAAAGATGCTTCCCATTTTCCCCCTGCAAACAAACAACTAAAGATTCACCCCCAAATTTTCAGTTCAATACCAGGGAAAGTATCCAGGTGCCTCCTAGATAATCCCAAATATGATGCTCCTTTACTATTTTAGACGTTTTAGCCAGCTAAAGAGTATTTGTTCATAATATTCTCTGGTCAAGTAAACATTTTTTGTTGGTTTGTAATTTTCAAATTTTTTCTAACTTTTCAAAAATGTAATATCTGTACATTCTTGTTAAAGAAATTTTCACAACTATTTTAGTATTTTTCAGAATTAACTAAAGCAAAGGCCTTAGGTTTAGTCCACAATACCACCACGAAGAAGAAAAATGGAAGAGGAGAAGAAGTAGAAAGAGTGAAAGAAAGAGCAAGAGGAAGAGGAGGACAGGAAGATGGAGAGAAAGGGAAAAGTGAGGGGCGGGACATTCCAACCCCGCTCCCTTTCTTCCTGTTACCTTCGTCTCAATACATGCTGCACTATGCATATTAAATGCAAACACCAGCAAAGAAGTAGTATGCACTGCATTAAATGGATGGATCTGGTAACACTATTATTCATTCATAATAATAATATCCCCGGAGTGCAGAGAGCTGGAGATACAGAGGAGAGAACCGCCTGTTTGAGAACTCAACAGTGGGTCTCTGGAGAAAGAGCATCTGTTCAGTCCATTATTTGACCCTCAAAAGCAGCATGCAGTAGATTCTGAGCACAGGCAGAAGCTGCTTGTGTGGGAGTTTGAAGAAGGGGGTATAACTGGAGCTGGTGAGAGGAAAATGGGGTGAGGCTCCAGCTGAACCCTGATCTGGAGCTGGAGTCCAGATAATGTGACTTATTTCAGTGTAAAAGATGCAGATCTTCTTCCTTTTCCCCTCTAACATATTTATTTTCCTATGCTTCATTACTGCAGCCAACAGCTAACTTCCATAGAATTGTTGGTTCCAAATTTAAAAACAAAATCTAATAGACAAACAAACAAACAAATAAACCCCTCACTACTCTAAAGAAATGCACCAAGTCAGGCAGTGGTGGCGCATGCCTTTAATCCCAGCACTCGGGTGGCAGAGGCAGGTGAATCTCTGTGAGTTCGAGGCCAGCCTGGTCTACAAGAGCTAGTTTCTGGATAGGCTCCAAAGCTACAGAGAAATCCTGTCTCGAAAAACCAAACAACAACAACAACAAAATGCACCAAACAGAATGGGTTAGAGAAACCCTTTGCAAAACTACCAAGTACTCTTTCCTGACTTTGGTGCTACAACACGCATACCTTTTGATATATTTGCAAACACTTTGGAGAAAGTGGCTACCTTCGAAGAAAGGTGACAGACCCCTTGCAGGCACATTCCCTTGCTTCACCCCCTCTCCCATGAGTCTTTACAGATATTGGTAATAAGCTATTTGGTGACTAGGTATGGAGTGTTTTTATGAACCAGTTGGCAGTCAGTCTCCTTTGATGGAGTCATAAATCCACCAGGCTGGATCCTGTCTATCTCACTTTTTACTGGCACAGACTCCATAAATCCTAGTGTTGAGACTCCAAACATTAATGACACCATTTTCTTGCTCTAGAAGGGGCATAGTCTCCTATCACAGAGAGCTAACTTTCAAAGGATCTATAATACATACTAATGTACCATGTACCTGAATGGTGCTTCCAAACACAGTCATTTCCACAGTAACCACAAAGGCACTGGTTAAAAGGAAACTAGTTGTGGTCAGGGCCCAATACCTCCCATCCCCTGTGTGTGCCTCTCAAGGGGCAATTGACTTCTATGCACGGAATTAGCAGTTGAGGTTTTTACTCTGAAGTTCCCATTTCAAACTGAATATTTCCTAAAGGGCCGTGACTCTCCTGAACTCCTGCAGATAGCATCACTCTCTGGAGAGTGAAACTGTGGGCACCAAAGAAATCCAAATGAAAGCAAACGCCAACTTCAAAAAGCGCTCAGCAAATTGAGAATAACACGGTGTAGAGGGGAGACAAGGAAAATGAATGACTTTCTCCAGAAGAAATTACTGTGACTTCCTTGGGTCATCTGAGTGTCTCCGGCTATTTAGCAGAACTGCTTGATTTGATACCTTTGGGGAAAGGTTATTGTGGTAGAATGCCAAAATCTCCAAAATGCACCTCCCAGGTGGGAGGAAAAGGGCATGCTGTGAACTGAGATGCTATTTTTGGCCAGAATAGTCAGCTATTATAAATTCATTCGAACCACAGGGCAGCTCTCTGCTCTCTCACTTGCAAATGTATGTTTTAAACCCCTTAGTAATCTCTAAACATGCACATGCATTATAATATTTATTTTACTCTTCATGGGTGACAGCCTGACTGAATTTACTGTAAGCATCTGAAAACCCTTCTTCTGAATAAGCAAATGCTTCTGAAAAGATGTTCCCCGAAAAGCCATTAAGGTGACCCTCAGAATCATCATGGACACCTGTAAGTTCATGTTTGTTGAGTCCTAACTTTTCTCATATGCCTCTGAGGACAGAAACAAGTGAATCAGTTGAGTTAGTATATAAAGTAAAAACAATAAGTCCCTAAAATGACAAACCATGTGATTGAATATAGATATTGTTTGGGACTGAGGAGAAAAGAACTCACAAATGCACTATGCCTAAAATCATATTAAAATGTTAGTTCCCTAAAGAAAGATTGTAACTAAACATTGTGTGCATGCTTAGTTATAGTATACGATTACTCAGTGTGCTTACTTATAGTATAGGATGTACTCAATACAGAGAATATTTATTGGCTCTTGTTGTGGTGGTGGTGTTCCAGAAATGACAAGGGAAACTAAATGTAAGATGTTTGGATGCAAAAATCTTATGCATTCCAAATTCAAACGAATCCTGAAAGGTACCGTAGAGGAAGAAAACAGCATACATTGCAGCCTTAGCGTTCATATAAACCTTGCCTTTCCATTCATAAGAAGTACTTCACTTTAAAAGAAGATGGGCTGACAAGAAAGACATCATGTTTCCAGTGGCTCCCTCATTGATGTTAATTCTTGGGAATTAAGACACGGTATGAACTTTAGAAATGGAAAACATGGTAATTACTAAACCCATCCCGTCTGGAATTTGAGAAACTGCTCCAGAGGCATACTGAAGGGTAAGAGCTCTGTCAACTTTTGTCCTGGCCACTGGATGCGGAAAAGTCTTCATTCCGTCTGGAAGCAGACCAACAGAGAGCCTTAAATAGAATCAGCTTAAGGGCTCAAAAGACTCCATAATTAGGTCTCTGCTTCATCTAAAATGCACATGACAAACTTCTAGAATTGCTGAAGTTGCTGCTGTAACTCCCATAGCCGAAAAGAGAAGTAGAAAACCTTGGAGGTAGAAAACCTAGGCCGGCCCTGCTACGAACGGCTGTCGGGTAGCCTACAGGTCTACCTCTCCCAGCTCACATCTTACAATGCTGACTTCCAGTACAAATGAGGTGATGCCTGGCTGTGTAAACTGGAAAGCATAAGGTTCGTCATCCTGAAGGTGACTGTTTTATAGATCATATCCTGAAAGTGAAACTCAGAGTAAATTTGCAATCCTGTTGATCAGTTGAAGTAAAGACAGCCATACATATACTCTGCTCGGAGGCAAGCGTATTGTTAAGATCTCTGAGAGGTAACTGGGAAAAAAATGTCTATGGAACCTTCCATGCCCAAGCCCTGGGGGCAGGCGGTGCTCCCCCATCATAGTCCCTGTTATCAGGTGATCCTAAATGGCTAATGCCAAAGTTACTGCACTCTCCTGAAGGCACTAGGCCAGCAGGTTTGTGCAGAATCTGCAGGCACAGATGATTAGAAGGAGCAGCTGGAAGTTAACTCTAATTGTGATTTAACACCAATTAGTAGTGGTCATTTTCATCATTCTCTTTCATGAGGCTCTTTGCCAAAGTTGTCAAGGGTATTGTGTGCATGCGTGGTTTCTGAAAACAGTAATGATGTTCATTGCCGAAGTGAAAAACAGCGCTCAGGAGAATGGCAGACTCATATTTCATTCATTCACTTATGCATTTCGCAATACAGAAGGTGCTATTCTGGTCTTTTGCAATAGAAAAGATCCACTTAAAGGAGTTCATTGTTTGGATGAGAGATCAGAATATAGACAGGAAAACAAATTGCCACAATCAATGCTGTGAGACAAAAAGATGTAGGTGGCATATCATACACAGTCCAGACTTTGATGGAAGCAATATTGTCTTTTGTTCCAAGTCCGCACAGTGATCTTTTCCCATCAGCTAAAAATCAGTGGGTCTGAGGGATTGGAGGAGCTGTCATATGGTGTTAGCTGTCATCACGTGAGTTTGTGAAGGGCAAAGAAACACTGCAGCTGGAAATCCCATTGTCACATCCTACGCCATTTTCCCAAAGATGTTGGCATGTACTTCTGAAATCTACACAGTACACAGGTTATGTACACCAAGCAAGAACTTCAGGGAGGTTTTTGGTAGCCATTTCTAGAATGTTTTCATTCACAAGACTGCTGAAATACCTCATTGCTCGCAGAAGTAAAAAGATATTTCAGGATGCTGGAGTCACCAGGATAAGCATGCACTCTGGGAAGAAAAGCAGCTACCAAATTTCAAGCCTGTGCCAGTGCAAGCATGCAGCTAAACCTTTGCTTCTTCCTGCAGCAAAATAAAGCACAGGGCTGGTGGGTGCTTTGCTTCCCCATAAACCTGAGGGCTAACTTCAGGTGAGCTAGACTCAAGAACAGCACCATGTCTAGCTTTATGGGCGAAGGGAATTCCCTAAGTCTCACCCCACTGGTCTCCCTGCTTTACAAAGCCATATGAGATGATGCTTTGGGGCATTTCTCTATCTCCTAATGGGAATCCTTCTGTCGTGATTAACCTTTTCCTTCAACTCTTTCTCTCCTCCTGTTCATTCTCTCCTTTCCTCGTTGTTTTCCTTCTGGTTGGAAATAGGGTCTCGTGGTATAGCCTGGGCTAGCCCTGAACATCTCCAAATTCTCCTTCCTCAGTCTCTTAACTGTTGGAATTACAAGTATGTACTGTCTGGCACCCAGTTTGTAATAGTTAATCTTGATTGTCAACTTGCTTGGATTGAGAGATGCATGCCTACGAGATTAGCAGAGAATTAATTATTCTTGGCTGTCTGAGGGGGCACTCCCAAAGATGATTGTCATGTGGGATAGTGACACAGTACTCAGGCATCTGAACTCACAACTACTCTCAGGCAAACCAGGAAGGTGCTTTGAGAACACAATTGAATGACAGTTTTCAATTTGGCATCACTTTCTGTTGGTGTCCAGTGGACTCCACTCTACAACAGCTATAGGAGTATTAGACACACTTTCTCTAGTACCGCTTGGTTTAGAACTTTTATGATAGCTGAAAAATTCAGCAAAGCTGTGGGGTGAAAAAGAATGACCCCCAGTCTTGATCTAGAGCCGTGGTTTTCAAGCTGTGCTAACCCGTTGGGGGTGCTTATCATATATCCTACACATCACACACTTACACTGTAGTTCATCACGATGGAAAAGTATAGTTATGAAGGAGCAACAAAATAATTTTATGGTTGGGGGTCACCGTAACCGTATTAAAGGGTCGCAGCAATAGGAAGATTGAGAACCACTATTGAGATCCATAAAGGAGTCTATATCTGTAAATAGAACCCCCTCAAGGAAGTTACACAGGAAGCACTTCTTTGATAGATATTTTAGCCTCCATTAACATTATGTAATGTGGATTAGGGTTTTTTCTTATCATAATATAGCTTACAACATTTTCCTTTGAGAATTTTAGATTTTGATGGATAGTAATTTTGGTCCTCAGTCCCAACAAAAAGCCATTCTCTACACAACCCCATATGCCTTGGTGCTGAGCAAATTTCAGGGCTCTTTAGTTCTACAGAGACACAACTCTCCCTGCTTCTCCTTATTTTTAGGGCTTATGATTGTCATCTTTTGTGATAAATTTGTCTATGTGTTTCATAGCCTTTAATGTAAAGGTTAATAAACAATGTTCCATGTCCAACGGGACAACTTCTCATTCTGTGTATTTATTCTAAGTGATGTAGTAGCCAGCACGGTTCCTAAGGTCCTGACTTGAGAGCAAAGAGCATAGCAGAATGTGGATGGTGATGCAATATTTTGTCATGTGCCATATTACTCCTTAAATGATGTTGAATTAAAATGCATGTGCTTTTGCCACTGTGAAGTCCTTTGCAATGCAAATGACAGAGATGCCAGCATCCACTGTTGATGTTGGATCATGCTCTGGTTGGAATCCTACTCACAGATGGTAAGCATGACATATAGCTTGCTTTGTTTGCTTGTGTGCTTGCTTGTTTATTTGGGGTTTTCCGCTTATTTATACTGAAGCACAGTATGAAACACATTGAAATCAATCTCTCACTCACATGCGAGCTCATGCTGTCTTCTTAAAGCTAAACGTAATCAAACAACAAATTTCATAATCTTTCACAAAGAGCTTTAAAAATATATCTTTAGTCCTAAAAAATGTTTCATAAACAAGACAAGAGCAACAGCCATATCAATGGGCATATTAACATGGAATGGGGGAAGTTCCCCAGGGTACCACCTTTACACTCAAGGCTTTTAATCTACATTAAATAGTAGAAATACTGACAATACTGGACTCAAATAACTTGGACACCAGTAAAATCTTTGACACCAACTTTCTATGTAAACATGGCTGAAACCCTTCACATTCTTAGCTTGTTTTTCATCTACAATGAAATCAATCAAAATAGGTATTCTATAAAAATCATTTCTTATTCTTGACAATCCTCTCCTTGAAGTGAAATCCATTGTCATCACCTTTCTAGACACATCTCTTGAGATAAACTGTTTAGTCCCCTTGGTGACCTTTTGAAACCTGAGTGGACCCTTTCACAGACATGCCCTGAATCTATGCTGATCTCTATTCTGTGGTCTCCTGGACAGCAGACCCTGGGCCTCTCCCCAGTGCCCCCATGGCTGTTAGTAGAAAGGTATATTGAATATACACTGAGCTAACCAATGCTTTCTGCTGAAGTGTCACACTTCAGCAAAGTGTCTTGTCAGAATATGTACAGAAAATAGCAAACACAATCTCTCACTCTTCTTATTTAAGTAGTTACTCTGGAGGGAAATATGTTCCTGCTATCTTGAAAGTGAAGAAAAATATTCAGAAATAATTCGCAGTCTCAGCCAAGCTTAATGTAGCCGTAAGTGCTAATGTAGCATTTATTTTAAGCTCCAAGGAAATGAAATTCTCTTGACAGCCTCATGTACAAATATACCTACCAACTTTTAAATGGCTCATTTTCTTATATTCATAAAACGTAATGTCTGTGGGCTTCAGCAATTTTTTTTACAGAAAAGGGTTCCAACAAAATTACCAATGTATCCGCCTATCTGAGAGACTCTGAGAATACAGATTTCTTATAAACCTTTATAAACGGTGCATTGTTGGTCCTCAAGACTATCTCTAGCTTGAATGACCAACTAGAAGTCACAAGAACAGCACAGAGTTACAGTAGTGGCTGTGCCCTACTGCAGCCGAAGTATACAAAGTCAGCTTAGCAAAAGAAAGGTTGCCTGGGAAAGGCTGGGAAAGCTACAGAACAGCACCCAGCCTCCTCTCCCTAGTTCATCCAGCAAGAGTTACAGAAGTGTAAATGATCACATGCTCGTTCAGTGAACTTCCCATAGGGCAGGAAACCCTGACTGCTTTTAGGACTGGAGAGGGAGGAGGAGAGGGAGTGTGGGGGGGGGGGGGAGGGAGTGGGGGGAATGGGAGGGTATGGGGAGGAGGGGAGGAAGTGGAAATTTTTATAAACAAATAAATAAATAAATTTAAAAGAAAGAAGTGTAAATGGAATGTCAACCATAAAATTCACTAGGGATATAGTATCCGGGGAGTTCACCTGTAGGCATCTTCTCCCCAGCTTGTACCAAAATTCCACAGAATAAAATAAAGACATCACAATGTTTATATAATCCATATTATCTGTATAAGCAATTTAAGCACAGAAAGTGACTCACTAGCCAGAGTGGTAGGAATCACCTACAATCCAAATCCTCAGGTTAATCGTTTAAGTAACGCTTTAAAGGACATCCGGGACTTCTGCATTCAATCTGTTTTTATGTAGTCAGCACTGCTGAAGAACCATTAGGTAGAATGATTTAAATACAACTAATTTAAGAGTCCAGTGGGAGTATTTTGGAATCTATCACCCACACTGAGTGTATCAGGTGTTATGGGCACTCCTTCAGCCAATAGCTTTTTAAGATGCCAGCCCATTTTGGGTGTGGTCTCATATACTATTAAGTGCAGACAAAAAGCGTGAGCATGCCTTTTTGCTGCTGGATTTGGCTCCAGTTCCCAGCACATGCAGAGGACTGTGGATCACTACCCTGACTGTGAGTTGATCCTCAAATAAGTAAACCTTATTGTTACTCCATTCCTGGCTACTGTGGAACTCTTTGGTACTGCTACAAACTGGCACCAACTCTCTCCTTTGACTCAGACCTGCAGAAGGTACTGAGTCCACTACACACTCATTCTTTTATCACCACCAGAAACAGCATCGTGAACTGGTTAAGTGTATAAATACATAAATAAATTCAGCAAATATTTCAACTCTGATGCTTTTTCTGACCATGTCTAAACTCATAATAAACAAGGAAAGTGTGTTCTCATCACAGAAAACAGTATATCCACCATGTTCTTTTGTGTAATTCAGTTTAGATTCTGAATTCCACACAAGAGGCTAATCTTCTGTTGTCTGGTGGAGTGTGTGGCTCCTCTAGGAAGAGTTGCTTTAAAGGCGTAAAATTAAATAGTGACAACCAAAACAAAATTTAGAACTATCTTAATATCTATGTTTTAGGCACAAATTTTATGGAAGTAGCCAACCAACATCTAATTGCATTTCAGGCCCACCCCATGCGACAGACCCTATCCCTGAATAAGTAAATAAAATACAGGATTTATATTATCAAAGGTTTCAGGTTACAAGTAAACATCTCAGACTTCCAATACCATGAGATCAGAGTCTCCTTAATATATTTCATTGATATCACAACCTGCTTTGCCAAAAATAAACAGACACACTTTTGTGCCGAAATTTTAGAACTAATAAATTAAATTTGATTTATTACTAATTTTTTATTATTTACTGAAGTATTTAGATTTTACACAAAGCTTATACTCCAATTTCCCTTAGAGCAATGTTTGAAAGACACCAGCCTGGTCCCCAATAAAGCAGTTTCTGACCTGAGTGAGAAGCAGGAACTTTGACCTTCAGTGTGAACTCACTCGCTTTTCACACTAACTGCCAGTCTATCCTTGCTCCTGCATGCTTTCTGCCTGGCTCTGAAGCCACTCTTATTTGTATGATAGTTTCTGGTTTATAGTGGCCCTCAAGTAAGGGGTCTGTGCATTCTGTTAAAGGCAGAAAGGTTTCTATTCGTATGGCTGGTTTCCATCTTCATCCAGCCCTCTGCATCCAGCAGCGGACACATGTAGAGCCCATGGGTAGCCAGTTGCTTGTCTGAAAACAGTTTCTAGAAACACAACAGTGCTTGTTTATTAGCCCATTTATACTGGGGGCCTTTTATAAGAAGAAAGGCAGGGAGTCCATCACTCCCTGTCCCACAGTGAGAACACGGTGAGAAGGTAGCCTTTGCAAACTCCAAAAAGAGAGCCCTCACCATGGAACAAAATGGGTCAGACACTCAGTTCAGGCTTCCTAACCACCAGATTGAAAAATTCTTATTTAAGATAGTCCATCTTTGGAATACTATATCCCATTCTCAGAACCTCTGCCTTTCCATGAGTGAAATGATGGCTATTGTGCCCTATCTGCATTGCTGGCATTTAATACAATTGATTTACAAAGCGCACTGAAGTTCTTGGTTCAATTCTGATATGGCTGACTAGTGTAGGAGGATGGTCTTTTGCTACAATGGTAAAACTGAACAGTTGAGGTAGGCATACATGCTAAAGTTTTCACTATCTGTGCCTTGATTCACAAAGTTTGCTAGTCTTAGCTCTAATTGTTCTATAAAATTACCAGAACATTATTGTTACATGAACTTTTTAAATAGAAGAGTGTAAGGTTTAAGTTTCTTTTCAGGAGAACCTCATTTGTATAGCAGGAGATGAGGGCAAGGAACCAAAGAATCACCCAGTTCCTCTCTAGCATAGCCACAGAAAATCACATACTCCACATCTCCACTGAACCAGTGCATCAATTTATAAAGTGGTCAGAGCTGTACTTCACTATGGCTGAGAAACTGGATTCAAAATCTGATCCCCTGCTTACTAGAAGTATAATCTTACTCAATGGCCGTGATCACTGTGAGACCCATAGCTCACTAAGAGCATAGTCTCAGTTACACAGTGAGTGACAATTGTTCAACACAATCGTTCTTACAGTAACAACAAGAGCAACCTCCTTTTTCTCAATTAGTAAAGCAATGGGGAATGAAGTAAATGAGCAAATGAGACATCCTACAAACTGTGGAGCACGTGTCTGTGAAAGATGTCTATGGAAAAGCTTGGCAGGAATTGTGGGAAGTCTGTAGAATCAAAGAATGGTTGAAATCCAGATCTTGACCCACAAATTATTTAGTCGGTGTAAATACCACTCTCTGAACCTTCACCCTCTTATAGTTGAAATGAAGATTATTATGACTTGTACGTGGGATGCTGACATTAACAATATTATCTTATATAAAATACCTATGCCTAGACACATAAAATAGGCTGTTTGAATGGTAGTTGGTATTACTACTCTTTGGAAGACAACTCCTTCATAGTTCTCTTTCACAGTTTTTTTGGCTGAGAATAAAGTAGCAGAGACTGGCAACACATCCTGTTCTCCAATTAGCCAAGTTACTAAATAACCCACAAGAGCAGAGGGATGGGATTGTGAATTAGACTGGAATTATTATCAGAATGAATAGAATTCAAAAGCAATGCAAGATATAACAGACTGGAAATGGGAGAAGCCACTCATAGCAGCACACTAGTACCTGTAGAGACAAGTATATGGTCCCCAGATACTGATTAAAACATAAAAACAAATGCATGTTCTTGGTCTGTAGCTCAATTTTTTTAACTGGTGGAGCCACAATTATACAGGTTGTCAGCTATAATAACCAACAAAATGTGTGTATGTGTGTGTGTGTGTTGTACATGCAGAGCTTGCTTTATGATTGACTTATTTTGATGAAATTTATATTCTATTTGTGATCTGTTTGAATCATTCCTTCTTGAGACTGTGCCCTGCCACTGTATTAGTTGGTATACTAGCTAGTTTTATGCCAACTTGACACAAGCTGTCATCTGAAATAAGGGAGCCTCAACCAAAAGAAAAAGAAGTCTCTTTAACACCCAACTTGGGACATTTTCTTAATTAATGATTCATGGGAGAGGGCCCAGCCCATTGTGGGTGGTACCATTCCAAGGCTGGTAATCCTGGGTTCTATGAGAAAGTAGGCTGAGAAAGTTATGATGAGCAAGTCAATAAGCAGTACTCAGTCCAAGGCTTCTGCATCAGCTCCTGGGTTGTGAAATAGGACTTAAGTAGGTAAATATCTGTTACACTTGTTTATGCTGCATTTGTTTAACAATATGTAAAGATGTGTTGCTTTGCCTGCCTAAGCACCTGATCAGTCTAATAAAAAGCTGAACAGTCAATATCTAGACAGCAGGTCTGGTTGGCTGAGGGAATGAGTAATAGGGGGAATCTAGGCTCAAGAGAGAAGAGAAAAGAAGAGAAGAGAAGAGAAGAGAAGAGAAGAGAAGAGAAGAGAAGAGAAGAGAAGAGAAGAGAAGAGAAGAGAAGAAGAGAATGAAGGGATAAAGAGAAGTAGACATGCCAAGGCCAGCCAGGCATGCAGCCGAAGTCAGTCAAACACGGAGTAGGACATATAGAATAAAGGAAAGACAAAAGTCCCTGAGGCAAAACAAATTAAGAGAAATAGGTTGAATTAATTTATAAGAGCTAGTGGGAAAAGCATAAGATAAGGCCAAGCATTCATAACTAATGAGTCTCCTTGTGAAGCTTTGGGAGCTGGTTGGTGGCCCCAAAGAAAGCCTGTTATACTCCTGCCTCCAGGTTCCTGCCCTTCTTGAGTTTCTGTTCTGACTTCCTTCGGTTATATACTACAGTGTGGCCATGCAAGCCAAATAAACTCTTTCCTCAGCTCACTCTTGGTTGGAATGTTTCATTGCAGCAATAGCAACACTAACTAGGGCAGTGGGTTATTTAATATTAATTCCCTGGGCTCTGATTTCTTCACATGACTGAAGGAAGAAAAAAATACCCATCTTATGTCACAAAAATGTCATAAATATCAGATGAGATTTGATGTAAGTAATCTATTTTGAAAAGGACCATGATAGTATGTATTCTGCAAAATGTAATATAAGGGTTTAAGTTCCCTTACTGAAAGGGGAAGAATTCCAAATCAGATCCATTTTGAAGTAGTGTGACTATGAGAGCTTCAAATAGCTGTTTGTGTATGGAAACCTTACAGCAGAAAGTAGAGTAAGGATCCAAGAACCGTGGGTTCCCTAACAGCAGGCAAAATATTTGATCCATGTTTGGGTCCTTCCCTTTCATCCATTCCCTGCTAATGTCCAATTGTTGATGTTTCACATGATGTGCACTTGAAGCTTTCTGAGCACAGAGTCTGGGGTTCACCCCTGTTCTCTACAACCATTTGCTTGTCCCACAGTTCCTAGATGGATATTCAATGACAATTGGTTAACAAACATATGAACTGAAACCTTGTTCTAATACAGATAAAGTGTTTGAAAAGTCAGTGGGATTCCCATTCCTACTGACCTAGACATCTCTTGGACTCTACATAAGAAGCACATTGATTTAATTCTATTTGTTTCTGTATTGCTACAGTGTGGACATTAATTTCTATATTGATGGGCTTGTTTGCCTTCACATTAGCTACAAGGAAGGTTTTAAGAGCCTGTCGAAAGGAAGGACTATTATTCCAAAATACTTCAGAATAGACAGGCAATCATTTTATGTGAAGTTCCTTAAGTGCAGTTATACAAATGTGTATTTCATTCTTGGCCATAAAAGAGTCTTAGTCAATGCCCGACGACCTATAAATCAGAGAGAGGAGGTTTCTTTATGCAAATAACTTTATGTCACACTCATCAATAAAGAAGCAGATGGTAATGAAGGTCAAATTTGCAGGAGCACCAGAACAAATGAATCCCATCTCTGTTTTCAGGGTATGTCAGTGTGGCAAACCCCTTTTTCTGACGGTGATCTTTGAAAAAACTGAGGAAAAGGAAGCTTTGTGAATCAATTATGAGATGAGAAGGCGCGTTTAAAGAGCAATGGGAATAGAGAATGCATAGCCAGCTTGACTGACATTCCCAACTCGAAAGACAGCCATACCATCAAAGAAAGATGCTGCTGTTCCTTTAAGAGCGGTGTCACAAACTCCAGGAGCAAACCACATGTGATGGGTATCCTTGGTTGCCAACTTGGCTACATTTGGAATTAACTAAAAACCAAAAGGCTGAATACCCCTGTGAGGGATTTTTCTTGATTCTATTATTTGAAGAGGGAAGATCCACCCTAAATCTGGGTCGTTTGAGGTGGGAAGCTCCCCCTTAAATTTGGTGGCAGCCTATATGAAGGACATGGAAGAAGGGATAGCTGGATCTTCGCCTGCTTGACTCACCCTCTTTGGCAAGTTCATTCCTTCACTGCGATTAGGGCCTATTTCTTTGGAATCCTGTTGTATACTGAAGGCCAAGAGAGACACACAGCCTTGTGAACTCCACAACTCCTCGATTCTTGGACCTTGGACATTCTAAACCCTGAGTAGTAGATATCATGCCACAACACAGTTTCCAGACCCATTTGCTTTTTTCCAAGTCTGTTTTTCATTTTTCATCTTAAATAACAAAACCTCAAATATTTACTTAGATAATCAGGGTATCTTCTCCCTTTCAAAGTGAACAATATAACTCAAAGGAAAGAAAATGACATCACTCTATGGAGACAGGAATGGACCACTTCAAAATGAAACTGTTTCCATTCTTGACTGATAGAATATATAACCTGCTCACCCCCTGGGTACTCAGAAGGGAATGTAGACACAACATACCCGCTTCCGTAGATTGCAAGTGAGAGTCAGGTTCCTTGAGAATGAGTTTGCAAACGCTGTATAGAAGTCAAGGACCTTGAGCAAGGCTTCTCGCTTAATGATGTGCAGGTCACAGTAAGTCAGGGCCCGGACATTGGCACAAGCATGAGCAAGGGTGGTTTCCTTCCAGAAGATGTCTCCAAACACATCACCTTTCCCTGGAAGGCAGGACAAGACAGAAGTGTCAGCCACATCCACTGGTGTTATTCAGTTTAAGAGAACATGCTCATCTATGGGATTTAGAGCACCAGCCCCTCTGTATACACAGAAAGGTGCACAGCAGTTTTTCATCATAGCAACATGGCTCGGGGTTCAGCTTCTGATGGAAACCTGGTGTGGGTAGAATACATGCGATTCACTGGAGTAGCTAATACCCTCATTGTAACAAACAATTTCAATAGCATTCGCATCATTAACTTCTCCCATCTGATTAGGAAGAGCAAAAATAACTTCTTTTCTTCTTTCCCACTCTTTCTAGGAAGAAAATTGACAACAAAACAAAATGCAGTCCAAGAATCTGTTGTTATATCACTTACAAATCTATGACAGATGCAATGTACATTAAACTGAATTATTCAATAACTTAGCATTGTACTCCAAGCACACTAAGACATGTCATGTCTCTGTCCTCAGAGCATGACCTTCGCTTCCCACATAATTAACCTGACAAGGTCTCAAGGTCTGGCTCAAGAGCACCTTAACCAGGATTCCTAAGGTTAAGAAACTAAACTGTTCCAGGTGGTGGTGGTGCATGCCTTTAATCCCAGCACATGGAAGGCAGAGATAGGTGGATCTATATGAGTTTGAGGCCAGTCTAGTCTGCAAAGTGAGTTTCAAGACAGGCCCCAAAGCTACAGAGAAACCCTGTCTCAAAAAAAAATATATAACAAAAAGGAAAGCAAGAAACTAAACCATGGGAAATGATGAGAGATACACACTTGCAATCCCACAGGATCAGGGAAATAGTCCCATGCAAGAGTCAAATGTGGATGTATTTCTAAAATTCTAGAACTAAACGAATCAGCTATTCAGTTCAGAAAGCACCACCCTTCGATGCTGAAGAACATTCATCATTCCAAATCAGAAGCCTTAGTTTCACAAAGGGCTTGAGGAAATGTCAAATGTCAAAAATCCTCAAATGCCCTTCTGCTAGGAAGGTTCCCTATGAGCCCTCTGGCTTCTAAACTTCAGCCATCTGCTTTCTTTGTTCTGTTTCTGCCAATCCATGTTAAGATGGAAAAGACAGCAGGAATATACTCCAGTGGGATGCGCTTTCATAGAGGCATTCCGTGGATGACTTGTTCTTTCCGCATCCTAATGACACAGAGGAGCAAATACCTATTGACATCATGTAGATTCAACTCTGCACAGGGGGCGAAAAGTGTTCCATAAAACCCCCAAGCACAATCACACCAAGAGAAAGGAAAGTGGGTGTAACCAGAGAAATGGGAGAAAGACATGTGCATAGAAACAAAGAAGCTGATAGAGTAGATCACAAATTCTTTGCCCAAATGGGCAGCAGGGAGGCTGTTTGTAGTAACAGAGGAGCCAGCCTCGGCAGACACTCTATGGTAGATGCAGAAGACATGCCAGCTACTAAGAAGGTGCTCAGAGCACCATGCGGGTCACAAGATCTGCATAAAATAATCATAGTAGCTACTTAACTAGTATTTTGACCCACTAAAAAATCCTTGCAGTTGGTGTCACTGTTAATGACTCAGTTGTTTGATAACTACAGCTGTTCAAGAAAATAATATTAGAGGCCAAGTAGATAAATAATCAAGGGACACATTATTATGACAACCGGGAGATCGATGACAGATACTTACATCATAATATCACGTCCTATTATAAAGATGAAATCTGTATGTGGCATTCTCGTTAAACTAGCAGTTCCAAATATAAATATTCTAACTGCATAATCCAAAGTGCTAAATTTACTCATGAAAATGTCCACAGAACTAATATTTATTTATAATACTCCAACAAAGTGTAGTGGGGTAAAGATCAATGGGTGAATAAATTCTGAAACACTAGATAGCCACTAAGTAACACAAAATCACATGAAGTGGTATACAGAACGCTCATATTGCATAAATATAAAATCAGTACAGTTACATTTTATATTATACAACATGCCTGCCCTACCCCATCACTCATACATATGAATAAAGCTTAGAAGCAAATGAGTGAAATCAGTAGCTTCTCTCAGAACTATGTGGACAATGCATGGGTTTCTCTTAAATTTACATCCATTATTTTATAAAGAAAATATACTAATAGCAGTTACTGTAACATAGTCTCTAGTGCTGAAAACATAAGTTTTTAAGAAAGCTCTTTTCATCCACTTCTAGCTAGTTTGGGGTTTTTGTTTGTTTGATTGATTTTATCTCTAATATGTAAATATATTCTATGTTTTCTTCGGACTCTTATTTTTCCTTAAAGAGATGGAAAGGGGGTTATGATTCA
Organism: Myodes glareolus; assembly: GCF_982192425.1. Taxonomy (NCBI): domain Eukaryota; kingdom Metazoa; phylum Chordata; class Mammalia; order Rodentia; family Cricetidae; genus Myodes; species Myodes glareolus. The sequence continues at coordinate 51,152,775 of NC_142036.1, read as the reverse complement.
TTTCTATGACAATTTCTCAAATTGCCAATTATAATCTCTTCTCTGATCAATTTATAAGTGATCAACCATGTGATTTTCAGGTATGATTATGCTCTGATACTAACTAATGCATTTGACTCAGTAGTCTCAGTTCTAGGAATTAATAAAATGATTGAAAGCAACACAGCAAACACACAGGATAATGTTATCAACCATCAATCACAACCTGACAGGTTAAAAAACATGCCATATATATATATATATATATATATATATATATATATAAACTAAATTGTAAAATATCAATGAATAAAGACTTAAATCAGTTTTGAAATAGCATACAAAATGTTAATCTTATGATTCCAGATCAAAATTGATCAAATAATTATAGTGATGGATCTAGAAATTCATTTGTTTCTTTTATGCTTTCCAAATTAAATTAATGGATTACGGGTTTTTAAAGTATTCTCTTAGAATATTCTGAATCTCTTTGATGTCTGTTGTGATGCTTCCCTGTTCATTTCTGACTCTGTTATTTATTTTGACTAGTTGTGTCAAGGGCTTACTTTCATATCACCAGAATGTGTCAAGCAAACCTCCAAGAGAGGGTATTAACCAATAGTTCTGTCCACCTAGGATACTAATAAATTACAACAATGACCAGCATAGTACAATAACCCAAAGGGGGCAATAGTGGCACCCATATCTTGGTAGTAATCAACAACTCTATAATTGGACTTAAGACCTCTTTAATAAGAGCAAAATCATGCTTGATACTAGAAACCCAGCCTGGCTGTCCCGCGCTACCTTCTTGTCTGCAAGAACGACGCGGGGCACTTAGGATTCTTCTGCAGTAAAGCTTTAATGCATCTTGAGAGGGAGAACATCAGCTTCCAAAGCGAAGACCCAGAATGAGGGGAACCCAGCCCTTATAAAGGAAACAGTCCTCGCTTCTGACGTGTCACTCTTGGATTGGTCCGCTGCCCATTATCCCAGATGATGCCTCGGAAGTAGGCAGGGACACAGCAGTAGAGAGTTACCAAGCACATGCGCTGGGATTAAAGGCGTGTGCTACATCACCTTGAACTCACAGAGATCTGCCTGTCTCTGCCTCCCAGGCATTGGGACCAAAGGCGTGTACTACCACACCTTGAGGTCACAGAGGTCAATCTCTACCTTTGTTCCTTGAAGCAATGGAGAATGTGGTTGCGGCCCTCCACACCTGGCGAGGTCATGGTTCATGAAGAAGAACCTACTTTACTAAATCAGCATAGTTCCTACCTGCCTCTAACAACCATAATAAAGTATATAAAGTATATTATTTTATAAATATATAAATATATAAAAAGTCAAATTATTATAAAGAAATATACTTTTTAAAGAAATTGTTCATGAGAGAATTAAAGTGCATTGAGTAATTATGCTATGATGTATGGTGTGATTAACTTGTCAATCAAGAACAAATTTTAAAAAAACAAACAGAAAGTGCATTTAGCAATGAAACTAAAGGTTCTGGGTAATGGTTCATCACTCTTTCTTTCTGTCATTTCACAGTTTACTTTAGAATGAATCTTTATAACCTTTATCAAAAACAGCAAAGCAACAGACTAATTTATAAATACACAATAAAATTTTAAAGCATGTACAAATACAAAAATATTAAACAATGACAGCAAAATTAACAAACGTGGATAACTCTTATCATATCCTCAGAATAGCCAATAAATAGTCATCACTTGTTAGTGGAGACTAGGAGTTTACAGGTACTCAATGAATGAGCAGAGCTTCCTCTTATCAAAGCAGATGGCTGTTCATTTGTGCAAGCATTCAAATATTAATTAGGTATGTTATCTAACTGAAATATTAAAATTTTAGTTCATTTCTCCTTTGAATTCTTAAACTGGTCTCTTTTTGTAAAGCTAAAAATCAGACTCAGAGCCTCAAGCATGCTCACCATCAACCAAGAGCTCTACCATTGTGTTTCAAGCTCACTCTAAAATCGTTTATCATTTTAGAATCATGGGTGAAAATAACTATACACAAAAAGAATAGTAAGAAAAAAGAATTTTAACTCAGGTCAAATTTTGTCCCCTACTTCTGCTCAAAAATATAGAGAAATATGACAAAATTAACAAACTTGGAGAATTCTGTACCCATCATCAAATTTCTCATTATTTAATACCTGATACTAACCATTTCATGGTATAAAACTTTGCTGAGTATATGTGATATGTAAGCTGGACACTAGCTTACTCATTCACTTCAAATTATATTTTCTCTATCCAAGCGAGTCACCTAATACATGATTCAATTCACAGCAATCTTTTATTACACTTCTAGGAAGGTGGTCATGCAAGTCAATGAATTATTTACCAGGTGTGGTAAAACCCATTAATACTATTCTTCTTCAAGGCGTATTATAAACTTTACACATCCTGAAGAAAAGTTAGAAAATGTGGACATGTGGCAGTATGCATGGGATGCCCAATAAAGATGCACCCTATCTGCATAGCAAAGATTTTACACACTTTCAGGAAAAGAAATGCCTATTCATGTTCATGACTATAGAAAGTCTGAGGGTAGTTTTTAGGTCAGTTCCTGTTGGGTACAGTCGTGTCAGCTGTAAACATTTTGGAGCTTAAGCATGCTAGCCTCCCTCAAAGCCCTGAAATAGGAAGGAAACTCACACTTCACAGGAAAGCTGTTGTTTGGTCTATTTATATTTTCTCAGTTCTTTGCATCAAGCCTTATGAAGAATTTCACTGATGAACCATGGGAAATAGGATTGAAAAATAGAAATTAATGCCTGCTATCCACATAGTAAGAAACTGTAAAATGTGAAGACAAAACAGAGCTAGAATTACAGCGTGATTAAAAGAGTAATACAGTCTATAACCTGTTTGAGAACTGTGGTGCATTATGTGGCTAGTTTAACGGATGGATTTGATTTTTTTTCTTTGACAAACTATCTAGTGAGTTGCTGATATGGGTTTTAAAATGCATAAAAATAAATGCATAAAATAACCAGTTATACATTTGTTAAAACAATCATCTTATCCAAAAGGCCTTTTGAATTTACTTAGGTAGTTCCTTGAGTGTGTTTGGAGTATGATCATGGTTCTAATTGATGAGTTTCCCATCCATATTTGATGAGAGTTTATTTCAGCTTTTAATTCTACATCACAGTCAATGACTGAGGGAATTCAGGGTAGGGACTCAAACAGTGCAAGAATCATGCATCAGGAACTGATGCAGAGACCATGCAGGAGTGCTATGTGCTGGCTTGCCCACCCTGCTTTCCTGTAGCACCCAGGACTACCAACTCAAGGATGGCACCACCCACAGTGTGCTGAGCCCTCCCATATCTTACATCTTAATAAAGAAATTATGCCACAGGCTTGCCTACAGGCCAGTCTGGTGAGAATAATTTCTCAGTTGAGGTTTCCTGTTTCAAAATGAAGTTAGACTTTGCCAAGTTGACATAAAACTAGCAAAGGTATATGTAGGTAAGTAATTTGTAACCATGGTGAATCAAATTAATATATATTATCTCAGATAGTGAATGTGTGTATTTGATTATGGGCTGGGGAAGTTAAAAATCCACTTATTTAACTAAATTCTCTAAAAACTACAATAGATACTCAAGAGGAATAACATGTAACCAAAACCTAGCACTACAGAAATCTCCCAAATCTCAAAGACAGAATTAAAGTAGAGAAAGAAACAAAGGAGATACAAAAATCTAGAAGACAAGGAATAAAACACCCATTGCCCACCTATCAAGAAGAATGTTGAATGCAAATGGATGCAACTGTCCAATCAAAGACACAAACAGGCTAAATGAAATCAATATTCAGTTGTGGCTAGAGGTGACTCTAATAAATAATAAAGCCTAATAAAAACAATAATAAGTGTATGCTGATGACACTTGACACATTTTATCTTTGAAGACGTTTAAAAACAAACTAAAAGTGTGTAAGAACATATGCAATGAGATAGTGATTAAAAGAGAGCAAGGGTACTAATATAAGACAGACTTGTAGAAAATATTTACCACCAGTCACAAAGAAGGTCATTGCTTAATGATAAAGGGACAAATTGTGAAGGATCTATAACAGCTGTAAATATATGCAGTAGAGGAACATAGAGAAAACAAATATTCTTTAACAGAAGGAAAAGAAGAAAACAGTAATATAGTAGTATTCAGAGATTTCAATACCTCACATTCAACAATGGTTTCATCATCATCATTGAAAGTTAACAAGGAAATACTGAACATGAATGGTATTTACTTAATTTAGTAGTCACTGCATCACTATTAGCATGGAAGTCAGCTTATAAGTTTTATTATGAACACATATTTATAGACATATTCACCTCTAAGTTTTTCTTATTTATGTTTTTAAATTGACTTTGACTATGTACAAACTATAAGTGCCATCAAGAAATATTTTAAAGAAGAAAGGAAATAAGTTGACAAGTATTAAAACTAAAAGTTTTTCCAGGTTTGTTAGAATATAATCCTTCTTACATATATTTTTTCAGTTTGCATATGTCTACAACTCAGCAAAGAGCATGGTAGAGAAAGGGCATGTCACAAGCCACTAATGAGGAAGGCCCAGAGCAGGGTCTGAGCATCCTCGTCACCCACGAAAGCGGTTATATTTAATCCTTGAGGCTGGAAAGTCATAGTAGAAATCCCAAGGAGATGGACATGATGCCCTTGGATGATGGCTATGGCGGCAGAGTATACGGAAGCGAGGGTTGAAGCTGAGGCCAGACTGTGGGCAGTGACAGCTCTGAACAAAACCTACGAGAGCAGTAATAATAGCAACTGAGAGTGAAGCTAATATTAAGAGAGTCAAAGAAGAAACCTGGGAGGTGGCTCAGCCAGCGAGATACTTTGCTTGCAAGGATGAGGATTTGAGTGCAATCTCCAGAACGCACCTAATATAAAGTGAAGCACTGAGGCACACACTTTCCAGTGTTGGAAAGTAAAGACATGGAGCTACATGAGGCTCAGTGGCCGGCTGCCCTCACTTACTTGGCAAGTTCAAGACCTGTTAAAAATGCTGACTCAGAAACCGAGGTAGACAATACATGATGACCCAGCACTCCAGGCTATCTTCTCTTTTTAGTGCAGATGTACACAGACACATAATGCATGCATGCACATAGGTGTGTACACACACATACAAACACACAGGATACAACAAAAGGACGTAGTTTAAAGAATACTGTGGAAAGGGTTTGAAACTAGCAGGAAGATAAGGGCTTGCATGTCTCTAGTGATACTTGTCACACAAGGGCCTCTGAGTTAACACTCGGAGCCCTAGATAAAAGATGTCATAAACATTGCTTAAACTGTTAAAATCAATGCCATTTAAAATGCAGCAAACACGTGTTTCAAGAAAAAAGAGCAAATCTGCTGACATTACTGGCACTTGTCCTCATAATATGCAGGTCAAATCTACATGTTTCATGGTTCATTTTTTAAAAGGACATATGGAAAGAGGACAAGGAAGAAAGAGTGTTAGTTCTGGAAGCTTAAGGTGCAAATCCCTTGACATCTAACAGCAAGGGTACAGGGAAAACAATAACCACAGTAAAATGTCACATTTTCTCAGTTCTCAGAATGACAAAATAGTATTCATTCATATCTTGGATTTGATTTTCTGTTTGGAATAAAATTAAGATGTAGATTTTGAATTTTTAAAAACAATAATTTATGTTTTCTCTGAAAATGCACAAATGTTTACAAGACATGACTCTTCAAGAACCAATTCCAAGTAAAGTGAAATCTGGGCCCTGCTCATCTTTCTCGTATCTCCAGATTCACTTCTCTCCATCTTTCTTCCTTATGCCTTTGCCTCCCAAGCTCGCAAAGGCACCGCATCCCCGTCTCAGGTGGGGATGCTAGGCTCTACGAACTTACAGTTCTCTTGGGAATTTGAAGTAAAAGTTAAAATGCCGTAAGACAGAGGGTTTCTTGGTTTAAGATTCTAACCCTATGATTCTAAGAATCAATAAAGATGAGCGAAAAACAGATCTGTGAATAAAACAAAAACCTGAATCTCAGGAACAAGGCCTATTGTTGGTAGCAAGCTACTATTTGAGCAGTCCCTGAAAGGTACAATATACTTGTCAAGACATGTAGAAGTAACCTGGCTATTTCAACCATACCAACAAATCTATTCACGTTAAGTAATTATAGAGTAGGAACTGAAAAGTAAAAAGACGTTAACGAAGATAAATATGTATGCATCATGAACTTAATTTGGAATTCTTTGTGTTTCACACAAAGTGGGAAGGTCACACACACACAAAATGCGTGGAGGTGTAAGAACTGAAAAGAACTTCAAGTTGGAAAAAGACATCAACCGCAATTATATTCATATGCCCTATTTAGAAAAAAAAAATCCTGAAACCATCCCTAGTGTAGAAATGAAGGCATTTGTTGACTACATTTTTTTTTTATCTTTCCTCTAATTAGTTATGCTTCAGAACTTACTCATTAAACTGCTTGGCACTTTGGACACACAAAAGAATTATGCTCTACCAAGAGACTGCATGGAAGCCAGGATCAGATCCCAAAGAATAAGAAAGCACCTGTTTCTGAACCCAGAGGTTTGAATTAATTTGAACATGACCTCCCTTCTCTAGCCTTCCTTTCTCTATGGCAAAGAATCTATAATAAGGAAAGCAAGGCTACTGAATGAAGTTGGACAAAATTTGACAACTGACTTATCAAGCTACAAGAGAAGGGGGAAGTGAGTGGGGAGAAGAGGGGAGAGAGGGGGAAGATAGTGGAGAGGAGAGGAAGGGAGGGGAAGGAGAGGGAGGGGTGGGGAGGAGAGAGGAGGGGGAAGGGAGGGGGATGGTGGGAGGAGAGTGATAGGAGGCAAGAGCTCTTGGAGGGAAAGGGACAGGAAAAGAAATGAAATGTAAGGACAACAAAGGCTGACTATAGATTTCTTGTACCTGGTAATTTTTGAAATTTCTTCCAACTTGGAATTATTTCAAAGGAAGTTAATAAATAATTTAAAAGGAACAAAAAGAAAGGAGAGAGAAAGGAAGGGACAGTCATCGCACGCCCGTGTGATTGGTGAGTTAGCTAGCCGCCACCTCTCCTCCGCTCTGGAAGCATTGTTCCGGAGTCTTAAATGTTAAAATTTGTACTCTAATTGCCTCTTGGCGGAAGTAATTCCTCTTAAGGTCCCATTAAAAAAATATAAAAGGAAGAAGGTTGTCAGAGAGGTGTCCTCAGGATTCGACTCATTAATTTAGATAGGACTCATCTGAATCCCGAGACTTGGGAGAAGAAAGATCAAAAGCACAAGCTCACATAAATAAAATGTGGGAGATAGATGAGACCAGCCTGAAATCCGGGGCCCTGTGTTCAGTTCATGGTGTCATTGGCCAAAACCAGATGCCATTTTCTTTTCAAATGGAAGGAAAATGCACTTTTTTGTCTGTCCTGCTGAGCAAATGGCCCCATTTGAACAGACACAAGTCAGAGGCACGGTCCTTGCTGCTTTTTCCAACCAGTTAGAGGGGTTAACAAGGTACATGGTAATGAAGGAAATGGAGTCAAAAAAAAAAAATGGTAAGGAGTCTACAGCACTCACTTCCATACCGTGCTATTTGATGTCTGTTTTCCCATCATCTCTACTGACAAGATTGTTAAGGAGAAGACAGATGCATCTGTTCGGGGAGGGAGTGTTGTTTTATCATCCTCTTGGAGCACACAAGGGTAGTCATAGCATGGATATGCTCCACATTAGCACAAAGGGCTGTTCCAGTGATGTGAGGCTTTAGTGAAAGATCATGTCTCTTTTCTCCTCCAGCGGACCAAAGCTAAACACCAAGCAGCAACATCACGTACGCCCAGAGTGCTGATTCCCAAGCCCTCTGCTATTTCCTTGCAATAATATTTAAAGAGAAATAATTCCTGCAAGAGACTTAACTGTAGCCATAATATATCTTCAAACAGTTAAAGGTTGCTTGGCAAACAATGATATTCTACTCTTTGCAGCCCCAGTTCATTTTCTACTAGTTTTTACAAAAACCACTTTTCAGCAAAAGGTCATTTCTTCTCCATTCTGAATTCTGTATTTTTCAAATAATTGTACTTTTTGAAATCAGGTTTTCTTTTTTATTATTTTTTTTTGCCTTAGATTCCACATTGATTTTCATTTTTGCCTTTGCAGTGTCTAGCACCCACAAGTCAGTCTTTTTCTCATGAGAATCAGTCAGGCTACGGTAGGTTGACCTCGGTAGCAAAAAATAAAAAATAAAAAATCCAATAGTTTAAAGATTGAACTCATTTTTCATGAGACACAGGCCATGAAAAATATGATCAAAATGAAGCTGACATTGTGCAACTCTAAGTTATTTTACTTGAGAGAAACACAAGCTCGCCTGACCTCCCATTTTTTTCCTTCTCTCTCTCTCTCTCTGTGGATTCCATGAACCTGCTGCAGGTATTTGAACAGAAAGCAATCTAGAGATTCATTCAGTGATTTTGGTTAACAAAACGTGCAACTTACACTATGGCCACTGTATGTTAAGCTGTTTGTTGCTATTGTTGTTGTTGTTGTTTTAATTCTGTCAAATTCATGGAGTGTTACCTCCTTGGTGTTGCTCTGTTAGGATTCTTACCTACTAAGTATCTGAACTTTAGAATAAATTTATAATCAGCCAACTAATTTTTCTGGGTAAAGAAAACAGATGGATGGGACTGGCTTTATAAACCTCAATTTAATTTCCCCCCATTGTGTTTGCTCCTGTGAGTCTCATTAGCCTCCTCAGCACCATGTTCTCCATAATTCGCCCACCACCATGAGGCAGGACCATAGGGAGTAGGATGATGTGTATTCAACCCTCTCTTTATTACTAACTAGCTGGGCAAGTCTTCGTACTTCCTCAGTCCTTGTCCGGCTCTTCCCTAAAGGCAGGGACTGACTAGACAGATCTATTGCCCTCCAAGACCAACTCCCTGTATTGCTAATCTGAAAATAGTTCCAAAAGTAAATTCCCACTTACCAATGAGAGTGGACATTAAGCTTTAGGCTGTGGTCAGCTTTTATCTAAACGAATGTAATGCGACCCTGTGTTCTGCCTTAGCTGTGACTGAGACTAATGGTCTTTGCTGAAACAGCTACAGGTTTCCACTGAAATTCATCATCTTATTAGTGACCCCTTTTCCAAAGTCACCAAACAGAGAAGATTTCTGTTTAGAAACTTGAGAAACTCCAGGACTGTGACATGCTTGTTATGACGTCAGGAAAATTTACAGTACCTAAAATAGCCACCACCTCGTCATCCTGGATGACTTCCAGGGACCCCGAGACCACAAAGCAGAGGGCATCCACACTTTCTCCAGCATGGTAAATCAGGTCCCCAGGAGCACAGTGAATGGTTTGGAACTCCACTGCCAAGGCACGCAGGCACCCATCGCTGGCCAATCGGAATGCAGGATGTTCGTTAAAAACCTTTCGGTTCAGATGAACACAGATGTCAGCTCTCATGTCCTTGGGACATATGGAGAGGACCTGAAAAAGTGAAAAACGAATGAGTGAAAGGAAAAGATAAAGGGTCTGATTCAGAAAAAAAAAATGTCACACAACAAATGCTTACTGACCACTACTACGTCTGCTAGACACGGTGCTAGGCACTTGGAAGGCAAAGTTAGACACTGGCCAGTCCTCAAGGAAATCAGGGTCTAGTGAGATGCACGGATGCACACACAGACATTAAAGCATCAGATCACATAAGCACAGCACAATGTAGTCAACATTAGAAGAGGGAATGTTGCCCTATTACAACACAGTCTTGAGAGGCCAGGAAGAGTCTTTGCAAAAATTACAGTCAATCCTAAAAACATGTGCATGTATATAACATTATACAGACTGAGTGGATTGCATTGATTTATTTATGAATATATGTGTGTGCTTATATATTATATATAAGCATATACATTAACAATTGTAGAAAACGAGGCCATGGATTTGGAAGAGACTAGGGAGTGACTAGGGAGGGGTTGGAGAATGGAAAAAATAATATAATTATACTATACACTCAAACCCTAAATTTTTAAAAATAAATAGAAAGAACAAAGAAAATTTAATACCCTCAAAGTCAATTAACATAAAGCATTAACATTCATTTCGATCCAATCAATGATTTAGAATTATTTTTAACTATATCAAGAATTAACATTAGATTCCAGCCTTCATCCAGATACACCTTCCGCTCTTTCCCCCTTCCCCTTGGAGCCACAAGATCTCCCCAGAGCTGCTCCCTTGCAAGCTGAGCCTGGGCTGTGGGCTCAGCCGGGCAGGGGCAGTTCCTGTGCTTTGAGAGCCTGCCTGAGGACAGGCAGAACCTGAATCAGCTCAGCCACATTCCTGGCCAGCTAGAGACAGTGAACTTCTAGCAGACATCCATTGGAGGAGGGGTGAGTTTGCTCCTGGACCGAGGGCTTCGGCTAGGAGAAATTTAGACTTTCCCCGCCCCCCTCGACTTTCTGGTCACCCTGCAGCGGTGGCTCCACCCTGCGGAGTTCTCCCGAATCCCATCCCAGCCTTCATCCAGGTACACCTTGCTCTCTTCCCCCCTTCCCCTTGGGGCCACAAGATCTCCCCAGAGCAGCTCCCTTGCGCGCTGGGCCGGGGCTCTGAGTGCAACCCGCCAGGAGGGAGTGCCTGTGTTTCAATAGACTGCATGAGGAAAGGTAGACCTTCTGTCAGTGAAGGGAACCTGACCTGGTACCAGAAGATCCAATATAGAGCAGTTGAAGGAAGAGATGGGCAGATGCCAAGGCAAGAACTCCTCTAACAATCTAAAAAACAACATGAAATCACCAGATCCCAACGACCCTACAATAGAAGGACTTGAATCTCTTAATTCAGAAGAAGTGGAAAAAATTTCATATTGCCATTATGAAAGCAAAAGAGTTCCTTAAACAGGATATGAATAATTCCCTTAAAGAACTGGATGAGAAGTACAACAAAAAGATTGAAGAAATGAGTAAAGAAATGGATGTGAAGTATAACAAAAAGTTCAAAGAAATGAGTAAATTCATGAATGATACACTGGGAAACCAAGAAAAAACAATCAAACAGGTAATGGAAACAGTTCAAGAATTGAAAACTGAAATGGAGGCAATGAAGAAAACACAAAACGAGGGCCGGCTGGATATGGAAAATCTAGGTAAACGAACAGAGACTACAGAATTAAGCATAACCAATAGGATACAAGAGATGGAAGAACGAATCTCAGAGTCTAAAGATACCATAGAGAAAACAAATTGCTCTGGTCAAAGAAAACAGCAAATCCAACAAATTCTCATCACAAAACATTCAAGAAATCTGGGACACACACACACAAAAAAAAACAAATCTAAGAATAATAGGGATTGAAGAAGGAGAAGAACTGCAGATCAAAGGCCCAGAAAATATATTCAACAAAATTATAGAAGAAAACTTTCCCAACCTAAAGAACGATATTCCTATGAAGGTTCAAGAAGCATACAGAACACCGAATAGACTTGATTAAAAAAAAATCCCCTCGCCATATAACAATCAAAACACAAAACATACAGATTAAAGAAAGAATATTAAGAGCTGCAAAGGAAAAAGGGCAAGTAACTTATAAAGGTAAACCTATCAGACTTATACCGGACTTCTCTATGGAAACCATGAAAGCCAGAAGGTCCTGGATAGAGGTACTGCAGAAACCAAGAGACCATGAATGCAAACCCAGACTACTATACCCAGCCAAGCTATCATTCACTATCAATGGAGAAAACAAAATATTCCAGGATAAGAACAAATTTAAACAATTTGTAGCCACAAACCCAGCCTTACAGAAAGTAATAGAAGGAAAATCGCAACCAAAGGAATCCAACATTGCCAAAACTGCCTACAATAACTCAGACATCTAGCGACCCTTCACGAGCTTAACTCAAAGGGACACATACAAACTCTATTAAACAAACAAACAAAAAATAATAATAACCGGAGTCAACAACCACTGGTCATTAATATCACTTAATATTAATGGACTCACTTCACCTATAAAAAGGCACAGACTAAGAGACTGGATACGAAAACAGGATCCAACATTCTGCTGTTTACAAGAAACACACCTCAACCACAAAGACAGACATCTACTCAGAGTAAAGGCCTGGGAAAAGGTTTTCCAAGCAAAGGGACCTAAGAAACAAGCGGGTGTGGCCATTCTAATATCTAACAAAATTGACTTCAAACTGAAATCAATCAGAAGAGATGGAGACAGACATTTTATACTCATAACAGGAACAATTCATCAGGAGGAAGTCTCAATCCTGAATATCTATGCCCCTAATATAAAGCCTCCTACTTATGTAAAAGAAACACTTCTAGAACTCAAGGCAGTCATCAATCCACAGACACTAATAGTAGGAGACTTCAACACTCCTCTTTCACCAATGGACAGGTCAATCAGACAGAAACCTAACAGAGAAATAAGAGAATTATTGGAGGTATTGAATCAAATGGACTTAACAGACATCTATAGAACATTCCACCCAAATAGGAAAGAATATACCTTCTTCTCTGCAGCTCATGGAACCTTCTCGAAAATTGACCACATACTGGGTAACAAAGCAAACTTCCACAGATACAAAAAAATATTAGTAACCGCCTGTGTCTTGTCAGACCACCATGGATTAAAGTTAGAATTCAACAACAGTGCTACCCCCAGGAAGCCAACAAACTCATGGAAGTTGAACAGTCAACTACTAAATCACCCCTGGGTCAAGGAAGAAATAAAGAAAGAAATTAAAGTCTTCCTTGAATTTAATGAAAATAAAGACACAACATACTCAAACCTATGGGACACTATGAAAGCAGTGCTAAGAGGAAAGTTTATAGCACTAAGTGCCCAATTAAAGAAAACGGAGAAAGCATACATTGGAGACTTAACAACACACTTGAAAGCTCTAGAAAAAAAGAAGCTGATTCACCCAGGAGGACTAGAAGACTGGAAATAATCAAACTGAAGGCTGAAATCAACAAAATAGAAACACAGAAAACAATCCAAAGAATCAATGAATCAAAAAGCTGGTTCTTGGAGAAAATCAACAAGATTGACAAACCCCTATCCAAATTAATCAAATGGCAGAGAGAGAGCATGCAAATTAATAAGATCAGAAATGAAAAGGGGGACATAACCACAGACACAGAGGAAATTCAGAGAATCATTAGATCTTACTACGAAAATTTATATGCCACAAAGTTGGAAAATGCAAAAGAAATGGACATTTTTTTAGATAAGTACCATATACCAAAGTTGAACCAAGACCAGGTGAACAATCTAAATAGACCTATCAGTCGTGAAGAATTAGAAGCTGTTATCAAAAATCTCCCTACCAAAAAAAGTCCAGGACCAGATGGTTTCAATGCAGAATTCTACCAGAACTTCCAGGAAGAGCTAATACCTATACTCCTTAATGTATTTCACAATTTAGAAACAGAAGAATCATTGCCAAACTCTTTTTATGAAGCTACAGTTACTCTGATACCAAAACCACACAAAGACACAACCAAGAAAGAGAATTACAGACCAATCTCACTCATGAACATTGACGCAAAAATACTCAATAAAATACTGGAAAACCGAATCCAAGAATACATTAGAAAAATTATCCATTATGATCAAGAGGGCTTCATCCCAAGGATGCAGCGCTGGTTCAACATACGCAAATCTATCAATGTAATCCATCATATAAATAAACTGAAAGAAAAAAAACCTATGATCATCTCATTACATGCTGAAAAAGCATTTGACAAAATCCAACATCCCTTTATGATAAAAGTGTTGGAGAGATTGGGGATACAAGGATCACACCTAAATATAATAAAAGCTATTTACAGCAAGCTGACAGCTAACATCAAACTGAACGGAGAGAAACTCAAAGCCAGTCCATTGAAATCAGGAACAAGACAAGGCTGTCCACTCTCCCCATACCTCTTCAATATAGTGCTAGAAGTTCTAGCAATAGCAATACGACAACATAAGGGGATCAAGGGGATTCGAATTGGAAAGGATGAAGTTAAACTTTCGTTATTTGCAGACGATATGATAGTGTACATAAGCGACCCCAAAAACACTACCAAAGAACTCCTACAGTTGATAAACACCTTTAATAATGTGGCAGGATACAAGATCAACTCCAAAAAATCGGTTGCCCTCCTATACACAAAGGACAAAGAAGCAGAGAGGGAAATCAGAGAAACATCACCTTTCATGATAGCCACAAATAGCATAAAATATCTTGGGGTAACTCTAACCAAGGAAGTGAAAGACCTATTTGACAAGAACTTTAAGTCCTTGAAGAAAGAAATTGAGGAGGATACCAGAAAATGGAAAGACCTCCTCTGCTCTTGGATTGGGAGAATCAACATAGTAAAAATGGCAATTCTACCAAAAGCAATCTATAGATTCAATGCAATTCCCATCAAAATCCCATCAAACTTCTTCACAGACCTTGAGAGACCAATAATCAAGTTTATATGGAAAAACAAAAAACCCAGGATAGCCAAAACAATCTTATACGATAAAGGAACTTCTGGAGGCATTACCATCCCTGACTTCAAACTCTATTACAGAGCAACAGTGTTGAAAACAGCTTGGTATTGTCATAACAACAGAGAAGTCGACCTATGGAATCGATAGAAAACCCGAGTATTAACCCACAAACTTATGAACACCTGATTTTTGACAAGGGAGCTAAAGGTATGCAATGGAAGAAGGAAAGCATCTTTAACAAATGGTGCTGGCATAACTGGATGTCAACCTGTTGAAGAATTAAAGTAGATCCATATCTATCACCATGCACAAAACTCAAGTCCAAATGGATTAAAGACATCAACATTAATCCGACCACTTTGAACCTGATAGAAGAGAAAGTGGGAAGTAGTTTAAAAGATATAGGCACAGGAGACCACTTCCTAAGCAGAACCCCAGGAGTGCAGACAATAAGAGAAACAATGAATAAATGGGACCTCATGAAACTGAGAAGCTTCTGTAAAGCAAAGGACACTGTCAGTAAGACAAAAAGGCTATCTTCCGACTGGGAAAAGATCTTCACAAACCCCTCATCAGACAAAGGTCTGATCTCCAAAATATACAAAGAACTCAAGAAACTAGACACTAAAACTCTAATTAACCCAATTAAAAAATGGGGTACTTATCTGAACAGAGAATTCACAACAGATGAACTTCGAATGGCCAAAAGGCACTTAAGGTCACGCTCAACCTCCTTAGCGATCAGGGAAATGCAAATCAAAACAACTTTGAGATATCATCTTACACCTGTCAGAATAGCCAAACTCAAAAACACCAATGATAGCCTATGCTGGAGAGGATGTGGAATGAGGGGAACACTCATCCATTGTTGGTGGGAATGCAAACTTGTGCAGCCACTGTGGAAAGCAGTGTGGCGGTTTCTCAGGAAACTGGGAGTCAACCTACCTCAGGACCCAGCAATTCCTCTCTTGGGAATATACCCTAGAGATTCCCGAACATACTACAAAAGCGTTTGTTCAACTATGTTCATAGCAGCACTATTTGTAATAGCCAGAACCTGGAAACAGCCTAGATGCCCCTCAATAGAAGAATGGTTAAAAAAGGTGTGGAACATATACACATTAGAGTTTTACTCAGCGGTAAAAAAACAGTGACATCTTGAATTTTGCATGCAAATGGATGGAAATAGAAAACGCTTTACTGAGTGAGGTAAGCCAGACCCAAAAAGAGGAACACGGTATGTATTCACTCATAAGTGGATTCTAACCATAATTAAAGGTCTTTGAGCCTATTATTTGTGATCCTAGAGAAGCTAAATAAGAAGGTGATCCTGATGAAGATTATTTAGCTACCCGCCAGGAGATAGGAAATAGACAAGAGTCCCAGATCCTTCATCTGGCGATGGATGGAGATAGAGACAGAGACCCACATTGGAACACTGGACTTAACTCCCTAGGTCCAAACGAGAAGCAGAAGGAAAGAGAACGTGAGCTAAGAAGGCAAGACCATAGGGAACCTTCATCCGACGATGGATGGCGATACAGACGGAGACCCACATTGGAGCACCGGACTGAGCCCCCCAAGGTCCAAATGAAGAGCAGAAGGATGAAGAAAATGAAAAAGTAAATCAGGACTGCGAGGGATGCGATCACCCAATGATACAAGGGGACTGATATAATGAGAGTTCACCAAGGCCAGTTGGACTGGGACTGAACGAGAACGTGATCCAACCAGATTCTCTGAATGTGGCCGGATTCTCTGAATGTGGCTGGCTGGCCCGGAGTCTTTCTGAAAAGCCATTGACAATGACACTGGGACTTGTTTCCTCTGCATATACTGGATTCTGGGGATCCAGTCTGTTTGGATACTCACCTTCCTGGACCTGGAGGGAGGGGGGAGGAACTTGAACTTCCCACAGGGCAGGAAACCCTGACTGCTCTTAGGGATGAAGAGGGAGGAGGAGAGGGAGTGGGGGGAATGGGAGGGTGTTGGGAGGAGGGGCTGAAATGGAAACTTTTATAATTTAATAAAATTACTTTCTCATAAAAAAAAGAATTAACATTATATGTTAGTACAGGCAAGAAGTAGATATATATTAGCTGACTATAATAAAATAAATCCTATAAAAGTGGCCCAGCAACTTAACATTCTAAAGACTCATATAGCACTACTCTCTGTATTCCTTCAGTCTGAAAGATTTTCCATATATATATAATGAATGTCCAGGGATAGAAAACGGTTTACCTCAGCCCTCTGTGGGGCACAGATAATCAGACAAATCTGTAAGCAGGACACACACAGTCTTGCGCACGTAAATTTATTGTAGGTTTGGTGAAGGTAGCAGAATTCCAGCTCAAGTGCCCTAAAGGAGGTACAAAAGGCAGAAGCCCGCCTGGAAAGCACGTCATAGAAAGCTTTCTTTGACTCTAACTTTCCTATTGGGCATTTAAAGCCCTAATGTTAAAATGGATGCAATCACTTTTTTTTTTCATATTCCAAAAAGAGTTTTATTAGAATTGCTCACATCACAGGGACAGGGTAGCCAAAAATGGAGAGTGTGTATGAATGATATGAAAATATACCATTTATGATGATTCATCTGAACTGGATCTGGAATCAGCTAAAAGCACACCTCTGGGCATATCAGTGAGGGTATTTCTAAGAAGACTAACTAGGGAGACTAACTCCTGTAGAGTGGGTAGCATCTTTGGACTACAGCCCAATTATAGACAGGTCACAGGAAAATCAGGGGTGCTTCATTGCCTGCCTGTTTTTGCTCCTTGCTGATGAATGCATCTACTGTTACTACTGCTGCCCTCCTTCACTGCATCAGAACCCCATGTCTTTGACCTTCTGACATGGATTAAAGACCAGAAGCTCTCCAGGAATCCTCCAGACTTTCAGTGCCAGATGGGGACTGCTGAGACATCCAGTCTCTTTGATTGCCCAGCAACAGGTTTCTCAACACAAATAATGTATTTGCATTTAAGTTATTCCATCATCTCTAGATGCTCCAATACAATATATGTAACATGTAAATACAGTGTATATGATGTAAATACATGTAACATATAATATGCAAATACTATGTATATAACATGTAAATCAATGTTATCCTGTATTCGTTAGAAAATTAATGAGAAAAAATATCTGTACCTATTTGCAAAATCACAATTTTTTTACGAATATTTTCCACACAACATTGATTGAATGTGTGAATGCAGAACTGTGAATACACAGAGTCTACTCTGGATATATATGTGTGTGCGTGTGCATGTGTGTGTGTGTGTGTGTGTGTGTGTGTGTGTGTGTGCATAGATAAGTAAATAGAAAAATAGCTGTCTGGGATGATGGATAGGCTCCATCCAATCATTTGAGGACTTAAAAGGAAAGGGAAGAAAGTAGGCTTAGAAATTGAAGACACGGGAAGAAGAGGGGAGACAGAGGCAATATGAGACCCCAAGGAATCAGTGTGCAGTGTGAGTTCTGAGATGTTTAGAGAAGGAAGAACTCCAGACTGCAGTAAACAAGGCAGCAGGGACTCTGATCCTACACATGCTGAAGCCTGTCTGCCGCCTAGGTGAAGTTGGAAACAGATTGTTCTTTGGAGTCTCCAGAAGGGACAGCAGCCCAGTTGGGGCCTTGATTTCAGCCTTGTGAGACTCAATCCGTGAGACCAGCTGAGTCCCTTGGAGTTCTGCTCCATGGAACTTCCAGGTAATGTGCGATTTTAAACCTTCATGTCCATTACTCTTTGCTACAGCAGTAAAGGACAAATAAATATTCTTGTATACACCAACTACATGTATGTTATCTACCCTCGAAGTGTAGAGTTAGATACCAAAGGGCTTCTAGACCCCAAACACTACCAGTTTTCAAAGACTTGTGTGCTCTTTGATTTTAAAGTCTACTTGGAAGGGGACTCTCTTGGGTGCTTTTATACTTCTACGACTGTGGGTTCCCTGTGTGAATAGTAGCAGCAGCAGGGAGAGCAGAGGCAGGAACAAGAATCACTATCCGGCATGGCCGAGGGAAAATCAAGCATCTGCTAGTGTCTGTCATCCAGAGGGAAGTGCACAGAAGATCAGATCACCGCCTCTGTGGCAGGAGAGACCTCTCTCAGTCCTCTGGCCCTGTGTTGAAGCAGTTTCTGCTCCTCCTAGTTCTGCTTTTGAGAAGAGACTGGCATGCGGGTTGATAGACAGAGTGGGCATCAGCTGGAGACCAAAAACCAACAAAAAGGAAGAGAAAGGGCTTCTGTGGCTTTGGAACCAGGACACTTCACTTCCCCTGCACTTGGATATCAGAACTCCATATCCACTGGCCTTCAGACATTAGCAAGGAGACCAGAAGTCCACCAAGTTTTCAGATCTTCAGCTTTGTACTGCAAGTTACATCATTGACTTCCCTTTGGGATGAATCATGCTACAAGCTTCATGATTCTTAGCTTGCAGAAGATCTATCATGGGGCTTCCCAGCATCTACAATCACACAGTCAAATCCCTCCAATAAATTGCTTCATTTATCTGACCTTCTATCCATCCAGCAATCACTTTTTAGAGCACATTTTTACTCTTTTACGTGCAGATCATGGCTTTTAGGTGTCTTCAATCCCTCCTTTCCTTGCCAAAATCCTTCTCTGTAACAAGACCCTCCTCCACCTTTCAGGTTGGGGTACAATGGGTGTTGTTAGGGTGGCCTGTATGGATATGGAGGTTATATACCACACCATGTGTGTACGTCAATGAGTACATCTCTAAAGAAAATGGCATCCCTTCACATCAGCAGCGATTAACTGCCAAAAGTATCTCTGCAAGAGGTGGGACTATCATCACATCTAAGCAGAGGCTCTCAGACGTCAGGACTATCCACCTGGTAGATACACGTGAAGCCTCTTTCCTCCTACCCCAATAAACAAGTTATAATCAAGTTTTGCTTTTGTCAGATTTCAGTCTTTAAAGGGTAAAGCTAAGTTGATTCTCCCATTCAGTTATAATTAGTAATATTTAATGTATAATGGCTTTCTTTTTTTCTTATGTTTTAACTTTAGATTTCTCCCCCCCCCCCAAGGCTTGAAGTACCCCAACTATCCCTCTTATTTGTATTACCATTAACATAACACTGGATGCTTCCCTGCAGGAATGATCGAGCTATCACACAGCGGCACCAAATTATACCTTTTGGATCCTTTGCCGTTCCCTTTCTTATGATACATTTTATTTCATAACACGATCATCTCTATTGATTTCTTTCTCACAGTTTTTCAAATTCCTACAGACAGCAGCCATCAGTTTACTCGTCTTTCTGAAATGTCTCCTCTTTGAAGAAACGAATGCCCCACTGGAGCTTAAAAAAGCAGTAGGTACTTCCCCATTTTACCATTTCCGGTGGTAATAGTCAATATATCAGGCTTTAGTGGGTTTATTAATACCCACTAAAGGTTTTAGTGTTTAGTGCGTTCAGATCATTCAGCACGCACCTTCTCAGCTTCTGCTATGTGTCACTGTGTTAAGTCCCTGGATATGTATAAATAGACATCATCACTGTTGTAGAGAAGCTAACAATGAGTTTGGAAGACAGACATGAAGAGACACTTACAATGTAGTGGAAAAATACAGTGACAGGGACACAGGAGCACAAGTTACCTATGAGTCTTGACTTTTAGCTTATAACATGAGGTCATAAGGTTGCGTTCTGGAGGACTGGAGTCCAGGTTCAGCTAGAGTGTAGGACAGTGGTTCTCAACCTTCCTAATGTTTCAATCCCTTAACATAATTCCTCATGTTGTTGTGATACCCCCAAACTATAAGATTATTTCATTACTACTTCATTACTATAATTTTGCTACTGTTATGAATTGTAACATTTATTTATATTTATTTATTTTACTTATTTACATTTCTCTTATATTTAGAATATCTGATATACAGCCTCAAAGGCTCAAAGGGATCATGACCCACAGGTTGAGAGCCATTGGTCTATGTATTTTACTTACTTTCTCCAATCATCTCATATGATAAAAGGATACTGTGCACTGGTATCATAAGCTCACGGTAAAAATTTAAGTTATCCTCTGTAGCCTGCACATGGCCACGGCTGAAAAAAATGCTGGTCCTTATTACCACTTATAAGTATGTATAGTCCTATAGTCTGTTTTTAGCCCTCTGCAGAATCCATTTCCTTCTACCCCTGTATAAGTCCACACTGTTTGATAAAATAAATTAAGGAAGTACTTTAACATAAATCTGAACATACTTCAAAAATAAGCTAGGATTGGTATATTTTTTAAGTTGAAAATATAAGTTATTTTTAAAACATACACACACATAAATACTACATCATATAGCAGAAGGGAAAAATTAATTTTTCTGTTTTTATCCATTTACCATACAGGATTTTTATTGGTTTTTATTCACTTTGGAGACAATCATTTTAAGCCATTTTAGTTATTTCTTTCTGGACTCATATTGCATTTGGAATTTTCCAATATTTAGAACAATCTTTGTTTACTAAAAGATGATTTTCATTGTATTTTAAGTATAGTTCTGCTTTTTCTGCTTCACTTAACTTCTGATACAAACACTGTTTTGCTTATTTTTGAGCTGTAATCACTTATTATTTTTATTTGTCTTACTTTGGATTTTGAAACCAGACCTTTTTATATATACAAAGCTGATCATGAATTTATTACGTAATCCAGGCTGGCCTCAAACTCATGACAATCCTCCTGCCTCAGATTCCCAAGTGTGGAAATTGCAGGAATGTATCACCCACTTGTATATCCTGTCCTCACTAATTATATTGACTTATGGCACATATGTACAGTTGCCATAAAGCGACAAGTTAAGTGTTAAAGTAGACCAAGCAGAGTCATGCCTGATGATAACAAGTTGCTTCTCCATCCTTAGTCAAACCATCTTCC
Source organism: Myodes glareolus (assembly GCF_982192425.1). Taxonomy (NCBI): domain Eukaryota; kingdom Metazoa; phylum Chordata; class Mammalia; order Rodentia; family Cricetidae; genus Myodes; species Myodes glareolus. Next base: position 51,131,300 of record NC_142036.1, on the reverse strand, counting down.
TGACATGGTGTGTGCTATCAGAATTAAAGGCATATTATTATTTATCTTGGAAATAATGATATTCACAACATTCTTGGGCAAGAAAAAAATGTAGTTTCAAGCAACAGAATAAAAATACCATTCAAGATAACTCTTATGCATAGAACAGTGGTTCAAATTGTAGTGTATTTTGTCATGACAGTCACATCCAATATTTTCCTTGGTATATTCTCTAATGATATCTCACAATTGCCAGCAAATGAAATTATACCACAGTGGAGAAGATTCAGAGTAAGAGTGATTTCTGCTCATCTCCAGTGTATATTATGTCTCCCATCATTGTGTTAGCATATTAACAAATTAGATTCTTAATTAAGAGAAGTAATACCTTTTCCCTTTGAAGAGCAATGAAGTATTTAAGGAATCACTTCTCATAACACCGAAAACTAACTCTGAAAAAGCAAGTGAATGCCATACTTTGAATTCTAAAATGTTTTTTTGTATTATTTATGACATCCATTAAACTCAAGGTCAAGAGCTACAATAGCTGACATCTTTCAGGATATGAGGGTCTAATCTCAATGCTATGGCTACAGAACCCTCAGCAAAATAAATATGGCCACGTTATCTCTGATTTCATAAAATAATTCGTGTCTTGCTTCCTACCAAGTACAGACGACATTCTAACCAGGCTTGTGGGGCTTTAGTGGGACCCTCTGCCTTTCTCTCTTCCTCCACAGGCACATCTCAGCCACGCCTTTCTCACCCTTCTCCACCTGCCATGCACCTGGTGATGCTTCACATGTGTTTTTCTCTTGATTGACAGGTTCCGTCATCACAGCACAGTTTCTGTGCCCCGTCATCTCAGATTCACCTTTCTGTGACAAATGCAATTTCTACAAAGTTCAATTACAAAATATAGGATTGTATTAGGAAGCAAAACCAAGATGAAGAGGTCTTATGATTTGTTCATGCAGAAGAAAAAGCAATGGAATGATTGTCAGAGCTTTGAAACATTTATTTTCAGCTTTAAAATAATTTTTAGTGTTTGTCTAATGAATCTTTATATTATGTGTAAGGCATAAAATGAAATAATTAAAATAAAATAAAAGCAATTTTAGCCAGGAGAAACTGTAAAAACTAAGACTCCGTATAGCACACATTCAGTCATTCATTTAATCATAGGTTTTGAGCATTGGTTGAAAGCCTAGCATTACACAGGTCCTCAAAGTCTAGAAGAAAAACTATCACAGTGTCTGTTCCCTGGAGCTTACAGTCAGGAACAGTTGAAAAATCACTGTTTCTCGCCCAATGCCCCATTTACAGAGAAGACAAATGTTTTTCCTAAAGGCTGTGTGGTTTGCTGAGGTCATACTCAACAAATAACTAGCAAAACTCTTTAGTTCCAGCATGCTCTCAAGTAAATCTGAACAAGAATAAAATATAACATCTGTGCCCTCTGTTGATCTCTGATTCTTTGTATATAACATAAAACAAGTAATACCGATTTTAAAATACTGTTTAAGGTTCAGTTAATCAAATCTACAATCTGACAGCAAAGAACTAGTTTCCACTCTTACCACTGAGCAGCCAAGATTTTGTTTGAAATATGGTTTTTGCTTTTAAATACCTGCATGTTGTTCACAAATGTGCCACACACTTCAACATATCAGCAAAGGCACAAGAACTCATGATTTATACTAAGGGAAAGCCATCTCTTACTTGAAATGCAGGTTGTCATCCATAAATGAAAAGGCCCTGAGCTAGATACTCAGTGAATATTTAATAAATATTCCTCCCTCTTCCACATTCATCCATTATGTAACTGGAAACCATAGGAAAGGAGGTCTAAATATATTGATTCAGGAGCCAAGATGCTATATCCGGATGCCCTGAGGAAATGGCATAAGACTACCTTAAGAGTCAGTTCTTATATCCTCTCTCACTCAGTCCTCTGAAGTACTTTAAACCAGGCTCTATCATTTACTGTACATGACATGAATAATTAAAAGCATTAAAGAAATTGAACATTTCCACAATTCATCCTTATATATGTTGTCATTTCCATAAAACTTGAATCTCTGAAGTTTTATTTTCTGCTATCATTCTTTGAACTCATATAACCAATACTTAACTCATGAAATACTTATTTTTAAAAACAAAGTTGGAGTTAATTAAGAAAAGAACATCTCTGGGTATTGGTCACACAAGCCTTTAATCCCAGCACATAGGAGGCAGAGATATGCGGATCTCTGTAAGTTTGAGGCCAGCCTGGTCTAAAAAGTGAGTTCCAGGACAGTCAGTATTGTTTCACAGAGAAACCCTTTCTCAAAAAACCAGAGAGGTGGAGAGAGAGAGAGAGAGAGAGAGAGAGAGAGAGAGAACATCTTAGTATAGATTTTAGCATTAGCATCAAGAAAGAAAGAGGAACTAGAGAGATGGCTCAGTGATTAAAACCACTTATTGCTCTATGTGAAGACTGAAGTTTAATTCAGCATCTATAAGGGCTTTAACTCCAGATCCAAAGAATCCAATACCTCCTTCTGGACTCTGAAATGAACACACATGCACATGTTGTGGGGAAGGCCGCTTGGTGATTCCCAGCTGCTCAGCCAGAAATAATCACACAGAAACTGTATTATTTAAATCACTGCTTTTAGCTCTAGATTCCCATTGAATAACTCTTACATTTTGATTTAACCCATCTCCATTATCTGTGCATCGCCATGTGGCAGTGGCTTATTGGCAAAATTCTGGCGTCTGTGTCCAACGAGGTTACATGGCTCTGACTCCACCTTCCTTCCCCCAGCACTCAGTTTAGTTTTCCCCACCTAACTCTGTTCTACCCTATCAGGCCAAGCCAATTTTTTTTATTTACAAATGGTATTCACAGGATATAGAGGGGAATCCCACATAACCTCTCCTTTTCTGTTTAAATAAAAAGGAAGTTTTTAACTTTAACACAGAAAAATTATATATAATAAAACAGTTATCAAACAAAAATTACAGTTACAATATTTATATCTATTTTATCTTTTATCGTATCTATGGAAAACTATAACTATAATGATTCTTTAATGCCATCAAAGATTCCAGAAGGGTATAATATCACCTAAGTAAACAGAAAATGCATTGTAAGTGACTTCCAAAACTCTAGAATTGACAGAGACATCTCATTGCCTGGACAGTCACCCAAAGTTCTTCTGTAATGTTGGGGCATCCATTTTCAGCCTACAGGCCCATAGTATCCAGGAGACTTTTCCACGAAGTAGGAAATTTCAAAGACAGTTCTGCCTATATTGGCAGTTTGTCTGTCACTTTCTTCTTTATCCTGCAGAATGTCTGGTAGACTCTTTCATGAAGCAAGAACCCCAAAGGATCATTTTATCTTTAGGCAAGTTTAGCAGTCATTTCTCTGTAGATCCTGCATGTTCAGTTTATCAAGAGCAGTTTCTTGACCAAATGGCTAACCAACTCCGTAAGGAGCCTCTTTGATGACCATCTTTCTCTTGAAGTAATTGGTGCTGCCAGAAACAGATGTATCTCATTGTCATGGAAAACCTAAGTTATTAAAACATTTTAAATGCCATATACTGTAGTCTTTGAAAGATTTGAAGAATGCCTATCCATCTGAAATACATCTCTGTAAACCTAGAAAATCTAACTAATATGACTATAAGCTTGACTATTATAGATGATTATCTATTAACCTATATTTCTTAATTATACATTATATTTTAAATGAGCTATGCAATCACAATACCTTAATCATGAGCAGAAACATATATACACATTATAACAAAATTGACCTTAAAGTTGTATCAATAAACCAAGATCCATACCAATGTAAAGTATTTATCTCTATAGCATATCCCCCTTTAAATTTAAAAAATAAAAAAAACAATATTTGGGAATATGGGTATAGTTCTCCTCCAAACTTCTTCCTACTGTTTATTGGGCAAAGTAATTTTTGAAGGGTGTTCAAGGTGACCTTTTAGGGGATCTTGATACGTCAAACAACATTAGCTTGGAATTAATTCACAGGTTCTCAACCTCTGTGGAAACAAAAGAAGAACCTCTTTTCCAAAATTCTATCCTTAGACCAAAATTCTGAAGTCAAGATACCTTTAAAGTATATATTTTGGATACTTAGCTTCTTCACAGTCAAAAATTCAAAGAAAACACAATAATATACATAAACCAGACTCTTTGTGGATTCTCCATCTTTATGTGGCTTATTTATTTTAAATCTATACACTTTTTCTTCTCTCTCCCAAGCCTACATACATTTATCCACAACTCTGTCCCATTTAGAGGTCTTTTTATCTGGATTTGTCTTCATTGAATATCTGTAATTATTTTCTGAGCAGAAGTGCTTCTTAAAATGCTAAGCACTTCCTAAGACTCTGAGCTGCAGCATTACTAGGGTATATATGGCACTTTCTGCTTGCTCTTCCCTATCCGACATGGTGGAGCTGTTAGCTGCCTCTGAGAGCCATGCTCACAGTCCCATTTATAGGCACACAGCCAGTCTATGTTGTCATTAAGCAAGTTGTAATATGTTGCTCACAAATACCAGAGGTTAAGCAAGAGCCAGAGGTCAAGCTGGCAGCGTAGCCCAGAAAGCAGGCATTTCAAAACCACATATTTTTTTTTTTTGGCTACTGCTGAATCAGGAAAACCTCTTTTAAAGGAGCCAAGGATCTGCTTTCTTCTAGCAAACAGAGCCCATCCAAGAAAATACCACTATCAAACCATGCTTAACTCTGTTCTTCTGTGTCTGGGATACCTATTTAAGCTTTTTCAGGTTTTACATGGATTTAGTCCACCACGTTGGTGTGCCAATTGTAGTAAGAAGGCCACTCGTTAGTTCCCAGCAGCTTATCTCTGAAATAATCATACAGAAACTGTATTATTTAAATCACTGCTTGGCCCATTAGCTCTAGCTTCCCAATGGCTAACTCTTACATCTTAAATAACCCATTCCCATTAAGTTGTGTATCACCACGTGGCAGTGGCTTACCGGCAAAATTCTAGTATCTTTGTCTAACAGGGCTCAAGGCATCTCTCTGACTTTGCCTTCATTTCCCCAGCATTCAGTTTAGTTTTCCCCATCTAACTTTGTTCTACCCTATCAGGCCAAGCTAGTTTCTTCATTCACCAATGGTACTCATAGCATACAGAGGGGAATCCCATCTCTCTCTCTCTCTCTCTCTCACACACACACACACACACACACACACACACACACACACAAACACTAAATAAACACACATAATAAAAATAACAACAGAAAAAAGAGATGGAAAGAGAGATATGTAAGAGAAACACATGCCTTCGTGAGGGACAGTGGCGAGGAATGCTTATCTACAAACATATTTTCAGTCACTGCCAACTCAGTTCCCTCATCGCTACAATTTAGGTTGTAATTAGGGAGCCAGATTTCCAGTTTTCTCTTTCATAAGCCACTAGTCACTAATCCCCTGCTATATCTGATCATCAAAATATGTGCTTTAAAAAAACTGCATGCTTCTTGGCAGAAGTGTGCCAAGTTACTCAAACTTGTTGCATGTGAGAGAATTGTGTTTTCAATAATCTAATACTTAAATTTTGTGAAAGAGAAAAGGCAGTTTTACCCAAAAGAAAAACAGAATTGTATAGTGTGGGGAGCAGGAGCAGAGGGAGCTTCAGCCTTGATGAAGTTCTGCCTCAATTCCTAGGCCACTGCCCATGGGCTGACCACAAATGACCTACAGGAGCAGAGGGAGCTTTAGCCTTGGTAGAACTCTGCCTCAACTCCTAGACTGACCACAACTGACCTACAGAAAATAACACTAACGTGATAGTGGAGACAAGGGTCACAAGGAGTGAACTGGACAAGGCTTTGTCCCGAGGCCTGTTATTGCTGTAAGATTAATACTTCAATTGATTATGTATAAAATCCTGCACCAGGAGTAATATATAACATTCAAGCTTTTAATAATAATGGACATGTCAAAAACGGCCTCCTTATTTTCCCCTTGGAATATGCAAAGGATGTAAATACATTAACGACATTCTGACAGACTGAAACTAAGACTGACATGCTTCACAATCCTTCCTGTTTTCATGCAATTCAATCATGCACTGCGAATCATTCTCTCTTCAGGAGTCCCAGAGAATTGATATTAAGTTGGAGAAATCACTGGGAGTATATAAAACATTTTGGACATAAAATATTTTCATACTTTTTCCTAGAAATAAGGAGCCTTAATGTTGGAAAAACCCAGTGTGCCCTCACACACTATTGCACTTGTTCATTTGGGGGGAAAAAAAAGAGAGTTCACTGAGTGGGGTGAGGGGTAGTCAGACGGAACATAGGAATCAGTGTCTGATGTTCAGCTGCCAGTCTCCAGGCGTCAGACCTCCGAGGAATTCTGCCAGGAACAAAGTAATGAAATAACACTAAGGCAAATTAACTTCCCTTATTTGAAAGTAAGAGGTCACATTTAGTGACTTAAGACTGTTATAACCAGTGAAGAATTAGAAGTTAAAACCCATTGGTTTCACATCAGAAACTAATTTCCTGAGAACGGGTGCCACACCTGAAGGCTCTTACTGTAAACAGGCAGTGAGGCCATCCTATTAGGTTTCCAGGATCTTTCAAAGCAACCTATGTAGCAGGTGGAGAAGAGCAAATGCTGCCATTAGTTTTCAGCTCGACAAAGCTTCAAAGCTTTGGATGTAGTAGCTTTCTAAAGTGAGGACTCAGAGAAAATGAAGTCTGCATTGGGAATGGGTAATGGAACAATGGGGAAGGACACTTTGTTGCCAAGCCTGAGGATATACCTGCATGCCTAAGTTCAAGACCCAGATCTTACATGCTAGAATCAGAGAACTATATCCTTTGACCTCCAAGCTCATATACAAACATATATGTATGTGTATTTGTATGTATGTATGTGTGTATGTATATGTTTGTATATGTACATATATGTGTGTATATATATATAGATAGATAGATATAGATATGGGTGTGTATCTATTCTCTATAGTACTGATCCAAATCTCACCTTTCATTTCATATGCTGAATTTTGACTAAATAAAAAAAATACTTTTCTATTCATGTGAAAAAATCTTTCAAAATTAAAATTTTTTGAAATGTATTTGATTAATTTCACAGAAAAATAGAAACAGTAGTCTTCCTCCTACTGACCATGACCTTTTCTTAAGTCACCTATGTCAAGGGTGGTTTCTAGCTTCTGTAAAGCAGTGATCTCACCTGCTCATGGGAGCAGGAACAGAAGCTCCGTTGCTGGAGTGTTAGTGAAGGTTGGGCACATTTATACCCTAAGACATAATAATTCTACTTCTATGTGCATGCATAACAAAATAAAATATCTGTCTATGTTGATGATATGATTTCAATAGTAAAAACAGGAAAAAAACAAAAAACAAGTAATTTTCAGGGCCATAGCATTTGTGGCATCACAATAGACCCAAGCTGAAAATTATCCAGACACACAGAAGTGCTGCCATTTACCCATTGCATCATGTTCACAGACTGGACGAGCATTCAGCAACGGAAGTGAGAGAAGGAAACATAGAATCAATAAATGGATCCCATCAACATAAAGCTGACACTAAAAGAAAAGTCTATGTAACCTATTTATATCAAGTAGAAAGGAGGGCAAAATGAGGTATTGGAGCTGACAGTCAATATGCAAGTGACTCTTGGGAAGGCAGCACAGGTGAGCGTCTGTAGAGTACACAGCAAGGAGGACTTGGGGTTCAGGTAGGAGGATAGCGGGATGGTGGCTACACGTGAATGTTCACTTTATGGACATTTATAGACCTGTTCATTGGAAATACCATTTTGGGTTTTCATCATTTTGAAATATTTTAATTTTAATATTTGATTTAGGGGCAGAAAAAAATGACTGAGTTATTAAGAACACTAGCTGCTCTTCTGGAGGATCCAGGTTCAGTGACTTCTTCTTTTAGTGATCAATCTTTATCTATTTTGGATAAAGACACACACACAAAATACAAATAAATATATTTTTCCTCAAAAGAGAAAAGTATGAAAATTTGTTTGTAAAGTTCAGTTATCTCTTGTAAGCAGATATTAAGAGTACACAAACAATGAGCAGAAAGTCATCTTCAAAGGACTGAATCTTATGCAGTGGAAAGAAAACTAAATGAAAGCATTTTTAGAGTACCAACAGGTGAGTGATTAAAAATCACACTGAAACATTTCCACAAATATAAGATTGATACAGATTACACATGTTATGAGTAAGATTGAAATCAGTATAGAGTATAAAACAATGGTGCATTTAAAAATAGAAAGCTTCAAATAACATAAGCTTTGCATCCAGTGTCCAAATGTGCTGACTTTTAGCAAAGCAGACCCTGCTCAGTATGTTTCTGCTGAGAAAGGTTTGTTATGTTATTGCACATAGTTCAAAGATGACAGCAATATTTGACTAGTTTTTGTTTAACCAAAGTTGTTTCTATTAGTAAAGTCTGAAGAATTTAGCTCTTAGGGATCTGCGACACAGAAAAAAGGGAGGAGTATAGTTATTTGAGAACTTATATATACATGGACACTTCCTAGAGTTTTCTTAGAGCAGCAGTTTTGCACAAATGAAGCATAAAGAGCAGCATATAGACTATTCTATGATTTTGATATGAAATGTTGTCTGAAAGTCTCACGTATTAGGTGGTTAGTCACTAGCTGGCCATGCTCTCCCTGTAGTTCTGGTTACATCAGCAACATGTAACATCTGGTTACATGAAAAGACATGTCACTGGAGTTGTGTACTTGGGGACGTCCTGGCCCTTGTCCATTACTCCACATCATAGTACCGCCCACCATGATGTCTTACATAGGACATGCCCAAGACTGCATGGAATGAATTCCTTGCTGCCATGAACCAAAATAAATCAATCCTCCCTCCAGCTGTTTGTGCCAGATTTCATCCTAGTAACTCATCAGTTATGCAGACTATCAGACTATAACAAGCATACAACAGGTACAGGAAATATAAGCTAAAACCAAGTAAATGAAAAGGTGAAGCCCAGACTGAGAGAAAATAAAATACGCATGTGTGTATAGATTCATATATACTCACACCTACAAATAATAAGCATTATATACACTACAAAAAGTCCCACCAAAATACAAATGAGGGTAATGAGAGGCAAATATGATCAAGTAATGCCAGAAATAGTTATGAAAATCTCACAATGACATTCATTATTTTGTACAACTAATATATGCTAATTTTAGAATTCTAAACATATAAAACATATGACATCTTTAGACTGAACCTGGCTAGAGAGTTTTGAGTTCCACATGCATTCATTCATAAACATATCTCAACCAGAATTTGGAAATTTTTCAGATATTAGTTCCTTTAAAACCTTTTTTCTCACATTCTCTCTGTGCCTTTACTTCATGATGCCTTCCTATCATTTCTTGGTGCTGTGTAGTGAATCCCATGGGTCTCTTTACTCTTTTTTTCTCCTCTAACTAGATATCTGAGCATATGTCTTGAATTCACAGATTCTGTCTCCTTGATCAAGTCTGTTACTGAGTATCTCCACCGCATTTCTGATATTAGTCATCCCTGTTAGTATCATAAGTTTTATCTCACTGTTCTCAAAAATTGGTTTGTTTTTTATAATTTCAACCTAAAATTGACTCACTGTACTTATATTGTGTTTTTCTGATGACATACACACACATAAGCTCACGCATATCTGCACGTGTAAGCACATCAAACAGTATCATTTCATCTTAAGGCTATAGAAATTTCTGCTATCTGTGACAAAAAACACAGGGCTAACTGTGAAGACAGAGTCAGGCAAACACAGGTCAGTGCTGTGCGATGTCATTTGGGTGTGAAACCTGAAGAAGAACTCAGTTCAGAAGCGGTAGAAAGGTGGTACCAGATGCGGTACCTTGAAGAAATGGGAAGATATTGAAATCTTCCTTAAAGCTGTGATGCATAAGAGGGTGATTGTGTCAGGGATGACCCTACTCCCAAGAGTATTTAGACAACGCAGAGTACAACTGGTGGTCTCAAAAAAAGAAGTTGGGAGAGGAGGGGTGACTATGACCAAAATACATAGCATGAAATTCTCATAGGATTAATAAAGAATGTTATCTAAAATTTTATAAAAGGCACAGATTTTCAGTTATCAAATTAATTAGCACTGAAGACCTAATGCACAATGCGGTAGATATAAACAATGCTACATTGTACCTATAACTTGCTAAGAGACTAATCTTTAGCATTTGTAACACCGGAAGGTAAGGAGTAAAGAGTCAGGCAGGTTACCATGTGAGAAGATGATTTTGATTAATATAAATAGATACTGTAATTGTATTGTCATGATATTCTCTCTACAAAGCACAACTATATCAAACCATCACATTGTACATTTTCAGAGTGGATTATTGTCAATTATTTCTCAATATGCTAAAATAATTTTCTAAAGTAAAATAAAATTACTAAAGAAAATACTTTGAAAGTTGTTAAAGTCATTAAGTCTGGAAAATGTGCGCTTAAGGCACAATAGGATACCAGGACACCAATCAATATGGCTACTGTAAAAGCTGGCAAGATGCCAAGGCACAGGGAGAAGATGGAGCAACCAGGACTCTCATGTAGTCTGAGCTAAAAGAAAAGTGGTACTGCTTTTCAAAAGTCTGTCAGTTTCAATAATACTTAACATCCACCACACTGTACCCCATCAATCTTGATCAAAGTACATAGAGTATAGATAGGCTTTCAGAAGGACATACACAGGATTTCATGTTGTTGTTGGTCACAGAAAGTGCTGAAAACCCCCATGTTATAAAATTAATACTCCAAAATATTACAAGATCTGAAACTATTTGAATCCTGAAATAACGTTAAAAGTTTCAAGCTTTGTAATTTCAGGTTTAAAATCACAGAAATTCAAGTGGTAATATCCATGCCAAAACAACAAAACTAGAAAAAAAAATTCTAAAAATCTGAAATGCATCCCTTCCCAACCATGCCAGATAAGAATCATCAACCTGCAATAGCCTAAAATTAGATCCAGCTCCGAAGTCCATCAGCCATATAATCTGACAGCCTTTATCAAAACCACATAGTTCAGTGTTACAAAATGCCATGTGGGTTCAATTGTATGAAGTTCACTGTCAAAACAGTGATTTCAGGAAATAAACTAAATACATACTGAGTGGTTTAAAATGATAAATGTGTACAATACATTAAAAACCTTGAAAACATGCTAAGTAAAAGAAACCAGTCACAGAGGACCAAAAATTATATTCTTCTACTTATAGGACAGGTCAAGGATCTGTAAACTCATATGATTGTTGTGGGTCCAGAGGAGGCATTAATACACATCCCCCAAAGAGGATAAGATCTCTTTTAGAAATGGTAAAAGTGTGCTTAATTAGATACTGGCAAAAGGTGTAGAATCTTGTGAAAATGCTTTAAAACCCACTTACTGTGAATTTTATAATAAGTAAACAATTTTTCAATTTTTAAAATAGTGATTTTAAAAGAAAAGATAAGGCACTGGAGAATATTTAGGCATAGATACAATTTCAGTTCTGACCCCAGTAGCATTTATGTGGTATTTAAATATATAGAATGCATTTGTCTGCCTATGTGTGATTTGCTGGTATTGTGCATGTATTGCATCTGTGCGTAGACTTTCCTCTGACAAAATCCTGTATGAAATATCACTACCCACATTCTCCAATAAAAATATAAATATGCTAATCCATTCAAAATTAAGTTGAGGCTTGAGTACCTTATTTCCCTCAATAAGTTTATGTGATCAACAGAGTGTCCAGTAGAAGTAAAACACACTTGTGAGTTTGCATCAAAAATAGGTCCCAATAATTTCTGACGCATTTGCCTGTCTTTCTTACCAGGAAAGCAATACAAACTATTAATCAGTCAAAACTACAATGGAAGGCTTCTCTTTGGCATCACAAATCCAGCTTCCAGGGAAATAATCGCATCTCAGAGAGAACGGAGAGGTTCTAAGTAAGAATGAAACGTCTGAGGATTAGCAAGATGGCCACACATGTCAAATCAAAGAGAAAATGGGATTTTTTACAGTTGTCAAATTAACTTTGTGGTCTTAACGCCCCTCTTCACTGCATGTAGTGGAAGCAGTTTCTCTTAAGTAACTCCTACATGGCAATTTCTATTACCAATGTGAGACGGCCTGTTTTAATTAGGATTGCATCAATGTCATTGATAAGAGATGAAAAGAAGCACTGAACTCTAATTACAGAGTTATTGACATAGTACCATACGTGACATCATGGTGAGCAAATGGCATGTTTGGAAGCCAAATTTTCTTATATGCATAATCTCATTTAGTTCTATAGGCGAATAAATCTTTTTTAAGTTTAAGAAATGATTTTGAACTGATTTGTAGTCTTCAACATCCCAATTACTAAACTATCATCTTTTAGAAATAGCGTTGTGACAGCATAAAGATGTTTTGTGGGAAAAAAGCCCAGCTTGAATTTTAGTTCATGCATCATTTATAGTGGAATGTGTCGCCAGTGCCTTCCCAACCGAGAAACTAGACATGTCAATAACACCATTTTTTTTCAGAAATTAAACTTCTCACATATTCATCACCCAGATAGCATGACTGCGGGAGTAAGTACGAACTCTCCATGAGGAGAAGCTGTCACCATCGTGCAGGATTTACAAGTGACAAAGTCCCAAAGAATTCTACTACAGACCCAAATCCTGTGAACAAAGTCTCATTTTTGCCATGGCTGATCGAACACAGAAGATGAAGAAACTTATTGTTACAGGTACCATGTTGACTGTAAGGAAAGGCAATGGATGACATCCCTGGTGCCAAGGAAGCAATGAAAAAAGTCTACAACATCATAATTAACGCAGGACAATGAAAAATCATAGTACCATTCCAGTGGTTCTGAAAAAAAAGATATCCAGAAAAACATGAATCCATATCCTTCAAATGAAGTGCTAATGAAAGAAAAGTCAAAGGCTATCTAAAATAGTGACAACATGCCACATCAATAAAGTAGGAGATGCAATGTGGTAAGGATAAAGATTCTTAGCCAATCTATAAATTGATGATGTTTTCACCAAGATCCCATAAAGTCTGTTTGCAAACACAGTAAGCTTATTCTAAAATTCGTATGTTAAGGTGCAAGACTTAGAAGAGCTAAGACCATTGTAGGGGCGGGATATAGTAAGTGGAATGGCTGCTTAATATTGAAAGGTAGTATATACCACAGCGGTTTAGAAAGTATGGTGTTAGATGAGAAACACAGCTCAACAGAAAAGAATGAAAAACACGGAGAAAGATGTGTTCAGTACATTTCTTTACAAAGGCTCAAATCCAGCTCTGTGGGGGACAGATAGTATTACGACAAAGGAAAGTGGAGAAGTTGGACTTTATTGAATGCTCCACCCAAAGCTTAAATCTTATTTTGAGCCATGCATCTCTAATGCTAATTCAAAGTAAATAAGGACTTAAGAAAAAGATTTAAAACTGAGCTAAAAAACTTTGGGAGAAAAACACAGCAGAATATACTCAGAATCTAAGGTCAAGAAGAGTTTTTTAACTGTCCCTTCACAAAATGAAAAATGGTTGTTCTGTGAAAATATGTTGTAAAAGATTGAGAAGGCAACCTCCAGCCTGGAAAAATAGTTACAAACCACATACCCTCCACGGGACTGATCTATAAAGTGCAGAAGGACTCTCAAAATATCTACTAAAAGTACAGTTATAAAATGGCCAAAACACATGGAGCGATATTTCACTGGAAAGAATAAATAAATAAACAAGAAAATATGTCATTTACATAAACAATACAATTAGCCATTAGAGAAATAAAGATTAAACACACAATTCTGCTGCTCACCAAAACAGAAAATATTGATTCCGTAAGTGATTATCAAAGGCAGTGGGTCTCACATACTTCCAGTGGATAGACAGGATTCACAATCACTTTCAAAGAGAGCATTTTGTCTTCTTACAAAAATAAATGTGAGCTTACCACATGACCTGGTGATTACAATGTTAAGCACCTATTCCAGCAGAAAAAAATAATTATGTTATACAACATAACTACACAGGAAGGTTTATAGACACTTTATTGTTATAGCTCCAAATAGGAAACAACACCAATTCCTGTCATTGAGCATCTAAATTGTTTATCATCAAAAACTATGAAGAGGTGAAGCATTGCCACAGGCAACAGCTTGAATAAAACTGAAGAGAATTGTGGGTGATGATCCAGATAGTCACCCCAAAAGTTTGCACAATTCCGTGTAGATAGCATTTTTGGAGTGACAGAGCTACAGAGAAACTAGAGGAAGATAAAGAAAGGGAGATCATCCTAAAACTGAGACCTGAATAAGGTTAGTAACTATATTAATGCTGATAGCATAGCATAGCATAGACATGGATGGTCTGCATGGATAGTATAGAGAAACCTTCCATTTATATCCTAGAACTGCATATATTTCAAATCAGTACGAAAGAAAAAATTCACACACCTGGACTTTTGAAGGAAGCAATCAGTAACTTTTCAAATGACTAGAGTCTCTGGTAAGCCAACACCAAGAGGCAGACATCCCACCTGGGACCTCCTGCACATCTTCATGAGACCTAACTCTGTATGAAATCAGATATCACGAAGAGCACTACTGTCAGAGAGCTCAACCTCTGAAACTGTGACCCAAGATAAATCTGTCTGATTTGCAAGCTCCCTCTCAGGCATTTTGTTTATCTCAGTCAGCAACAGAAAGATGAGTAGCATACTGAGGAAGATGGATCAAGAAGAGAAGACAGCACCTCCCCAGACTCAGTGCACAGAGATTGCTTTTATTTAAGTGCACTCTAAACAGCTCCATTATTATCTTCATTTCATCAGCTCATAGATATACTTATTTGATGTGGGATTCCCCTTCTGTATGCTGTGAATATCACTAGTTAATAAAGAAACGGGCTTGGCCTGATAGGGTAGAACAGAGCTAGGCAGGGAAAACTAAACTGAATGCTGGGAGAAAGAAGGGCAGAGTCAGAGAGAAGCCTTGAAGTCCTGCCAGAGACAGACACCGCGTCGTGGTGATACACAGATTAACGGAGATGGGTTAATTTAAGATATGAGTTAGTCAGAAATACGCTTAAGCTATTGGCCAAACAGTATCGTAAATAATATAGTTTCTATGTAATTATTTCAGGGCTGAGCAACCAGGAACAAACAGGACCAGCGCTGCTCACTAATTGAGAAAATACCTTACAGCTGGATCTCATGGAGGCCTTTTCTCAACTGAGGCTCCATCCTCTCTGATGATTCTGGCTGTGTCAAATGGACACAAAACCAGCCAGTAGAACCTCCCTCTGTCTTGGAAGTCTAGCCTACCCAACACTGCATCTGACTACATGTGAGCATGTGACAGGCAGGGACTACAATCATTCTCAATGTTTCCCATTTAGGATTCTTATTTCTGCCAGTGGCTGGGGAAACAGTAGCTGCCCTCAACCATGACTAACAAAGCACTCTTCTCCCTCTCTTTCCGTAATGCCCTCACAGCTAAGCTCTAGTGTGTGACCTACAATGCACTTTGTTAGTGTAGCTGTGTTTCATTTGTTCTTGTTAATCTGTACATTGGGAGGTGGGGATATGAGCAGACTCAGGCCATCCTGATTATTCTATAGAGACACACAGGCCAACACTGTATTTTTAAGAAAAATATCTCTGACCAGCTATTAATTTAAACGTAGTCATATGTGCATGGTCCTTTTGACCTTTCCATCTGGAACCTATTTGAACCCATGAATTTTTCTTCAAATCTTCTGTATTTTTCTTACTAATTTTCATAAATTATTTACATATTATATATGCTAGTATATAGCTGGCTGTGTATGTTTCAATGTCTCCTCCCTGATTACAAATTACATTTTAAAATTTTTTGATTTATTTGGCTGAAAATAAATTAATTTTAGCAGTTAAACTTATCAATATTTCTGTTATTGTTTGTCATTGACTGTATGACTTTTATTCCCAAAAACAGAATAGAGGTCACCAATTTCACCATGTCTTTGACAATTTTTTTCTTGTTTGTTTCTAGATTTTTGATTGTTTATTTTGTTCTACTTTGTTACTATTTGATAATAGTCATACTAATGAATAGGAAAGAGGTAATGTATTATTGTAATTGTATTTGAATTTCCTTCATGATTGAGCACTTTTTATAAAATTGAGATGGTGATTTGTATGTCTTCTTTAAGGAAATGTCTATTCAGATAATTTGTTCAGTTTTCTAATTGAGTTGTCTGTGGTTTTTGCTATGGAATTCAAGGAAGTCTTACATATTTTGTATTTCAATTCTTGGTAAGATTGGTAGTTTGCAAATATTTTCTCCAACTATTGGTCCCTCATCTCTCTATTGTGCATGTGTTGTGCACACACTTTCCTATTTGATGTGAAATTACCCTCTTCTATTTTTGCTTAATTGTGTGTACTTTTGTGTCCTATTCAAGAAATCATTGCCAACCCCAAGTGTTCCTATTATTTTCTTCTAGAAGGTTGACAATTTCAGTCTTATATTTAAAGACTAACTAATTACACACACTCAAATTTCTTTACATTTAGACTTATTTCTGGGATATCTATTTTTCCCTATTGACCTGTATGTCTATCATTACATCAGAGTTGTATATTTTAATTATGGAAACTATGTAATATGTATTTGAAATTGGGAAGCATTACAGGTTTGCTATTGATATTTGAGATTGCTTTGGCTGTGTGTGAGCCTTTATGGCTATATATGAACTTTAGAATTTTTAACTTATTTCTTTAAAAACACTACTGTATACAATATTTGAGTTTTATAGCCCAGAATTTACTGATATGATGAAAAGAAAGAGTAATTGAATTTCTTCCCATATGTGTAACCATTTGTGCTAATAACATTTTTGATAGCTTTCACCTTTCCAACAGATCAATGCCTGTGATATGTTAAAACTTTACATTTGTTTGTAGTTATTTTAGGATCACCCTGGCCATTCTCAGAAGTTAATGTGATCATCCTTATGATAAAATCATACTGTCTTAATTATGTCTCAGTGCTCTGTACCTCGCTCGAAGGTTGCATCTGTCTCTACCACCCTAATTAATCACCTTCTTCAAGCTCACTTGTAACCTGGAGGCAAAGTCCAAGTACAATGTTGTTCATTATATTTTAATCATTTGTTAGAAAACTTTTGGATAGATGCTCACTTTCTACCTGGCTTCCATTCAATCAAATAATTCTGTCCTTTACCCAATTCCCCAGCCACCAGTGATCAATGGCCTCTCAGGCCATTTCTCATCCGCTTGCCATCTAAATTCAGGAGTCACTCAATGCCTGGTCGTACTCCTCTGGCTAGGTTGTAATTCTGAGTTATTACACTTAGGGACTTCATGTGTTTCACATACTAACGGCTTTCAAACTTATATATCCTGTGAACTCTTGCTATATATGGATGGGTAGAATAAATGCTTCCTGGACGTCTACAGTTTACTGAGCACCATTCTAGGTGCTACATATTCAACAGTAAACTGAAAAGGCAAAAATGCCTTCCCACAGGGAATATTTAGCCTGAAAAGAAAGTAAAAAGTGAACCTTTACTATAATGCTTCATGTTATGAAAAGTCTGAGAAGAAAATTTAAGCCAAGAAAGTAAATAAAGACCTTTAAGATGCCAAAAACAACCCCTGAAGCCTTAAGTAGGGCAGATACCTGATAGTATGGCAGAAAATCAGACATTAGAAGAAGATGTCAAGAAACTGCAGCCTGGGAGTCAAATCTGACCTGCCACTTGTACATGCACAGACTCAAAACTAAGAATGATTTATTTTTTTATAAATGCGAACAGAAAAATAATGCTTTCTGCCTTTTGAAAACACAGAATCAGATTAATGTACCCATGACCGATGCTTCCTGGTATATGATGATATTCATCTATTGGGATGCTGTCTATGGCTCTGTTTGCACTTCACTGGCAAAGCTGGGCAGGTAAGACAAAGACCACCTAGCCTACAAAGCCCGAAGTATTTGCTATCTGGTACTTTATAGAAAAGGTTTGTTGATCCTTGATTTCAACAAATATTCCCTACTGTTATAAGCAGAAAGCCCCATATGACAGAATTCTTTTCAGAATCAATTGCAAGATGAAAATTATCTATAACTGGACAAATGTATTTACCCTTTTAATAGACTATAGCATTTCTTTTTGAATTCATCTACTAAAATAATCAAAAGATTCATAAGACCAAATTCATAATAATGACACTCCAGGTAGTTGGACAGTGGTGCTGTATTTCATCCTTCATCTGTATGCATATGTGAGTTTTTGTACATATGTTTTATTATCTCATTCTCTATTGATTTTAATTTTAAATGAAGCCTGAAATTTTGTGTATAAGCCAATACACACTTGCACAATCCTAAGGAAAAAACTGTTTACTACGTTAAGAGTAATACTTAAAGTGTAATGACTTTTTATGTTGTAGAGTTACAATTTTAATATGAAACAGATACATTGAAGTTTATGTAATAAATTCTGTGTGAGGAAGTATTTGCCTTCTATAATATAATGAATAATAGTCTTACAAAGACTTGTGATATTATTTCATGTGATATTACTTCACATGAAATACACATGTGATATTATTTCAAAGATTTTATTATTATTAATTAAATTTATTCATTTACTTTACATTCTGGCCACAATTTCTCTTCCCTCTTCTCCTCTCCTCTCATTCTTCTGCCCCCTCTACCCTCCCTACCCCAATCCACTCCTTTTCTGTTTCTATTCAGAAAGGGGCAGACCTCCCATGGGTGTCAACAAAGCATGGCATATCAAGTTAGTCAATGCAATCCCCTTATGTTAAGGGTGGACAAGGCAACATAATATGAAGATTAGGTTCCCCAAAGCCAACCAAAGCATTAAGGACAGGTTCTGCTCCCACCACTAGGAGTCCTATAAGTAGATCAAGCTACACAACTGTCACATGTATGTAGTGAGCCTAGGTTGGTCCCATGCAGGCTCCCTAGTTGTTGGTCCAGAGTCTGTGAGTTCCTACAAGCCCAGGTTAGCTGTCACTCTGAGTTCCTTTGTGATGATCTTGGCCCCCACTGGCTCTTACAATCATTCTCCCTCTCTTCAACAGGATTCCCTGAGCTCAGCCCAGTGTTTGGCTGTTTCCATCAGTCACTGAATGAAGGATCTCTGATGGCAATCGGGATGGTTACCAATCTAACTACAGGAGATGGCCAGTTCAGATTACCTGTCCACTATTGCTAGTAGTCTTAGCTGGTTTCATCCTTATAGATTCATGGGAGTTTCCCCTGCACCAGGTTTCTCCTTGACCCCCAAATGTGCCCCTTCCTCCCTCACTGCGACACATGCATCCTGTGCTCCCTTGCTAGAGCCTCCAAACAAGCTCTCAAAGGCTTTTCTTAACCTTTTCATTGAAATTTGTGCAGAAAAGCATCTTAGACGCAGAAAATTTATTGCTGTGATATGGTACCTCTGTATTAACTCTCTCATAAACAAGTGTCCAAAGTCTGTTTCTCAAGTCATAACCTCAAGTCAGGAAAAAAGAACCTGCAATGTCGTCATCCTGATTTTCTGTCAGCCCTACTGGGCTCTTAAAAAATACTTAAAATGACAGGAAAGAAAAACTAGATTAGTGTAGCTTTTTGATTATTTGTTCATTTTGTTTTATCTTTGATACATTTGAGAGTATGCAATAACCCTCATAAACTCAAATAAAGATCTATAGGGATATTTCATTATGGTAATTTCTTCAAATAATTTATAGATTAATGCAAACCCAAATCTTTTTATTGTGTTTGTATGGTTTGCACAAGTAACAGGCTTATTGATTGGGGTCACTATTAATACTGTCATTGGCTGCTTCATTATAGAATACTGTATGCTTGTTGGCTTGACTATGATCCCATGATGTTTTGCAATTGGTTCATTAAAATAATTTTTTAAAAAGAACTTAATTTCTTGAGGGAATTCAAGAAAATAATATTTGCATATATTTGTAAGTGTTCCATACTAATTATACCAATACAAACAGCTTTTTCTAAGCACAACACTAATATGAGCACAGGAACATTTTCTCAATATTGGAAAAATGATAATATTAATCTGATATTCATTTCAAATTAGCCAGACAAACATACAAAAATTCCAGGCTTCATTGTTCCCAGTTGTAATTATACCAATTCACTTCAATAAAATACACATCTTTTATGCATTAATGAAATAAGAAATAAGAATTATTATAATCATAGCTATTACTTGGCTTCAGAACACTAGTAAAATAGTAATCAGAGATCATGTAACTGTAATACGTTCATAAGGATTAATATTTTTCACATATCCCAAAGCACAGTACATTCTTAATAGTGTATTTCCATCATTATCAATGTTAGTAAAGATCATTTCTCTCTGTTGAGGAGGAAAACATAGTTAACAGAAAAATTCCCATTACCAGAATTGTTAGCAACTGCAGAAATCATTCAAGATTTCCTTGAGGAACTGGACAATATTATTGATACCATTATCTTTTAAAACCTAACCTTCCCTCAATTACAGAAGTGCTGGCTTTATGTCTCACAGCTTCATCTCCAGTGCCTGCTATCTGGTATCAAATAGGTAGGAAGTTAAGTGAGTGGGTAGGTGATGTAAGGCCCGGAGCAAGAACATAGAGTCAGAACTCTGGAAATCAGGATCGAACCAATCTGGTCATTTATTAGCTCTGGCACCATGGGAAATTTATTTTTCACAATCTCTTCTTTTATCTTTAGAATGGGGACTGTAGCAGCATATAGAGCATTAATCATTATGGTTGAATGGAAAGAATATATAACACTAGGAAAAATGTATCAGTATTCTCTGAAACTGAGTTCTACCACTTTCTTGGAAAACTTCGTTTTTAATTTTCATTCTGAGATTATAACAAAGTTGCATCACTCCTTTCCCTTTCTTCCCACCAAAGGCTCTGAGATGCCCCTCCCCACTCTCCTTCCAACTCATGGCCTCTTTTCTCACTAATGGTTACTGCATGCATATATGCAATGCATGTGTATATGTACATACATACACATTCTTAAATACAATGTGTTAATTCCTTCTTCTATTGTAAATGGATATTCTCTCATACAATATATCTTGACCACAGTTTTCCCTCCAACCATCCCACCCAGATCCCCCATCCCCTCATCCACTCCCCCTTCACTTCCCTTCAGAAAAGAGCAGGCCTCCACGAGACAACAACCAAACACAACACAACAAAATACAATACGATAATGCAAAATCCCTCATCCCAGCGCTGATCAAGGCAATCCAACAGGAGGAAAAGAGTACCAAGAACAGACCAAAGAGTCAAAGTCACAGCCACTCCCACTGTTAGGAGTCCCAAAAGACACCTCTTCCAGGTGCTACCCCCATGAAGGCCAGTGCTTTAGGTGTAACCTTAAAGTCAGTACTGGCAGGCTCAAGGATGGAGCTTCATTTGGTCATTCCTGCCGGACAGTGTTTGCTACATGGTAAGAGCTATCTAATAGTTGCTGTTACCCTTCCAAAGACTGAATAATGTATTAAATGTAGGCAGATGCTTAGTAGACATTTATTATTGAGTAACAGAATAGGGAAATGGATCTTCAAAGTAAATATCAATGCCTCCTAAGTATTCGTGAATCATCTAAATTTCCTGTCATGTCTCAGCTTTCAGCATTAAGAGAATTTTACCTGCCTTTAAGAGAATTATCAAGATAAGTAAGTATCTAGCTGCCCAGCTGGAGGGCCCTACACCTACTCTCTATGCCATAGTCCCCAGAGGCACATCCCGTGCTCCACCCCCAACCACCTGACCCCCAGAGGCCTGGGAGCATCCTCCCATACCCCCAACCACCTCTGAGGATGGCATCCATCTGCACCCCCGAGAGCTTTGTCCTCACCCCAACCTGGAAAGGTGTCTGAGTCCCCCACTGGAGGGCCCTACTCTCTCAGCCTTAGTCCCTGGAGGCACATCCCATACCCCACCCACACCCAACGAATCCCCAGAGATCTGGGAGCGGCCTCTTCATACCCAAGGGCATCTATAACTACTAGAACCTGGCCCTTGTCCCCACCTGGTGAGGTAAGTGTCTGGGTCCTGTGCCTAAGGGCTCTTCTCTCTAGACCTTAAGCCCTAGAGACACGAGCCCATCGCTACCCAGCAAAGCCCTAGAGACCTAGAAACAGCCTCCCCATACTCCCAAACATCTTCCACAGCTTCCACGGCAGCATAAGAACATATTTGTTGGAGCCCATGTGGCTCCAACACAAATATCTATTTTCCCTAACTGGACTGGTACAGAGGTGCAAGGAATAACCAGACACAACTTACACCATTATTACGGAAAAGAGCATCTCAGGCGTCTTCCTCCTGAAGCTCTCTCCTCAAGATCCCTCCCGTTTATTCTCCAAACATCTTTTATACCAATACATAAACTGGGCGGGAAAATACATCAGCATTATGTCTCCTAGGTAACCAGGTGAATGGCCTTTTGTCACGTCCACATCTACCTGTCTGCTGAGTATGTTAGCTGTCACATAGGCTTGAATTGGTATCTCTATAAGGCATCCTCTAAATTACAAAGAAAGGGAGCAGCCAAAATCCTGACCTTTGTCAGGCAGAGAAGGGCTGTCTGCAGGGCTACGTGATCACTTCAGATGAGCCCAATGGCTTCAGAGCCTGGCTGCTACACCATAAAGAAATATGGGCCCACACATATCCAATAACATAAAGAGCAATACTGCACCACCAGAAATTAGTAGTTTTGCACCAGTAAGACCTGAACATGCCAATGGAGATGAAGCAGAAGAAAGCAATCTTTAAAATAACTTTACGAAGATGACAAAGTCCCTTAAAAAGAAATGAAAACTTCCTTTTAAAACATGGAGGAAAAGACAAACAAAAAAAGTAAGAAATAAACAAATCCCTTAAAGAAAGCCAAGAAAAAAAATCAGAGAGGTGAAAAAAATGGTTCAAAACTGGAAAACTGAAATAGAGGCAATTCCATAAATGGAAAATCTGAGTAAATGATCAGAAACCACAGGTTTAAGCAAAACCAACAGAATACAGGAGATGGAAGAAAGAATCTCAGGTGTTGAAGATACGATAGAGGAAATAGAGTCATCAGTCATAAAAAAAGTTAAATCCAACAAACTCTTAACACAAAATATCCAGGAAATATGGAATACCATGAAAAGACCAAACCTAAGAAGACTATGGATAGAAGAAGGAGAAGTCCAGTTTAAAGGCACAGAAAATATTTTTAACAAAATCATAGAAGAAAAATTTTCCAACCTAAAGAAGATCATACCTATAAAGGTACAAGAAGCTAACAGAACACCAAATAGACTGGAACGAAAAAAGTCTCCTCACCACATAATAATCAAAACACTAAACATACAGAATAAAGAAAGATTATTAAGAGCTGCAAAGGAAAAAGGCCAAGTAAAATATAAAGGCAGACCTATCAGAAATACATCTGACTTCTCAGTGGAAACTCTGAAAGCCATGAGGACCTGGACAGGTGTTCTGCAGACACTAAAAGACCACAAATGCCAGCCCAGACTTCTATGCCCAGCAAAGCTTTCAATTACCGTAGACGGAGAAAACAAGATATCCCATGACAAAACCAGATTTAAATAATACCTACTCACAAATTCAGCCCTACAGAAAGTACTAGAAGGAAAACTCCAACCCAAAAAAAGCTAGTTACACCCACAAAAACACAGGCAAAAATTAATCCCATACCAGCAAAACCTAAAGAAAACACACACACACACACACACACACACACACACACACACACAATACTTGTAACATTATTAATGAAACCCTCAGGCAGATATTGGGGTTCAACTTGAAGACCAGAAGAGCAAAGCAGCCAGCCACTGACTCTAAAGTATACCTCAGTTCAAAAATAGTGTTTCTATGGCAAGCTAGTGTTACTAGGATTAAGGGTGTGTGCCACCACTGCCTGTTTTACTCTCTTATCTTCAGGCAAGCTTTATTTATTAAAACATAAATTAAATAACAACAACAACAAAACTATACACAAACAGATATGAAAAATTATTGTTCACTAATATCTCTTAATATTAATGGTCTCAATTCACCTATACAAAGATACAAGCTAACAGAATTGATTTGAAAACAGGATCCATCTTTCTGCTGCATATAAGAAACACACTTCAACTTCTAAGTGCCTACATGAAAAAAGTGGAAAAATCTCACACTAGTAACTTAACAGCACACCTGAAAGCTCTAGAACAAAAAGGAACAAACTCACCCAAAAGGAGTAGATAAGGAAATAATCAAATTAAGGGTTGAAATCAATAAAATAGAAACCAACAAAACAATATAGAGAATTGATGAAACAAAGAGTTCATTCTTTGAGAAAATCAAGATTGACAAGCCTTTATCCAAACTAATCAAAAGGCAGAAAGAGAAGCCCTTATCCAAACTAACTAAAAGACTTAGAAAGAATATGCAAATTAATTAAATCAGAAATGAAAAGGGGGGCATTACAACAGACACAGAGGAAATCCAGAGACTCATACTTCAAAAACCTGTTCTCCAAAAAATTGCAAAGTTTAAAGGAAAAGGACAATTTTCTTGAGAGGCACAACATGCCAAAAAATCAAGAACAGATAAATAATTTAAATAGACCTAAAACCCCTAAATAAATAGAAGCAGTCATCAAAAGTCTCCCACCCAAAAATACCCAGGATCAGATGGCTTCAGTGCAGGATTCTATCAGAATTTTAAAGAAGAGCTAATACCAGTACTCCTCAATTGTTCCACACAATAGATACAGAAGGGATATCATCAAACTTTTTTTTTATGAGACAACAGTTACCTTCATATCCAAATCATACAAAGATGTAACTAAGAAAGAGAATTACAGATCAATCTCCCTCATGGGCATTGATGCAAAAATACTCAATAAAATACTGGCAAACTTAATCCAAGAACACATCAGAAAATATCCACCAGGGCCAAGTAGGCTTCCTCCCAGAGATACACGAATAGTTCAACATATGAAAATTTGTCAATATAACCTGCCATATAAATAAAGCTGAAAGAAAAAATCCACATCATCATGTCATTAGGTGTGGAAAAAGTATTTGACAAAATCCAACAATACCCCTTCATGATAAAAATCTGGGAGAGATCAGGTATACAAGAAACATACCTAAACATAATAAAGGCAATACACAGAAAGCCCACAGCCAACATTAAACTAAATAAAGAGAAACTCAAAGTGATTCCACTAAATCAGGAACAAAACAAAGCTGTCCACTCTCTCCATATCTATTCAATATAATAGTCAAAGTCCTAGCTACAGCAATAAGACAACAAAAGGAGATCGGGGGATAGAAATTAGAAAGGAAGAAGTCAAACTTTCACTATTTGCAGATGATATGATAGTTTACATAAGTAACCAAAAAAAATTTTTACTTTTA
The DNA here is from genome assembly GCF_982192425.1 of Myodes glareolus. Classification (NCBI taxonomy): domain Eukaryota; kingdom Metazoa; phylum Chordata; class Mammalia; order Rodentia; family Cricetidae; genus Myodes; species Myodes glareolus. The sequence goes on along the minus strand of NC_142036.1, from coordinate 51,105,736 downwards.
CAGCTGATAAACACCTTCAGTAATGTGGCAAGATAAAAAATTAACTCAAAAAAAAAAACTCAGAAGCTCTCCTATGTACAGATGATAAACGGGCTGAGAAAGAAATCAGAGAAGCATCACCCTTCACAATAGCCACAAACAACATAAAATATCTTGTGATAACTCTAACCAATCAAGTGAAAGAACTGTATGACAGGAACTTTAAGTCTTTAAAGAAAGAAATTGAAGAAGATATCAGAAAATGAAAAAAAAAACTCCCATGCTCTTGGATAGGTAGGATCAACACAGTAAATCAACATGACATTCTTACCAAAAGCAATCTACAGATTCAATGCAATCCCCATCAAAACTCTTTACAGACCTTGAAAGAAAAATACTCAACTTCACATGGAAAAACAAAAAAAAACAGTATAGCCAAAACAATTCTGTACAATAAAGGAACTTCCAGAGTCATCACCATCCCTGACTTCAAAATGTATTATAGAGCCATAGTAATGAAGACAGCTTTGTATTGGCATAAAAACAGACAGGTGGACCAATTGGATCGAATTGAAGACCCTGATATTAATCCACACACCTATGAACACATGATTTTTGACAAAGAAGCTAAAATTGTACAATGGAAAAAAATAAAGCATCTTCAACAAATGGTGCTGGCATAACTGGATGTCAACATGTGGAAGAATGCAAATAGATCCTTATCCATCCCCATGCACAAAACTCAAGTCCAGATGGATCAAGGACCTCAATATAAGTCCAGCCACACTGAACCTCATAGAAGAGAAAGTGGGAAGTAGCCTTGAATGCATTGGCACAGGAGACCATTTCTTGAATACAACACCAGCAGCACAGACACTGAGATGGACAATTAATATATGGGACCTCCTGAAACTGAGAAGCTTCTGTAAGGCATAGGACACAATCAACAAGTCAAAACAGCAACCTACCCCATATCTGACAGAGGGCTGATCTCCAAAATATACAAACAACTTAAGAAGCTAGATAGTAAAATATCAAATAATCCGATTAAATCTTCACCAACCCCATATCTGACAGAGGGCTGATCTCTAAAATATACAAACAACTTAAGAAGCTAGATAGTAAAATATCAAATAATCCAATTAAAAATGGGATACAGATCAAAACAGAGAATTTTCAACAGAGGAATCTCAAATGGATGAAAGGCACTTAAAGGAACTGTTCAACATCCTTACCCCTCAAGGGGACACAAATCAAAACAACTCTGAGATATCATCTTATACCAGTCAGAATGGCTAAGTTCAAAAACACTAATGAAAACTTATGCTGGAGAAGATATGGAGTAAGTGGAACACTCCTCCATTGCTGGTGGGAGTGCAAACTTGTACAGCCACTTTGGAAACTGGTGAGGTGGTTTCTCAGAAAATAGGGAATCAGTCTACTCAAGACCCAACAATACCACTTCTAGGCATATACCCAACGGATGCACATTCATACCACAAAAACATTTGCTCAGCTATGTTCATAGCAACATAATAGCCAGAAGCTCGAAACAAGCTACATGCCCCTCAACCAAAGAATGTATAACGGAAATGTGATACATTTATACAATAGAGTACTATTCAGTGATTAAAAAAATATGAGACCTTGAAATTTGCAGGCAAATGAATGGAACAAAAAAAATCCTGAGTGACATAACCCAGATCCAGAAAGACAAACATGGTATATACTCACTCAAAAGTGAATATTAGGCCTAAAGCAAAGTATAACCAGCCTACAGTCCACAACCCCTGAGAAGACAGAAAACAAGAAGAACCCTAAGACAGACATATATGGATCCCCTACCCCTCCCAGGAGGGGGAAGTAGACAAGATTTACTTAGTAAATTGGCAGAGTGGGTGGAATGGGGAGGGTGGTAGAGAAGTGGAAAGGAAGAAGAGGAGCAGGGAGGGGAATGTGAGGGATCAGGAAGGTCAAGTGGGTGAAGGACAGAGAAGAAAAGCAAGAAAAGAGTTACCTTAAAGAGGGAGCCATTATGGAGTTAACAAGAAACAAGGCACTAGGGAAACTCCCATGGATCCACAAAGATCCAGCTAAGAATGTAAGCAATAGTGGAGAGGGTACCTAAAATATCCTTCCCCTGTAATGAGATTGATGACTACCTTAATAGTCATCATAGAACCTTCATCCAGTACCTGATGGAAGCAGATGCAGAGATCCACAGCTAAGCACTGGGCAGAACTCCTAGAGTCCAGCCATAGAGAGGGAGGAGCAATATTATGAACAGAAAGACCAAGACTATGATGGGGAAACCCACAGAAACATTTGACCCGACTAGTGGGACTGGCAACTGGGGAACCAGCTTAAGAACAAACTAGGCCCTGGGTGACGTTTGTGTAACTTGGGTAGTTTGTGGGGCCACTAGCTGTGGAACCAGTATTTATCCCTACTGCATGAACTGGCTCTATGAAGCCCATTACCTCTGGTGAGATACCTTGCTCAGCCTAGATACAGGGGGGAAGCCCTTGGTTCTGTCTCAAGTAGTGTGACGACTTTGTTGACTCCCCATGGGAGACCTCACCCTCTCTGAGGAGTGGATGGGGGGGGAGACGGTGGGAGTAGCAGAATGATATTTTTTAAAAAGAAAATCATCTACCTTTTTCTTTAGTCACATATAAGTATGTTGCAAAGATAATGAGTCATGGTCCAATTAAATTTTTCTAAACAGCTCAGTGATAATGACGTGTGGCCATCAGCAGCACAAAGCACATGGAGCTCGAGGTGCTGTCTGACTTGTGTCCTCATCAGGTGGAAGGGGGACTTTCTACTGTGTTACGGATGGCTAAATAAATGGAATACTTCTACTTCCACTGTGCCTTCCAATTTATCCAATTATATGTTATTTCAAATATGCTAACGTTATACGGCCACTGACTTAGGACTTTACAAGGCACTTGGGAGTGAGGTAATGACCACATGAACCTGGCCAAATCTTTGCATGCACTTTTATTTCAAACTGTCATTAGATGGAGGGTCTTAATCAGAGCAGCTGGGTGAATCTGAGCGGTTGGACTTTTCTTTCTCTTTGAACAGTGACTCTTTTTCCTTGTCGGGGAGGAGGGAGGTTGCCTCCCGTTAATTTCTCCTTTGTTGTCAAGATGGAGTTTGCTACGTGTGTTGGAAGACTAAACTATTCATCTCTGCCTTCTGACTTTCACTAGGTACTAAGAAAAGACTACAATTATTTCTCCTAAGATCATCTCAACAAGTTTACTTACTTTTAATCTTACACGTCACAGAAAAGATTATGAGGGAATATACAATCTCAGCCTGGCACATGCATTTAATCCTAGCCCTGGGGAGACAGAGGCAGGTGGATCTCTGTGAGTTTGAGGCCAGCCTGGTCTACAAGAGAGTTCCAGGACAGGCACCAAAGCTACACAGAGAAACCGTGTCTCAGAAAAAAAAAAAAGAATAAAAAAAAAAGAATATGCAATCTCACATCTCACTCTAAGTTTGATTGATCATCTGAAATTACAGAGGGAGGCTAGCATGCTAGACCCTGAAACTCTTTGCTGCTGGTGGAGTCTCTTCCTCATCACATCCCATCGAAAGTGCAATCAGCTTTAATCTCAGAGCGGAGTCCTTCAATCTTTACATTGGTTGCTAGGTGTAACCTCTGGCCTGTATTAAAAGGGTTGCATGCACGAGTCTCCAAGTACATCTGCCAAGCAATACCTTACCTCAGTAGGTAGACACATTTTCAAATGCCCTCTGTGATGAGGCTTAGCTCTGAGATTATGTCAAGCAATTATGTCTATCCAAAAGTTTAAGTACCCACAGGATGGTGGTGAGTGCTACAGGCGGAAAAAAATAACTTAATCAGACGAGTTGGAAAAAATGTGAAAATGGGAACAGTTAAGGTATAATAAGACTAACTAGTCTATCAAAAACTGATGCTTACTATTGGGAAAGCAAATGTAGCTGTTTCTCTTGAACTGAAGATTTCCCCTCTGAAGGGATAAAAGTCTCATAAGGCAAGACCTACCAGGCAACTACCCAAGGTTATAAAAGCAGGAAATATTTACTGAGGAAAGAATCATCTCTTATGGATCTACCTGGAAAGTGGGCTCTCCGATGACAAAGTCACCCACTTGCTCCATCTGTGCCGGTTAGTCTCATGTAACGTGACATAAGCTAGAGAGTTACTTGAAACAATGGAACCCCAATGAAAAAAATAATCCCGCCGTAAGATCCAGCTCTAGGGAATTTCCTTAGTGATGGACGGGAGAGGGTCCTGCGTTCTATAAGAAAGCACACTGAACAAGCCATGGGAAACAAGTGAGTAAGCATCCCTCCATGGCTCCTGCCCTGTTTGAGTTCCTGTTCTGACTTCCTTCAATGCTAAGTGGAAGTCAAATAAATCCTGTCCTCCCCAACTTGCTTTTGGCCATGGTGTTTCATTACAGCAATAGAAACTCTAAGAAAAGTATGTAATCCCTAGCCATGCTTCTGTAAGTCACCTAGATAAACTGGTTCTACAAGACAGTCTTTTTACAGCCTAGCTTCTGCTGTGTTGAATGGCAACAATTATGTAGTATGTGTGTGTTGGAAGAAAGAGAAAATCAAATGTGCTATTAATTGGTCTATTAATTTCGCAATGTTTTACAGATCAATACCTAGTGTTGACAGTGATGTTTTCAAAAGCACATATACAACACATTTATACTCTTTATGGTTGATTTGATATTTCAGAAAATACCATAGAAATAACCATGAAAATAGCATAGCTATACAATGTGCAAACACGATGATCCAGAAACCCCCATTTCTGCTGTTTATATTAAAGCAACGATCAGAAATTCTAATTATATAATAACAGGGAAATGAAAATACATTGAGATATAGCCACAGAGTAGAACACAAGGCTTGACATGTGTCAACATGGATTGACATCTTAGATTCTATAATCAAAACATATTCAAAATATCACACAAACGACAAGTAATTTGAAATATGATCTAGCAATGGGATAGTTCTACGTTTAAACTCAGGAGATGGGCTTCTGTAGACTAACAGCATGACATAAAAGTACTACCTTTAGTTTATGTACTTAAGAAGTACGTGACATTAAGATGAATTTCATGTGGATACCTCATTATGTATATATAAATATCCCTAAATCTAAAGCATACCCAAAATCTAAATGCCTCCCAGTTCCAAGCACTTCAAATGCAGGACATTCAGCCTATACATATTTACAACACACACAGAGTAAATCTGCCAAAATGTAGTTTTATAAGTAGTGAGATTATGAGGGATTTAATGTACTTTCTCCTTTTTTCTGGTTCTTATTTCCAATTTTACATACAAGTCATCTGTTTCCATTAAATTAACATTTTTAGAAATAAAATGGTTATATAATCCCAATTTTTTTCTTCTTTTGCCTGAAAAGGCACATTTCAGGAATGCCACATGTCAACTCTTTACAAAGAATTGTGCTACTCTTTCAATAAACTCATCACTGCAAGATGTGATAATGGTGTCCTCTGGTTACAAATATATCCCTGACACTTCCTCTCATCCCTGTGCCATCTGTGCCCTCATGACACATATGACTGGAGTTCTGATTGGTGCCCTCAAAGCCAGCAGATCCACATAATTTTAACATAGTCTAAGGAAATATGTGCTAATGTTTTTAAGCAGATTCAGGTACCAATCTAAGTAGTTATTGGATTGAGAGTAAAATTCTTAACTAACATGAAGAGTCAGTGAAATGATTCTGTAACACAAAGGAATGTCAGGTAATATATGTCTAGATAATGTTGGGTAAATGTTGATTTATTAGTAATTAACAGAGCCTGAAAATCTTGGCTTTTTCTCCTTTTTATTGTTTCCGTCTTTAGATCAGTTGTCTTGACTATCAGCACATAGGTAATTTTAGTTTGATTACGAAAGGCAGCAAAATTTTTATTCTAACAAATCTCTGTTGTCCAAATTCTATGCCCATTTTTTCTACTTCTAGCATGCAGCCTTTCAATCTGAGCTAAATTGACTGCCCCTATTAGACTCTTGCATAGCACCCTGTATTATATACCTAGCACCAACACAATTTACAATCACATATTTTTTACAATCACTATAATTTTTGTCTCTTTTCTTTTTGTTAACTCTAAGAGACATAAAAGCAACAATTGCATTTATTTGTATTGCCACTCTACAGCTGTAACTACAAAGCCCAACGATATTTGTTATGCAGACATAAACTTTAAAGAGTACTTTGCTATTTATACAATCTGCTACTACACAGACCCTCCTCAGTTGATACCTCCTGTCATCAGAGATGCTGTGGACGAAACCATAGAATTGAAAGGATCCTTGAGGAAGCCCAAGGAATGAGGAAGACGCAAATGTGAGAGAATAGGAGGCTGACTCACAGACTCAAGGAAAGTCCAGATTTATAAAAAGCAAAATTGAGAGAAAAGCAGCAAATTTCTCAGTCATATGTTTCTCTCCTTGATGCCAAAATTACACAAGGAAGGGGTCCAGAACATCAATGGGCAGCATACAGGTAGAAGGATAACTCTCTTGCATTGTGATTATTGTTATTTTTTTCTTTCTTTTAAGCCATTATCTACATCTTTTTCCACCTCTTCTCTGCCTTCTGTTGTGTCAGACAGAGACACCCATGGTTTTTTGGCACAGCAAGTAAAGGTGCTAAATGTGGTTTTTATGGAATAAAAAATGAGTAAAAAAATCAAAACCAACCAGCTAATGCCAAAAATATATCCTTTATTCTTTATCATAAAAACCAAGAAAGAGACAGGAGGGTGGGTGAAGAGAATGACTTCACAAACCCCTTGAAAAAATAATAAAAGACAACACAGTTGGACTGGAGAGATGGTTCAATGATTAATACCACTTACTGTGAAGAACTGGGTTCAGTACCCAGCACCCACAAGGTATGTCTCACCCATCTGTAACTCCAGTTCCCGTGGATATGATGCCTTCTTCTGACCTTTGCTGTCACTGCATGCACACTGATCACATACATACACACAGACACACACAGACACATGAAATAAGATAAATAATTTCCTTAAAAAGAAGAGCAGAGTCAAACCATGGCAAAAAAGAGTAAGAGAAATGCTATGAATGGAGGTTTATTTTAAATAAAGAAATTATAAAAATCTGACCTTCTGCATAATTCTACCTTTAACTAAATAATCTCCAAAGTTCTAAGGAAAGTCATGATTTCATTCAAATGCAGATGTCATTTGCTCTGGCTGGAACCAACCCATCAAAGCAGCTCAGAGTAAAATATCTCCTGGATACAGACTCCGACTCATAGGATGATATGGTCTGCATTCAGATTGACTGGTGATTTAACCTTTCCCCACAGTATGGAATATGTTTACATATTTGTTCTGAACACATGCATGTATAGAAAAATTTGCTTCTCTAAATTATGATCCAGTTCATGTTTTGCTTCCATCCATATTTAAAGGCAATGATATACTCACTAAATGCCAAGTAAAACAGGAGAAAATGATGATAGCCATATGGCCCTCTTTACTAGAGAAGAAAAGAAGTGTATGAATGTCACTATGAGTGAAATAATTTGCCCCTCTTATTAATGCCTACCCTCTAGAGGCATCATGTGACCAGTTTTCACACTCCAGCCAACTAAGCCAGTTAGATGGCTGCATCTCTTCCAGATATTTGAGATCAGAAGGATGAGACCCAATGCTTTTGGTCTAGACAAGTTACTAAGTCATTGTGGTCTGATGTAGACAGCTCCATCTGTCCCTTTCTTTTTAGCTATCAAATGAGTCCTTGTGCCCTTCCTCAGAAGCTGATGGCTAAGTGGCGAGAAAATGAAGTACAAACCAGCCTGTACTGTTGCACCAAGGCAATGTCAACATGACACAACTACAATAAAAAGGTTCTACTTAGTAGTATTCCTAGAAAGATGTTTGAGCCATTAGGACTTAACTTAGTTAGAATGTGTTCTTCCTTAACATTAGCATAGAAAAACAACATTGCTTAGTAGAGGACATCCACAAAGGAATGACATTAGCTAACAGTAATATAAAGACTGCATTGAATTCTCAAACTATACAAAAGCTATGAGAAATTAAAATCCACAGTTGAGTGATCAAAATTATTATTACAGAAAGTATTAAAATTCCCATTTGCTTATTATAACTCTATTATGTGTTTACTAAGACTATTCTGGTTTACTTGCTTTTTTCAGCATTTTTATTAATGTGTTTTAATTATGTAAAATAATGATTTTCATTATGACATTTTAATATGTGACTATAATGTACTGTGTTCATTTTCACCTCTAATGTGCCCTTGAGTGCTATCTTATTTAACTTCTGCTCCATGGATTGAGCTGTACATAAAATTTACCCTCTTAGATAAGGTATGAAGGCTAGCTAGAAAAGAGAAATGACAATCACAACTCCAAATATTCATTCTATAGTACTTTAGGAGTTACCTATTGAGAAACACATATGGAATTGATAATCATGAAGTTCCTTTACCATGTCTAGGTCAATTTTTTTAAAGTTATACTGAAGGCTGAAGAATGCTTTTTGTTTTGATTATTTGTGTTTTATGTATTTTAAATGATAGAATAGATATAATGCCCAATAAGGAGGTAACCTAAGTCTATAGGAGAAATACACCAGGGTTTGCCTGGCTTAGCCCCATCAGAGAATCTACAAACTCATTATTTTTTTTTGTTTTTTTTGTTTTTTTTCTTGTCAATTTTTTTAAGTAAATTTTATTAAATTATAAAAGTTTCCATTTCCGCCCCCCCTCCCAACACCCTCCCACTCCCCCCACTCCCCCTCCTCCTCCCTCTTCGTCCCCCAGGGCAGTCAGGGTTTCCTGCCCTGTGGGAAGTTCCCAAACTCATTATTTTTAACTAATAAATAAACTCAGTATTTTTAAATGAATGCTTTACTTTATCATCTTGAAAAATCTAATTAGTTTCACTTGTGAAACGCTCTATATAAATACATTAAAAGAAAGAATACTGAGAATAGGGTTGGAGGGATGGCTCAGTGGCTAACATGCTTAGCTGGCAAGTGTGAGGACCAGAGCCAGATCCCCCGAACTCACACAAACTAGTATGTGGCTAAGCAAACTGTCCTATAATTCCAACAATGGAGGGGTAAGACAGGCTCCACACTAAAGAGCTCTGGGTTAGACTGAGAGGTGGTGCCTCCATAAGGAAGGTAGAAGAGCAATAAAGGTTGATTCTTGACATAAAGCTTAGGTCTCCACACCGATGTGTACACACACACACACACACACACACCCCAGTGGAAAAAGAAGAAAAACTGCTGAAAATAAGTGTTAAATTAGTATAGAATTTTTCTCTGTAAGTTTCATACAGAATCTCTTAAATGTTTGTCCCTGAGTCAGATATGACAGCTAACAAAACTCCAAGCGAGGGGATATCAGCTTGGCTTCTGTTCATGAAGCCTTTAAAATAATAGCATAATGCTACCTAAACCCGTGGGTTAGTACAATGGTTATTACATTCCAGTCTTTCCCCATGAGGGTACACTTCTATACAATGATCTTTCTCTCGTCTTTGAGAGTGCCTTGAGTCATTCTGTAACACCCAGATTTTCTTAAACTCTGTGCTTCTGTGTCCCATCTAAATTCATTCAGTAGAAATCACAAGGACTAGTGGAGAGGCAACAAGAGCAGTGTACTAGGCCTGAGAGTTCCTTGGGTTTGCATTCTGTTTGTGTCTATCTGAATCCTCTACTTCTAGATATAAATTTCCTTCTGAAGCAGAGAGGCATACTCTTTAAACAAATTGAGTTCCTTTTTTTATTTTTCCATTCAAAAATTTATACTTCCTCCCTTTCTCCCTTCCTCCCATTCCCATCCCGCTTCCCCACTCACTCTCCTCCCTCCCCCTCCCTCCTTAAGAGAGGGCAGGGAACCCTGCCCTGTGGGAAGTCCAGGGTCCTCCCCACTACATCCAGGACTAGGAAGCTTTGCAACCAAATAGTCTAGGGTCCCCAAAAGCCAGTACATGCAGTAGAAACAAGTACCAGTGCCTTTATCAATGGCTTCTCAGTCAGATCCCATTTTCAGCCACATTCAGAGAGTCTGGTTTGATCACATGCTCATTCAGTTCTTGAGTTACCTTCCACTCCTTTCCCCAAGCCTCCTCTTAGCCAGAGAGAATATTTACATTTCCTTTACCTGACCTGTCGTTTATATGGCAATATGGTCAGACCTGTATTCCACCTTGTTCAACATTGAGAAAGTGTATTGCCCTTCGACATTATTTCTTTGAACTATCTGGTCAAAAGGTGATCATGATAGTTGACCTATGATTTGAGTAATGTGAACCTTATTGGGATGATTGTTACCTCCTTTAGAACAAAGGTAAACATACTTCATTAATTTTTACAAAATATTCCATGTAATACAAATTCCTAATGGCATTTAATCTTACACAAAGAACATAAAGCAAAAACTAAACACCAAGGAGGCTTTGTCGACTGATTTATGTTCAAGCTATGTGTTAGGAAAACGGTAAGAATTACAAACAAAAATCATAAGGGTTTAGGTTCCAACCTGTAAAAGAGGCACTGAAGACTCCAGGATAGTGAGAAGTATGTGTTCCAGAAAACATTTTATGAGTTTGTATTTTTATGTGGTCCACAAACTGAAAATATAGTCCAAAATCATTTATTTCATTTGACTTATTTCCCTGAAAAGTTATTTCAAATGTCAGGATACATTTTATGAGTCTTAATCACCATCCCTTCTATTTCCTCTATAATCTCCTTTCATTTTAAATCCTCTCTCATTCCACCCATTTCTCAGTCTTTTAAGTACCAAATGTTAGCCAGTGGCAAAGCACAGGAGATGGATTTTGTTATTAAATTTTAAAAAAATACAAAGCACCTGTAGTGATTAATAGTCAATAAAATGTTGTCTAGTAGATAAAATTAATCTAGGCACTGACCTATGCAAAAAAAAACACCTAGACAAACTTCAATGTTAAAAATGTTCAAATCCCCACATGAGTATTTTTTAACCCATGATTGTACTACACAGAGGCAAGTTAAGACTGTGTTGGATCCGTGAGATTAATTTGCTTGTGTGTTAACGTGAAATTAAAAAACCTATATAGCTAAATATGTGGAGAAGCTAGAAAGAAACCGTAATAACGGGGGCAAAGTATCTTCCCTAATTAGTTGCAACACATTATTCAATAGTTCATTGTACATAGAACTGAGCAGACAGCTGTTTGGGAGCTAACGCAGGAAGAGGCATTAAAACAGACACTGAGCTTCATTTGTTCTGCTTTGGGATGTGCTTGCACAAATTTGCTAATAAACTCTATTGTTAAAAATATTGTAAAGAAAATGTAAGGGACCTATGCAAGGATAAAACATATAAAGACAATACGTTTCTGTTACCCATCTCCTCCATTGCCATCACCTGACCCAAGTCATCCTCCTGTCCCTCAAGAGTTCACGTACCAAGGACTACAGGGACTTGGGTCCGGTGATAGCAATGGAGGTGATGGGAACCTGCGGTAGTATTTGCGGTTTAATGAGGGTTCAAATGTGCGGGATTTTGTCCTAACCACCTAGAGGATGAAGTTTCCATGAACTAAACTGGGGAATGCCAGTAGGATGTGTTTTTAAAAGATAATTGTTGGACAGATTCAATAGTCCTGACAAGCAGAGAATAGTACATAACGAGCAAACAGGTCTGGGGCGAGTTGGGACACTCGAGTGCTGTTAGCCTTAGACATAGGCTGGAATCACTGCAAGGAATAAAGACAAGAGTAGAAAGCCACAGGGACTGAACCCTAGTCCAGCTCTGATGCATATTGTCTCACTCAAATTACTTTAGGAGACGTTCAACCCATTTCCATCGCTTATAGAAACACAAGGTAGAACCAAGGAATCCAGCCTTCACTAAAATTGGGCATTTTCTATATCATCTGAAAACAGCTTCTTAACAACCTGATTTATATTGTTATAGATGAAAGTAAGTTTCATTTTATGTTCACAAGCGACACACTTCTTTTGATATTACATTTTTTGAGATCATCATTTAATTACAAAATTTCTTCCTTCTCTTTCCTCCATCCAAATCTCCCACGTACCCGTCCCTGCTCTCCTTTACATTCATAGCTTCTTTTTCACTAATTGTTATCAGATGCATATACACATACATGCACACACACACACACACACACACACACATATATATATATATATATATATATATATATATATAGTTCTTAGATATAGCCTCTTCAGGCCATATACTGTCACCTGTTTGTATGTGCTCAGTGCCGATCGTTTACCACAGGACAGCCAGTTTGTATGCTCTTCTCTGGGGAAGACCACCTTACTCACTCGTGGCTTTCCTCAGTTACTTATAGTTCTTTGTGTAGGATTGAGACCTAATGGACTTTTTCCTGTCCGGTTTGGCATGATCATTGGTGTCAATTATTTTTAACTCACATTTGGGTAGTCATGTTGGAAACCTAAATGCCTCCTCTCTGAGGACCAGCTTTTCTGGTGTCAGAAGGTACCATGCAAGCTTCCTAAGGAGGGAGGCAACCAACAGTCCTACACAGCTTTGATGCCTATGAGCCACATCAACACTAGGCATGGAATAACAATAACAGCAATAAGAGTGCATCACTGGCATTGATATCTTGGTGGTAACCAACAGTTCTCTAATTGGATTGAAGACCCACTCAACAAGAGGGAAACCACGTCTGCTACTGAAAATCTAACACTCAATGTTAGTGAAGTCGGTGCTAGTTATTGAGGGAGAATCTACAACCACTAATTTACTGACCAACATGGAATTTTTGTTTTTTGGTCTTTTAAGGCAGAGTTTCTCTGTGTAGCCTTATCTGTCCTCCTTGGCTATCCAGGCACTTGCCCTGTAGACCAGGCTGGCCTCCAACTCAGAGATATCTGCTGCCACTGTCTCCAGAGTACTGGAATTAAAGGCATATGCCACCCCTACCCTGCTTGTGCCATGTTTGTTTTAATGTCTAGATAACAGTACTATACCTTTGACTCACTTAGTTGCCAAAGTATTCTAACCTTACTGGTTTTTAAAAATATTTTACAAACTATAGAAACTTGTTTTGCACCTTTTCTGTGATGCTTTATGTCTACTCAAAGTTTTCAATTTTTCCTTAAGTGATTTTTTTATTAATGTGTGGGGGGGACTCTCTCTCTCTCTCTCTCTCTCTCTCTCTTGTATATATGTGTGTCTGTCTGTCTGTCTGTCTGTTTGTGTGGTAGTGGGAGGTCCTCAGAGACAAAAACAAAGTATATGATCACCCTAGAGCAGCAGTTCTCAACCTGTGGATTGTGACCACTTTTGGGGGAGTTTCAAACAACCCTTTCACATGGAGATCACCTAAGATCATCAGAAAACACTGGGATCCTCTGCGAGAGTAGTAAGTGCATTTAACCTCTGAGTCATCTATCTAGCTACTCTCTGTCAACATCTTAAAACATTGCCACTGTATTTCAAAGTTAAATGCCCAGCAGGCTAGGGAGACTTCTGCTCTGTTGTTAGATTCTTTACTTAAGTCAGGGAAGTGAATGCAAATTTTTGCTTTCTTCTTGTTTAGGTAGCACATGACATGTAGTCTAAGAACTGTCATTAAAGGCATCTATCTCACTGAGGATGCAATTCCTGGGAATCTGCACAACCCCTCTGCAAGCCGAGAATCAGGCACATGTGTTCTTCTCATCACATAGACTCTCACCCTAGCTGATATGCCAATGATCTAAGCGGGGATTTCCTAGGCTGAAAGGAACCAATCATTATGGTAGGTTTCACGCGAGCACAGCCAAGTTTTTGTATTTGTCCACGTAGAAGTCTGCTTTCCTAGGTCTCAAAATCAGCCCTAAGTGTGATTCACTACCTTCACGCACCCTCCTCTCCTCCTCTCCTCGCCCTTACCTCCTCACCACCATTCTAAACTGTCTTTTAACTTCTCTGCAGTAGAGAGAGCATGAGCTACTTGTCTTTCTAGGTCTAATTCTATTTAACAAAATGTCCTCTAGCCCCATCCATTTTGTTATGCATGACAGGATTTCATTATTGTGTTCTTTAAACATGTATTTTATCTTGACTGCTGTGAAAGAGCAACAATAAACATGGGGTATGGATATCTCTTTCCTACAATGGCTGACTTTCATTTCGTAACTGCCAAGAAGTGGGACAGACAGACCGACCCTACGTTAGATCTGCTCTCAGTCCTTTGAGGGAATAGCTCATGCTCAATATCAGCCGTGCTAATTCATGTTCCAACAGTGTAGAAAAATTCCCTTTCTTCCACTTCCTTACAGCGTTTGTGATTTTACCTTTTTGCCACCCTGCTCAAAGTGCTTTGCACGTTTCCCCACTAAACAAATATCAGTGGATATTAATCAAGTTGCAAAGAAATATGCTTTCATTACGTTTTCTTCCGTAGTCATTTAGCCGGGGAATTTATGCTGCAGATTGTGAAATATTGAAGGAGAACATCTCACTGTTTCATAATTCCTCTGCACATCTCTCTCTCTCTCTCTCTCTCTCTCTCTCTCTCTCTCTCTCACACACACACACACACACACACACACAGAGAGAGAGAGAGAGAGAGAGAGAGAGAGAGAGAGAGATTCTCTTACACTTCACAATCACACCTCCCCTCAATAATCTGGTCCCCAGAATATCTGCTCTGAGTTGAAACTTGCCTGCTACTGTGTGAAATTCATTTGATCAATTGTGCTTTCCACACTGCATTGAAAGATACTTATAGAGTAGTTGTAATCTCTCTCTCTCTCTCTCTCTCTCTCTCTCTCTGTCTCTCTCTCACACACACACAGAGGTTAAAAACACATACCACCTACAAATGACAAGGAAAATATTTTGTAATTTGGCTGTCAGCTGCTAAAAGCAAGTGCTCTACAAAGAACAGTCTTCGCTGGTGCTCGAAACTAAATAACTCAGGATTATTTGTATAATAATAAAATACTTATATAATAATATACTTGCCATATACGAGCTCAAGCTGCCATCCTTAACATTTCATGTGACTCCGATGGTACAGGAAAGTGAGGGATTTTCATTGGCTTTTATCAGTCCTTCTTTGCCCAAGTATAAAATGTGTGGGGAAATTAAAAAGAAGTTCCTTTAAAAGGCATGAAATGAGGCATGGGAATGACCGGAAAGGAAGTATGTCTCTACTGCATGTATGAAAGATCAAGGGAATATTAAGAATTACAATGTATTTTATAATGCATTTGATAAAGAGACGTTTAAGAGAAACATACGATAGAAGAGAATATAATTTTTTCACATATAACAAGGAAGTTTCATCCTGTTTTTTTTTCTTTTTTAAAAAATAATACTTTTTTAAAAAGTTTGTGTGTGTGTGTGTGTGTACACATGTGCATGCAGGTACCCACGGAGGCCAGAAGAGGGTGTCTGTTCCCTTGTAACAGGAGTTACAGGTGGCTGTGAGCTGCCAGACATAGGTGCTAGGAACATAATTCCAGTCACCAGCAAGAGCAGCAAACTCTCTGAACTGCTGAGCCATCTCTCCAAATTCCTGTCATTTTTTAATAGACAGCAAGCAAAAGGGAAAATTAAGAATAAGATCTCATAGCAGGATTCTCTGAGAGTGTAACAGAAAATTACTAAGTGGTAATGAAGTGTCATGGGGAATGGGGTAATGAGCTGTTTTCTTCATAAACTGAATTTTCTCCATTGAATATCATGGCTGGTGATAATTGATTGTTAATGATTGGGTGCTCCACACCTTCTAAGCACTCAATAAATATGATTGATTGAAATGTCACTTACAAAAACTATAGTAGCATCTATAAAGCAGTTGCACAAGAGAAATATGAGTGGGAAATATACATGCATCCAAATATCCTGTAAGCAGAAGATTATCAGCAATAATAATAATAACAACAAACAACTCTACCTTCTCCGTGTCGATGCCTTTTGACATTGACCATGTCGAGACAATATAATCCATCACTCTTTCACTAAGGCCTTTGGGGACCTGATACAATTTCAGGAAATCTCGAACATTATTCAGCATCTCGTGGTAACGGTTGGTGTTGGCATACATTTGCTGGAAAATTGTGGTAACATTTCCAAAAATAGTTGCATAAAGAAGAGCTGAAATAAAAGAAACGATAAAAAAAATAAAACAGATATCCCAAGTGAAAAAAAAATAAACTTGACTAAATCAATAAATAATGTAACAAAAATGTCTGGATTTACTTCCAGAGGTTAGCACATATGAAGCCCTGACGAGACTGCTTGGCACCTGGTAGGGCCACTAGAATGGTAACACTGAAGAAGGCTTGTGACCTCAGCGAACACCGCCATGTCAAACTGTATGAAGCTCTACGAAAGCAGCGTGAATAGTTCATAAACAATCAGATGACACAAGTTATAAACTTGCTAAAGTTTCTAACCCTAGTTTATTTGCTTATTATTATAATTGTGTGTGTGTGTGTGTGTGTGTGTGTGTGTAATGACGTGTCAGAGGTCAGAGGACAACTTTGTGGCATTGCTTCTCTCCTGTCAGCTTTCCATTGGCTCTGGGGAAGAACTCAGGTCACCAGACTTCTGCAGTTTACCCACCAAGACATCTTGCCAGCCACCAGCATTTCTGGCCTTTTTTCCTCTAGCCCACTCTCCCGAAGAAAGCCTAATCAAGTCACTGTTTTCCAGGGCTTGATGCTCTGACTTAGAAATGCACGCTCCTCTCACAGCTTACTCCCACCAGCTTTTGGAATACTTCTTTGGTTATAAATATTTTTTGACAGAACATCAGAAATCCAGGGGGTGGAGTCAGATTAAAGTGTTCCACTTTTAGAACTTGGTGCAGATGAGACTAAAAGTTGAACTAAAACTGTCAGGGAGCTTGGAGTCCTTAAGCTCCTGTCACTACTGAAAGATATAGAAGTGTTTTGAGCCCATCATTTCAAGCGCAAAGACAGCTTGCGACCTTTGTGATTTATCGACAGGGGACTGTGAATGAAAATGAGTACTGCCTGGGCCTAGAGTGTACAAGCTTCCCTCTCTCTGGATCCAGCCAGTTTGCTGATAAAGACCTGCTGTGGGGCAACTTCATAGAAGTTATTTGGTTCAAACCCCAACTGAACATAGGTCCACTGTCTTATCCTACATCACCTCCTCCCACTATGGCTTTTGTTATCTCTTTCACGATCAGAAGGCACTTTGGAAAAGGGGGTGGCTCTGTGCTCTGATTTTCAGTAAACACCGTGTAGCCGTCCCAAGAAATTACAAGTATGTGTGATCAGCAGAGATCACTTCCACCTACCATCTTCCAAGCATTTGAAAAAAAAAAAATCACTTGAAAAAAACATGAACTATTTCCCTCTGCAGCTTCACCAGCCAAATCCTATTGGGTACAAATGATTTTTAAGTCCGGTTAGTAAAGCAACTTAGGATCCTGTCTGTAACTGGGATAAACTGTTTATCTGAAAGCATCAAAGCATAACACATTGTAATGCCACAACAGAAAGCTATTATTTTATAAACATTTCTGTGGATTTTTTTTAATTTTTCCATTGTTATTTAGAGATTTAGATACCAGTGCAGGACAAATGTCTTAAATCGATCATATTTAATTATAATTTTGTAGAAATATAGGGTTTGCATTCCTAAACTGTATCTTAAAAACTTTGAGTAATCTTCTCTAAAGGCACCCCGCAAAATGAAAGCAATCCTAAACATGACATTTGCATTACATCACTGTTGCTCTTAACATAAACAGCAGCAATATGAATAAATTAATAGAGAATAACATAAAAAATATGCAAGTGTGTGTTTTCAGAAAAGAAAGAAGCAGTGTGAATTTTTTAAGTGATGAATAATTACAGATTGAGGAGATAGTGCACTAATTGAGTTCTGTAATAGTTCCAGGTTTTTATAATTGTCAGTCAATACTGCAGGACTACCTATTATTTATGTTTAATTAGACTGATTCCATAATATGCTTGCAATAGACTGTGTTTGACAAACATATTATTGTTGCCTTCCACAAAGAGGCAGAGCAAAGTGACAGCAATTAATGTCTCCCTCAGAAGCATGAACTTGAACGACTTTTCACCCTTTTGCAAGAGCTGAGGAAACAGAGAGACAGAGAGAGAGAGAGAAAGAGAGAGAGAGAGAGAGAGAGAGAGAGAGAGAGCATTGAAGTTGGTTGGTTTTACCATATTAAGAAAGGAAGCATTGAAAAATACAGAGAGAAACAATGTTCCCAGGCTATCTCCTTACTTCATGCAGTACAGTGAGATACTTCTCCTGCTCAAGGGAAGAGACAATTAAGCTTATGGATTAGGTTTTTGACCTAACATTAGACCTGCCACTGTAAAATCTAATCCTTTAGAAATCAGGGCTCCAGCCTCATCTGGAGTTATTCTATCATGTCAATGGACTCATCCCAACTGAGCACATCTGGAGTCATTCTAGCATGGCAATGGACTCATCCCAACTGAGCACAGTGTGGGGGAATACTGTGCCTATTGCAAAGGAAGGGTGGGGTAAGTACAAGACCACAGTGAAATTCTGCCCACCTGGTAAAACCCAACACCAGGCCTATCAGATCTCAAGTTTCTACACCAAGGCCAATGCCCACAGGCAGAACTTCTGAAACTCTCCTGATTCCAGACAGAGACCTGATGCCCTAAGTGTAACACATCTGTGTTCTAGACCTTATCGCTGGATAGCTGCAGGAGTCATAAGGTGAGACTATGCCACCAGCAGACTGCAGTGGCATGGGCTGAGACTCTAGGCTGCATTGAGCTAAGTCCAGAAGAGTTTGGACTTTGGATGCATTAGTATTGTTGGCCTATGGGAGTTTATTTATAGTCCTTCTGCCATGAGGTCAAGGAAGAGTCAGAAGAATCCTGGGGCTTCTGACCACACATCAGTAACTATAGACAAAATATCTGCACTCATCCCAACCCTAGAGAGAATACAGAAACAGCTATCCAACAACATGCTAAAAGGGGCCTCAAGCACCTCACAATATTAAAACAATGGCAGTGCTCCAGTGTGGACTTGTGGCAAACACAAGCTCAAATTCTCATCCACTGATGAAATAGCTGTGGCCACAAAGCAGCTGCTTAGAATTCCCAAGACGAGCAAAAATGAAGCCGCATCATCAACTGACAGTAATGGACAAAATGAACTGCCAATAACTGACCAGAAAGGCATCAGTCTATACACAGCCAGAGAATTCTTTAAAGCCTTTAAGGAAATTGAACTGAGCCCCCCAAGATCCAAATGAGAAGCAGAAGGAGGAAGAAAATGACGAAGGACTGCGAGGGATACTATCACCCACTGATACAAGGGGTCAGATCTAATGAGAGTTTACCAAGGCCAGATGGACCATGACTGAACGAGCATGTGATCCAACCAGATTCTCTGAATGTGGCCGGATTTTCTGAATGTGACTGGCCTGCAGTCTTTCTGAGAAGCCATTGACAATGACACTGGGACTGGTTTCCTCTGCATATACTGGATTTTTGGGATCCAGTCTGTTTGGATGCTCACCTTCCTGGACCTGGAGGGAGGGGGGAGGAGCTTGGACTTCCCACAGGGCAGGAGACCCTGACTGCCCTTGGGGACAAAGAGGGAGGAGGAGAGGGAGGGGGGGAGTGGGAGGGCATTGGGAGGAGGGGCGTAAATGGAAACTTTTTATAATTTAATAAAATTACTTTCAAAAAAAAAGGAAACATAGAGAAAAAAAACTCAATATTTTATCAGAGAAACTTAAGAGAAGTGTAGTAACTTAAACACTAACATCAGTAGGCTTTGAATTGAAAGTATACAAACTATAGCCAGATCAATTGTTTTAATAGAGTAAGTAGTTAGTAGGCTATCAAAAGACTATCAAAGGAGAGTAAAGAAAAGAATGAAGAGCAAAGAACGCTCACAGCAACTTTGGAACAGCATTAGAAGAACAGACACTTGGGGTGTGGGAGTCAAGAGGGTGTGCAGATTGTTACAGAGAAAAGAAGCATGCTCAAAAAGATAATAACAGAAAACTGCCTGGCCCCAAAATTGAAAAGAAACTAAAATACAGGTACATGAAAGTCATTGTCACCATAATTGGTTTCAAGGGTCACCATGATTGACTCAGTTCAATGAAATCTATCCCAAATCTTAGCAAAACCAATTCTCAGAGGTTATATACAAAGAGAAAGTTATTGAGAAAGCAAAAGAGCAACACAGACACACAAACACACTCATGGACATAGTTCACATACATGCATATATGTACAAGATGCCCAAACACATATACACATACATATATGCACATACATACACAAACATGTTCCATTTACCTGCTCTCAGCATAAACCTTATAGGTCAAAAGGAAGTAGTTGGATGAGACTGTCACATGCTCGAAGGAAAGAAACTATCAATCAAGGATCCTATACCCAGTGAAGCTGTGGTTCAGAGATAAAGATGGCCTCAGACAAACAGAAATTGACAAATTATGACTACCTTACATGTCCTCACAAAAGGAAAAATTAACAAGTTCTTTAAAGGGATTGAGAAGCTGTTAACCAGCAAAGAAGTACTGAATCTTTAAAATTAACAAATTCTTTAAATGGGTTGAGAAGCTGCCAACCACCAAGGAAGTACTGAATGTTTAAAATTCATTCATAATAAGAGGAGCTACACAAATTCAGAACACCCTAATACATGGTAAACATGGTGCACAGCCATGCATGTCTAGCACACAAACAAAAATCAGGACAATCAGAATTAATAACTACATTAGCATGTTGAAGTAGGTAATCTAGAAAGATGTATAACAGACACTGAATCTCACAATATGGACATAGGGGAATATACATATAGTGTTTTTCTCTCTCCTCCTCTTTTTCTCTCTCCCTTATCTTCTTGTTACTTGGCCCATTTTATGATCAATGTTTAAGCCGCTTGCATTTCAAAATGCCTTACTTTAATCCAATAATGTTTATCTTAGGTCCCACTCTAACCACGAAGGAAAAACTAGTGACAGATACACCAATAATAGTAAAGCTAGGGGTTGAAACAGACTCTTAGAAAAATAAATCACTCAAACACTGTTGAGAAGTCTAAGGGAGAAAGAAAAGGAAAAGAGAAAAACTAAGAACCAGCCACAAAATGGCAGAAGCATGGTAAGTAATAAGAATTACTTAATAATTATAAGAAATATAAATGAGTTAAATTTCCTGAGAAATATATGTGAAGGAAATAAACAAAAGATAAGCAATATCCAAGAGTTAGCTGCTCACTGCAGATGGCCCCGTGCTCCATCCTTCCCATGTCACTAAGCAACTTCCCTTCCTACAGTTATCTCTTTGCTTCACTCAGGTACCTGCTTAAAGCTCCATTCTTCTCAGGGGTCTTTCCTGACCACACCGGCTAAATGTTCTCTTCCACCAGCAATCCAGATCCCTGACAAAACACAGTTATCTCTGCTTCAGTTTAGATGTGTGTCCACATTTGTTAACTGTTCATTTCCACACGAAGGAGGCAAAACCTAAGTGCACATGGCCTTTTCTTCTATGCTCATTATTAAATTTCCCCCAAAGACACACAGTTCCGGGGACATAGTTGGTGTCCAATATTTTCCTAGTAAATTCTATGCCAAAAACACAGTGTTCCAAACCCATTATTGGTGATACAATGGTGTACATAAAATACATATTACTAAGACAGGTATTGTAATGAAATATTTAAAAAGAAAAGTTCTATAAGCCCTAGTCACATTAAGATAATAAATACATTGGAAAGCCCCATTGTTACATAGCAAACATAAATGTACACAATGGTGATGGCTGGCTGTGTAGAGAGATACATCAGAGTGTTTTACTCTCTGAGTGGAAACAGTCAATCACTTACAAGGATGATGTGTGACAATTTTAAAAATCTCTTTTTATTTGATTTTTGTGACCTTTTAGACATAATACAACTGCTAGTTTGGTCAGCTTTGGGATTAGCGATCTTGGCATACACACCAGTAAATGTCTAATGTAAAGTCTTAGTCTTCCTTTATCCATTACAAAGTGATTACTGTGAAGAAAATTATGGGTGATTAAGAATATTGACAAATACTCAGATACCCCTGCCATCAGGAAGCAGAGTCCCTTTCCCCTTAAATCTTGGCATACCCCAAGGGAATGGGTTGGCTTTGGTTGCACAGTAACATCTAGGCTTAACATCTAGAAAACCCAGGTTCTTCGCTATTTGAACATCTTCCTTGAAAACTCAGTTTCCATCTCTCAGGGAAGTCAAAAGTTCTAGACACTACTTCATGGAGAGAAACAAAGATCCCTGGCCAACAGTCTTGACCTCAGACTAAGTGATTTTTAAATATTTATATGAACACACATTTCTGGTCACATTCGAGATCAGATTCAATCATCAGTTCTCTTTTCAGTATATTCGTGATATGAAAGATGAGGCTCCACTGAACTGAGATTGTCAGCGCAGCACACAGTGCAGCAGAACTAGGTTACCAGCTGTTTGGTTGAGTCAATTAAAGGGTGGCTTTCCCAGGCCCATTCAAATCATTTCAGCCAATAGCAAACAAAGTAGAAATAATTCATGCTCCCCAAGCCTTCCATAAGTCACTGATTCATGACATAATAAATTGTAGTTCTTTTTTAAAAGCCACTAAGTTTGATTAGATATTGCAACTATAATAATTTAAACCATAAAAAACCAGAGCAGTTCTCAGTATTCAAGGACCTAGGACAGGAGGGCAGAGGGCCACTCATGCTACATGTCACATGCCAGAGTGACTTTGGGGAATAAAGCTTTCCAACATTAAGTATGGTTTTATGCTTTAAAATTGAAAGCTCCTATTCTGTTTGTTTGCTTGTTTGTTTGTTCAGAAAGGGAGAAAATTTATTTTTATCTCTAGAAACATTTTTTTAAAACATTCTTTGCTCATTTTACGTACCAATCCCAGTTTCCTCTCCCTCTGCTCCTCCCACTTTCTCCCACCTTCCCCCACCCTACCCCCATCCACTCCTCAGAGAGGAGTTGACAAAGTCTGGCGCATCACCTTGAGGCAGGCGAAAGGCCCTCCCCACTGTAGACAAGATCTCCTGAGAAAATATTCCTGGCAATTTCCCCAGTACCAGGTTTCTCAGTAGCCCCATAATGGATCCCTCAAACAAGTTTTCTCTTTCCTTGCTCTCCCTCTCTGTCCTTCCCCTATCCTATCCGTCCAGTTCCCTCATGTTCTCCTTCCCCCTTCCCTTATCTCCTCCCCCTCCCCTTCCACCCTCCTTTCTCCCTGTCCCTACACTCCCAATGTTCTCAGGAGAGCTTGTCTGTTTCCCCTTCCTAGGGGATTCCATGTATGTCTCTCTTAGGGTTCTCCTTGTTACCCAGCTTCTCTGGGGTCATGGACTATAGACTGGCTATCCTTTGGAAAGCACCTATTCTTAAGGCATAAAGTGATAAGTGAGTGCTTAATGCTTTCAAACACTGATATAGGTTGAGTGAGTCTAAGGGAAAGTAAGGAAAGGAGCTGGGAGAGAAGATGATCAGAATAAAGTTTGTGAAATTCTCAAAGAATTCTTGAAAATATTTTGAAGATTTAATGCTGTAGTGACAGCATTATATAAACAATCATCAGTATTAAAGATCTATCTGATTTAATGTATTCAGAGAGAGTGCAAATTGTATGCCATCCAGTACACTAGCCACTAGGACTAAATTTTTTAAAAGACACATTATGTTTTCAGGACTGACCATTTGGCCCCAAACAACCAATTGGTATACTCTTCCCTGGAGAGGACCACCTCTCTTGCTCCCAGCTTTCATTGGTTGTCTTTAGTTCTTTGTGTAGCCTTGAGGCCTCACGGGCTTATCTTCATCCAATTCAGAATGTTCACTGATGTCCTCCTTATTTTGCTCACAGTTGGGTGGTCATGCTGATGAGACTCTATGAGTGTCGCTTCTGAGATGGCAGGACACACAATACCACAGCCAGCTCCCCTATTTCCAGCTCATAATCTTTCCATAGCCTTTTTCACAATGTTCCCCGAGCTTTTGGTGCAGAATATTTTTTGTAGATGCATCATATTTATTGGGCATATTATACGTGTATGCATGCAACAACAATTAATAAAAAAAAACAGACCATGAATTTGAAGGAGTTGAGGAGGGTTTATGAAACATTTTAAAGGGAGAAAGAGGAAGGAAAAATATAATTATATTATAAATCTCAAAAAGACATGCATTTGGAAAATGCCAATTAAAAAAAGAGATTATCACCTTCAAGTGATATACACAATTTCCTATAGCTAAATACTAATCTTAATTACCTCAAATTACATTTTGAAAGAAAGATTACAATTTCTTTAATATATCGTTTACAAAAATCTACAGGTAAATTTATAACCATTCAAAGCATATGAAAGATCTGTAGTTTATTTCTCATAATTGAATAATTTATAGAACAAACAAAAACCTATATTCAGGTAATTAACTGTAGAAGCCTCCACTAGTGAGTTGCTTCTGAGAGCAGATAAAGTAACAATGTCAGAGAAGGTTCTGAACAAATTATGTACCAAATTCATTCCATTTTGTTTGTTCTTAGGTCAAGCTGCACCCACTATGTTCTTATTAATAATATTTTCTTTATGGACTCTTTTGTGCCTATTCACAATGGAAGGCAACCTTGACTTTTTCTCTAATTATCTTCTGTGTATCTTAGCATTTGATCGTTGATCTTACACAGAGCTCTCTAAAATCCTGACATGGAAGTGCAATTCCATCAAACTGTGGGGTCACAGAAGTGGCTTAACCACCATTTGCTTTTTATTGAGTTCACTGAAGTCCACCTTTACTGATGATATTTCAGAGACAAAGGGAATGAATCCCATCAATGTGTGGTTTTCTATACAGCTTGCAAGAGCATTTGTCATGACTCCAGTTGTTCTAAAGCAAAAGGCTAGTCTTGAGAAATCTCGGGTGCCAGAGCGGCTCACCTCCCACCTCTCCTCTAAAGGTTCCTGTTTTCCTTGGTTTTCACTTGTGGTTGATATAGGGCCCCTCCAGGCATTCACATATGTGCTGGGCACTTTCTTTCTCTAGTCTTCATTTAGTCCATACTTCATGCCAGTCAGTACATGCCAGTCATGCCACAGCACATCTGTACTGTGCCCCTTGTCTCTTCTAAGTGAATCTCATTAAAAACTTTGTGTGTTGACTATTAAAAACTATTGTAAACACTACCCCTTTCAGAGGTACTGGAGTTTTGAAGGAAGAATCTAATGAGGTAATAAAAGTTGATTGATAAACTGCTAGAGTGGACAGTCAGCTTCTAAGAGAAACCAAGACAAAAGAATGGTATGGGACAATGGTTTGTAGTCTGTCAATTATATTTCAAATAAATGCTGATTGGCCAGTAGCCAGGCAGGAACCATAGTCGGGACAACCAGACAGGAAGTAGAGGCAGGTCGACAAGAAAAGGAGAATTCTGGGAAGAGGAAAGCTCATTTTCCTCAGTCCTGTCCCAGCCACAAAAGAAGCAAGATATGACTGCCTCACTGAATAAGGTACCGAGCCACATGGCTAGCATAGACAAGAATAATGGGCTAATGTAAGTTATAAGAGTTAATACAAAGCCTGAGCTAATGGGCCAATCAGTTTATAATTAATGTAGACCTCTGTCTGATTTCTTTGGGACTGAACGGCTGTGGGACCGGGTGGGACAGAAAACCTCAGACAACAGAAGAGAGATCATTTTCACTACATATCAGATGATATTTAGTCTAATACTGCAGGGATTTCTCTAGCCTAGAGCAGCTCTTGTGTTTATGATAACGATCAACTTCACCAAAATAACCTTAGTAATTGACTTTAGTCTCTATATCACTAGAATGGTTTTAAAATTGAATGTGGTCAGATTCTCTGAATGTGGCTGGCCCGGAGTCTTTCTGCAAAGCCATTGACAATGACACTGGGACTTGTTTCCTCTGCATATACTGGATTTTGTGGATCCAGTCTGTCTGGACACTCACCTTCCTGGACCTGGAGGGAGGGGGGAGGAACTTGAACTTCCCACAGGGCAGGAAACCCTGACTGCTCTTAGGGATGGAGAGGGAGGAGGAGAGGGAGTGGGGGGAGTGGGAGGGTTGTGGGAGGAGGGGCGGAAATGGAAACTTTTATAATTTAATAAAATTACTTTAAAAAAATAAATAAAAATGAAAAGGGCATTAAAAAAAGAATAAAGTCATAATCTTATATTTATTATTTACTAATTTTATATCAAAGATGGAAGGAAGGGTGAGTTAGAAAGAAGTACGGGGAAAACAAGAGTTTAATTAAAAACAGGAATCCTAAAAAATCAAATAAAGTAAAATTAAATACCAAGATTACTTATCTCTCTTATGTCAAGAAAACCCATTTTCTTTATTCTTTCTACTCCATCACAATACATGTAGATTTCTAAAAAAATTAGTATACATCATTTGTTTATACAGTTATAGTCTTTGCTATGTTGATTTTGCAAACTAGCTGAATAATATATTGGCCTCATCAGTTCAGATCCATTTCTTATATATGCAAATAATCCCTCGATGTATCAATTGTCAGGCAGCCAAAGAAAACTGGAAATTAAAATTGCCTGTCATTAGATGAGTGTGTGGAGTTTTCAATCAATAAAGTATTTGCTTTGCAAGCACATAGACATGAGTTTGTTCCCCAGGCTTTACATAAAAATTCTGGGTATGATGGTGTGAGATTAGAACCCCATCACTGATGGGGAGAGGAGCATATATACAGGAGACTACTTGGAGTTCAATGGGCTATCCAGTCCAATCAGAGAGCTCCAGCCCAGTGAGATTCCCTGACTCCAAAGCGGTGGATGGGGTTCCTAAGAACTGTACTAGCTGCTGTCCTCTAGCCTCCACACATTAACTCACGCTTGCACATGCACACGGGCTGGCATGAATACTCATGCAGACAGATGCACACAAAAGCAAATAGATACAAAATTAAAAATGCATGCTATCCTCAGAAACCTCTAGCTGTTTGTTAGTTCTCACCCCTTACCTCTCTTTTGTACACCTCTCCCTACCCTGAGCTTTCCTCACAGCACCTCCTGCACTGATTCTTCTGGCTCACCCTCGTTTATATTAGCTGGTAAATGTGGCTCAAATAAATATCCTTTTCATCTGTATCTTCCCTACGCATTGCTGAATGCAAGGGAGGAAGTGGTTTATAGCTGGGCGTACTTAGAGAAGTGAGTACAGGACGTTGATAAACTGTTGGCCACTGTGAACTGTAGACAGTTGTTCTGGAGGCAATAGGATTTGTGGTGGGTTTCTTTTGAAGAATTTCAAGTGTTTAAAACTTGGGAACGCTTTCTGTGTTTTCAGATCTTTGTAATGCATCATATTTATAATTACATTCTAGGTAGAGACCAGAGATGCTACTAGAGTGCAGGTAGGTGGAATCCAGGTAATTAGAACAAGCACTAAGAAACCTGATGCTGATAGCAGTGACGGCAGCCTTTGCCATGTTTACTGTGAGCACTGTGCAGAGTCTCTAGGAATCCACGCCATCTCTGGAGGTCTTCATTTTATTCCCACTGTAGATAAAGGGGAGCAGACTTGGGAAGGAAATCCGACCCAAGTCGGAGCTTGATCCGAGCTGCAGCCTCAACAGCTGTACAACTCAGCATTCATATCAACTTTATGATGGGTCCTGAATACAATTAATCTTCCTGCTCCACAGAAAACCACAGTTACCACTGTCAGTTATATCCCTGATGGGACTCAGAGTTTCCCACGTGAACAGCAGGTTTTAAAGAAAAGCTCTCAGGAACTAGAATGTAGATGAACCAGAAACAGTATACATCCCCTAAATGATACATGCCGAGAGATGCCACAAGGTCCTCACTGAGATGGGATGTGACACAGGCAAAAATTTGCATCTGTTTTAATTACTACTTTCAAAAATTAGGCATGTGTTACTACAGAAAAGAAAGCTGGCTAAGTAATAGCTTTGTAAATTAAAGGAAAATTATAGTTCACCTCACTTATGCTAAGAATGACAACTTATCCATTAGGGTATACATTAACACTAATCAGGGTTGGTTTTTATTTTCAATTAATTAAGAATTCAAGAAAATTAGATATATATGCTTCTGATATAATGGCATTTCTAATTAGTTAATCTTGGAAGACAAACTACCCAGGAAACATGAAAAATATAGTTTTAACATATATTCTTTAATATTCTGAATTATTAAATCATTGCTGTACTCAGAAACCTTCCATCACAACCCAGTGTCAGTGCTACACATAGGTTGTGAAGACAGTCCCTCCATGTGGCAGGCACAAGGCTGGGCTGTTGAATTCAGGAATACACAAATATATGTTTGACCAGTAGCTTCCAGCTCCTTTATTAAAACCCTTGGGTGGCAGGGCAACCAGCCCAGGTCCAGAGAGCCAGTGAACTATCATTATTTCTTCCACTTCACATCTAATTTAAAAACTACAAGCCCTTCAAGTTTTCAAAGTGGAGAAATAACATTTGGGGTGTGCGAAGGGAAGACCTCCATGTTGAAGTTGGGGGCAGGTATATGGGTTATTCTAAAATTCCATTCTGAAACATTCCCTCAACATGTGAAACCCACAAAGTTTTAACACAGTGAAAGACAGACAGCATCCACATATGGACCTGAATATAGCCACTTACAACAGTGGCTCTCAACCTTCCTAATGCTGGCACCCCCTAGTACAGTTCCTTATGTTATGGTGACCCCCCTAACCATAAAATTATTTTTATTGCTACTTTGTAACTGTTGTTTTGATAGCGTTACAAACTGTAATGTACCTAGCTATGTTTTCCAGGGGTCTTGGGTGACCCCTATGAAAGGGTCATTCAAACCCCAAGGGGTAGCAATCCACAGGTTGAGAACCACTGACCTAAATCAACGACACAATCATGTCCTTGTGTATACTTCCACTTCTCTTGCTGTTTTTTTCTCCTTATAAAACCTCTACTTGAGTTTTATTCTTCTTTCAGAGCATCCCTTATACTCAAGGCATCCTTTCTATTATCCTCCAGGATCCTATAGTCCCATGATTACCACAATGGCTACCTAGCTGCTCACTCTCTCCTGTTAGTTGTTAGTTAAGTCTGTATATACCTAAAGAAGTCCAAAACCGTCCTATCTGCTTCTTCAAAATCTTTAGTGTGTCCTCATAGGCTATAAAATAAAGGTAACCTGAACAAACTTGTATACATTGTCTACACAATGGGGATAAGTGTCTATCTATCAGACTCAGTACTTTTCTGGAGATTTTCTTCCGAGATACATTATTACTTCCCTACACAGACTCAACTTCTGGAAACAAGGAACTATGCACTTACCTTCTTTCCCACTCAAGTCATGACTCTATCTAATGAATAAATGAATAAAAATTAACTTAGCCTGACTATATAAAAAAAGGAGATTTAAGGCCTTTCTTCTAAATGAATAGATAACAGAGCATAGCTATATCTCTCCAGTTACTGACACATGTACAAATTATCTTACTGCTTATTAAGATTTCATATACCACCTAACAAATGCTCCATCAGAAAAGAAGCGCTACAATCTGTGAGTCAACTTATTCTCTAAACTTCCAAACAGGTTCAGCACCATCCATCTCCTTCATAATACCCATGAATAGCAGGTAGCATTGTCACCAAAGGAGATTATTAATGAAATAATATTAATGAAAGCAACTAACACAACATAGGTATGTTTTCTTAAGAAATACATAACTAGTTTATATGATCATAGACATTAAGTTATGTGTAATGATCAAATTTTTCTTAATGCAGTTTTAGAGATAATATCATTAAGTATTTTTGTGAAAAGTAGGACTAATGCATTGAAACACATGGTCATCACATACTTGCAATGTGTAAACACAATGCTAATCATTATGTCCAATACGTAGCTATACAATTTTACACACATACTTTCATTCTTTAAACTAATACGTGAAGCATCTGGTTATAAAACTCTATTATAATTATAAATTCTCTCACGGTATTTAAAATGTTATGAGCAATATATCAGAAATATGATGGAAAGTCAACCCAATAAGAAGACTGATCGTTAAGTAACAACAAATTTGGCCAAGTGTTCGAAGGGATTAAGGAGCTGTCCAGGGTAAATCAGCACGATAGGCTATGCAACCCTATTCCAGCTTTTTTTCCTGTGGTCCTCTATTTCATGAGGCAAAGTCTGTGGGCTTTTGCTCATTACCTTCATTGGAATGCAATCTGTGAGGAAGTTTGTCCATTTGCTGGATGCCAGTTCACAGCTGCATCCCTGTTTCCATGCCCTGACATCGGTACCATAAGTATTTCCTCGGTCACATAGTTAGGATGTTAGGCCTCCCTCTCAAACTGCCTGATGTGATTCTTAAAAAAAGGAATCATAGCATCTTCTTCCAGTCTAGAATATGGCACTCTTCCCACACCCCTTCTTATATGCATATGAGTACAAAATATAAAAGCAAGGCTCTAGAATCTGAAGCCGCTGTGTTCTTTCTTTGCTAGGCCTGTATTCAGGTTAATTAAGCGGACTCTGAGTTTAAAATGAACAGTAAATTCTAAAAACAAAACAAAACAAAACAAGAAAACAGACAAAGTAAACTGTGTTTAAATAAGGCAAAATTAGCTGGTTAAGGAGTAAGGAATCTTATTTGATGTAACAGACAACATCTGCAAGCTGTAATCTATTGGAACACTATAATAATGGCCTGTGATGGTAGCAGATGTTTCTCTTAAAAAAAAAAAAAACAAGGATTTTCAATCAAATAAGTTTCATTAACACTGCATATTAATTATCTTTCTTGGAGAGTCCTAATCCACATTAGCATATCACAATGAATATTAGCATATCAAAAGCACTAAGAAGTCTTGCAACAGATACCATTTTTCCATACTTGTGTGTTTTGAGAATCTGTTTTGATCATTGAAAATCAACAAACATTGCAGATCTCCATGGAAAACTACTTTCCAATCAAAGCAACAGGCAGGAGGGAGCAGGTGCACTCCCAAGGCCCACGAGAGGCTGGTAGCATGGTCAGACTCCTGACATCAAGCAGCCAAGGACTTAACACAGTTATATCTGGGAGCTATCGACTCCTCCTCTTGTCCTCTTCACTTGCAGTTCGTAATATCTCCCTTTGTGTTGACCTGTGCCTTCCCAATGCTTTTTGGCAACCGTTTCAGTGTACTTGAAGATTTTCTGCACAAAGTGCAAATTTATTGTAGACACAATAACAGTTTCTGTGATTTGTGTGCATTGTCTCAGACAGCCATGCACACTGAGTAACATCAACTTCCTTACGGTTCTGGAAGCACTGCACATCATTTCACACACGATTGGGCACTTCCTTGACCGAATAATATCACCCCACAGCAAGTTTCAACAAGGTTGGTTCTTCTAAAGTGGAATATGCAAGGGACCATTATAGATATGATAAAGTATCACCATTGAATTAGAAGAACAAACCCACGTGATAAGAAAACTTCACCACCCAGAAACTGAATAAAATAGAATAAATGACTGGAAGTTTAGCCCTGGGAAGGTGAGTGTTCTGCCTACCCAGACTTTTGGCCCTTCTGCCTACTCGACAGGAGCTGGACAACAGAAACAAAGTGGTGTAATTAGCTGCTTATGGTCAGTAGAGCCAATGGTAACTTGTCAAGCTAACAGTTTAAGGTTTCAAAGCACCTAAGTGTTGATTTGATAAACTGTCTCTACCTTTCCAATGTTCAAGGCTGTATATCCTATGGAACCCTGCATATCCCATGAAACCCTGTAAGACATATTCCAAATCCTCTTTCTTACCAGACACTAGGCTACTGTAGGTTTCATCCTCTACTAATGCTTGGTGCCAAATGTTCACCTTTTCAGTAAATTATTACCGCCAAGGTTTGACATGTATGGAGTAAAGCCCTATCAAGTTCATCCTACGTGGCGCATGGTTGTGGCAGAAGTGTCAGCTCTAATAAGCATGTGATGGAAAAGATCTTCAGGGATCTTGTCAGGTAGTACATAACCTGACAGTAGGTTAAGACTGAACATTTACGTGAAGAAGCTGTGTGCCTGGGCCTGACAGTTGCCTTCAATGCCGTGAAAAAGAAATGTGCTACCCACATTTACCAGATTTCATAGTTTACAGATGCCTTCATAATTCCCCCATAATCTATCGAAAAGAACAAGAGTCTGGGCCATTCCTCTGGAAAGCTGTCTCTTCTTCCAATCTATAGAGTCATCATCCTGTTTTAGACACACGCATCTCTGAGATGAATTACTGTAATTACCTCCTAAGGATATCCTTGCCAGTGATCACATGACAACTGGAAGAACTGAGTGATAACTAGGACCTTCTCCCAAGGAAGCAAACAACCTCGAATGAGATGGTTTATCAATGGCCAAGCGTTACCGTATCTTATATCCCTACAGCAGATGGGGATGGGTGTCACACAGGCTTCTAGAACAGGGATAGTGCAAACGGGAACTCAGAATTCCAGCCTGTGATGCTGCGTTCTAAATATGTGCTCCTTAGGGCTGTCACCAAAGAAAAGAGGGTTCAGCGGTCATGCAGCCCACTTCCAACCCTGGGTGGCTGGAAAATGGCTGGAGTACAGCAAGTGCTTGAGGGACGGAAACAGCTCTGCTGCACCAACGTTGAAAGAAGCGAGGCTGGCTACTGGAGGAATTCGCCCATGCCTCTCTCTGTGCCAGCTCTTGTGCTGGCTCCTTGTTATCAACGGCCTGCTCGCTTCCGAAATTCATCCTCTACCAATTGCTGCACACGAGGCTACTTTTTGCATTAGGCATTTTCTAAAAGAATCACAATTGTGGTCACCTCTAACCACTTCCAAAGAATATTCCTTACAAACCCATCTATTCCCCCACACTTCTGCTTCAAGTAGTGCATTCGCAATACAGCAGCTGGTACATGACTTTACAGCAGACTCAATTTGCACAATTGGGTTGCCTAGAAGCTTCTAGGTTTTCTACCATATGGAGTATAAAGCCATACCGGAGAATCTGTCTCATCTTCTACCCATTTTGTGCAATGGCATCTCAGAAGTCATGCCTTGTAGTACCTCCCTGCTCAATCAGCTGCTGCCTTTTCTATTTCTGATGTCTATGACATGCTTAAAGGACTCTTTTTTTTTCTTAGCTGGATGGTGGTGGCTCATGCCTTTAATCCTGGCACTTGGGAGGCAGAGGCAGGTGGATCTCTGTGAGTTCGAGGCCAGCCTGGTCTACAGTGTGAGATACACACAGAGAAACCCTGTCTCGAAAAACCAAAAAAAAAAAGGACTCTTTTCCTATTTCCATTGGGTCTCCTAACTGTCACCATCTAAAAAGCCCACTTTTCCCCCATGATTCCCCAGTTTTATCTTCCTGCACAACACTTCATCACTGCTTGACATTGCATTGTGAATCTGTTGTCTATAAAACGAGATTCCCCATGCAGAATACAAGCCTATGAGATATGACATGTCAGTATTAATATAACATTATGATATTAATCCCAGCAAAAGTGAATGAATGAATGATATCGTAGTTTGTGAGTCCTGCGTGTCGCAATATACTTTCTCTAGCGATATTTTGCAGTTACTCTATCTCATATTTTAACTGAGATTGGCTCAAGTCTCTACATTCTTCCCAAGACCCCCACCACATGCCCAGTGCAACATCTCCTCTCTCAACTCATAGCCTCCATCTCTGCCAAGAAGGAGACACTCAGTCACATCCTATCAATATGTAAGTGCCCAGAGACAAAAGACCAAACAGGAAATGATAAACAAGAAGTGTTAGCCTACATTGTCATTTTTAGGACCAGGCTATGTGTACTTCATGTCATAGTTGCTGTTAAACAGACTTCTTTTAACCAGGGCCCAAGATTCTGTGCTATTTTCTTTTCCTATATTGCTTTCAACATGGTTGGCATTTCGGTTAAGTAAAACAGACCTTTGCTTAGGGCAAGTTACCAAAATATTAGTCTTCATAAGATTTCTTTGGCACTCTTTACAGAGGAACACTTTAGCAAACATTCTCATGCATGTCCCAGAGTGACTGGACTCCTGAGAACAGGTCCGTGTGAAGAATTTGCCCTCAAACCGATGTCAGTTCATCCGAAGGGTCAAGGCTTTGCCGTCTGAAAATACGCTGTCAATTATGGAGGGCTGCACTTCTGCATCTTGGTCACAATTTTTAAGAACTCTCTTCAATAGATTCCTGTCTGGACAGTTTCTTCTTGTTTGGGAGGCTGAGGCAGAAGCCTTTACTGTCTTGCTTTCTCAGTTGCGAGTCTGCAGCACTGATAGTGCTCCAATGTCTACATGCAACACAAATTGGACTTGGTGTATTTTCTCTTTCTTTATTCTTTTTTTGGGAGGGGGAGGGATGGGAAGACAGTGTGACCATGGTGCATTGTGTGGAATTCCCAAATAATAGAAGAGATGTTATGTTGGGAGAAAAAACAAAGAGCAGGAGAAAAAAGGAAAGAAAGCATGCAGAAGTGAATCATTGGATTGGAAACAGACCCCTAGAGGGACAGGTGCCAATGGAGTGGGACAGAGGCCAGTGAGGAGTTTCACCCCTAAAAGTGAGCACAGCTGCAGTATCTGGAACACGCTGGTGTTTCTGACTTCATATTTTTCCAAATATGATGTTTTTATGTATATGTATCATATGAGATCTAAGTCTAAACCTAAAATTCATTCATGTCGTAGACAACTTACACATATAGCCTGAAAGTCACTTCATGCAGCATTCTGAGAGCGCCTCTCTTGCTTGTTTGGTTTTATATTGGCAATGGTGGGGTGTTTAGAGCCATTTGTAGTTCCTTTCTTTTATTTTTTGGGTCTTTTTTATTTTTTTTCCTGGAACTGTAATTTAATTACAATACTTTTCTCCTCTCTTTTCTCCCTTTAAGTCCTCCCCTTATACTCCTCTTTGCTCTCCTTCAAATTCATGGCCTTCTTTTCATTCATTGTTGTTGTGTGCATACATATATATATACATATATATACATTCATACATACACATATGTGTGTATGTATTTATGTATGTATGTATGTATGTATATACATTGAGTCAATATAATGTTACTTGTGTGTATGTTTTCAGGGCTGACTGCCTGACAGCCTATTGGAATGCTCTCCCCAAGGGAGGGCCACCTCTATCCCAGCTTTCCTCAGCTGAGTATGTCTGTTTTGACTGAAGCTTGTTGTATGCTTTCAGCTGTGAAATTTTCCTCTTGTAAAATCATGTTGGCACTCAAAAGGTTTCAAATTTGGATTTATATTTGAGGATTAGGGATGTTCATTCTACATTTTAAATTTAAGAACATCTGATTTTATTCTACTCGAACGTCTACTTTTATAGTTCTCATATCTAAAATTAAACTAAGGGAATGGGGATCTTTTTATAAAATAATGAATGAAACTGCATTCAATAATAGCCAAATAGAGCATTTTGTTCATATCAAAATTGTTACATCAGGCTATAAGAAGAACCTACTGGGAGAGGGTCTCTCTCCAAACATGGGCCAGAACAGCACCCAGTGAGGCTATTTTTAAGTGTTTTCTCAAGTTTTTTGAAAAGCGAGGCTTTAATGTAATGATAGAGGAATCACATGACATCAGGCAATCACGTCACAGTTCAACATCTCCATCCGGCTGCAGTAATGAGCCTTTCCCTCTGTAGCACACTGAGGGTTCTCACAGTTTCACGGAAAGATTTGTCTAGTAGACATGAGCTGGAAAGCCGGGCTCGAGATTTGATCGCGTCCATTGTCATCTGTGTTAAGTGTCCTGGGAAACAGTGGACTGAGGCAAACAGGATCTCTTACATCTTAGGTAAGAAATATTTAAGTCCTGCTTGTCTAGCGTATGTGAACAAGAACAGACAAGGAAGTGAAAGCCGGGAAAAGTGATAGACACTTCTTCCTCGAGCTGCACAGCAGAGGGAGGAGCTGCACAGCGGAGGGAGGAGCTGCACAGCGGAGGGAGGAGCTGCACAGTTGTTTGGGTGGGGGCGGGGACCTCTGTCTACATAGGTCAGAAGGAGCTTCGTCAAAGCCAGACAGGCAGCTTCCATGGAAATCCCAATTCTGAGCCTGAGTCACTTTAATTGAGCAGCATCCCTTAGGTCAGCTCATGCAGACTAGGAACCCATGGTGGTCTTTCTTTCTATGGTATCAGTCATCTCCTCCCTCTCCTTCATGAAGAAGGAATTCCCTTTCTTTCAGAGGATCCTTTGTATTTTTCTGAAGCAAGTCTCTATTAGCTCATGGGAAGATTTCTTTTTTTCTTTTATAACTTCATTCAACATTCGTTGATTGACTTTGTGCCAGAGCTACATAGCTAGTGTAGAAATCAACAAAGGCTTTCATTCCACGTCTGCTGCTCTTATTTCCAATCACTTCATTGTAGTACAAAACAGAAATCAAAATAATGCTCCCCTCATAAGTAATTCAACTCTTCCCTTGAAGATGACTCTGAAAAGCATAAGCAACAAGACTTATGAAAAGCACATAGCTGAAGAGATCTGTGTTTACTAAGACCGATAAATAAATAAAAATTTACTAGGTTGCTTATTATAAAGTTTCAAGAATTTACACTCTAGCCATGGACAGAGACATCAGCAAACATCAAATTATCAGAGGATGGAGAAATGACAGGAGAATTAATAGAAAAAGGAGAGTTGGAACAGAATAAGAAAATATAAATTTATAACTAAGCACATTAGTCTCACACTAATATTAAGGAACAATGGTGTTACCAATTTACTGAACTGAGTGTGTCTCTTGGTCAGTGGAAGTAATGGCTTTTATGATGTGTATAGTGGTTGTTTCGGTCATTAGGCAAGCAATCTTGTATCACTTATCTGAAGATGAAAACAATATGCAAATCTAACTCAAGCATGTATGTGTATCAGGGTGCCATGTGCACCAGACATCAGCAATTGTGAGCTGTCCAACCACTTGGACCACAGGCAATACATTTCAGAAGGAGGATATTTGGTTTTCTGAGAAGATTTGGTGGAGAATAATATAATAAAATTTCTTGTCTGTTTTTTCACTCAGTCTCCAAACATCTCTCTCAATGTTTTTCTCCAGGAGGAAAAAAATGAAAAAAAACCCTCAGGTGCCAGCCCGTAGACATAGCTTGACAGATTCTCCGAATCTGTCCAGCACGAGGGACTGTCACCAGCATTTTGCTGACATATACTAAGTGAAGTCTGCGCAGTTCAGCTGGTGTCCGAGTTCTCAAGGCTGCTCAGAGTCCAGATTTTCTGCTTTTAGTTAGGAGTTTGGGTTTGCATGGCAACACTTAGGGCACAGTGTCTTCTAATCCCCTACGAGGCCCGAGATAATGTGGAAAATATTTTTTTTCTTTGAAACAAACAAATGCACTCATAGAAGAACAGGGCCCAAGTTAGAATTAGCCTCCTACCCATTCATCCGTGACGAACTGTAGCTTTTGTTGGGGGTTTTGCAAATATTTATTGCTAAATATTTAAGTTTCACACATATACACACACTTAAACAGAAACCCTTCTAATAAGGTACATTAAGTACCTTCCACATAAATGTATGTGTGTCTTCCTTTTAAATAGCTGTCAAGAATAAGAACATGGGAACTCTGAACCAGTTGCTATTGGATCCAGTTCCAGAAAGCAGCACACGAGTTTGTGCCTACTGAAGTTACTTAATCTTACCAAGTTTCTACTTTCAATTGACCCCCTCAAAAATAACCACACCTTAACAGTTAAGTTTTGAGAGAAATTGAAAAAGATTACTAATACAAAATAGCAGAATTCAAGGCACTCAGAAAAGGACCCCTACCTCTCTGCTACAGTATAGGACAGTAATTTACCATTGGTCTATAACACATACACACTGCCCAGTCTTAATGTCAAAAATCTGGGCAGAAATATTTTGATGATGGTAGAAATGGTCTATTAAAACCTTTGGATAATTGCATATTTTGTAGTGAAGTACTTAAAGAAAGTAGAACAGCCATACTAAATGTGTTTATATGTAATGACATGACTGTACAAAATGACAATGACATTTAAAAAACCAAGTACTATAAAATATTTAAAGTGAAATTTAGCTATGTGTCAATGCTAGCCAATGAAAGACATCATTACCATGGCTAACTTATGCTGATAAATGGGCCTGGATGGAATCCAGGAATAGAACTGTATCTGTTTTGTCAATTGATCCGAAAGTAGTTGAATGATGGAAACCTAGTAGTCCCATGACTACTACTGGTACTACAAGAGGCAGAACAGCAGGCTCCCACAGGAAGCAGAACAAACCGTGTTCTCATCTCATAGCACAAACGAAAATTCAAAGTAGAAGAAAAACTTACTGTTAAAGAAAACATATTGTTCAACATTTGGTTCAATGCAAAAGTCAATGTTCTTTTATTTTTTTTAACATAACACAGCCCATGTGTTAATTCTTAAATTTATAACCAAAGGAGGACTTCCTTCTACTATATAAGGACATTTGTATTCAAGAGTATTTCATTAACTATACTATAAAATATGTTAATATATGTATTTTTATTTTTTATTAAAAGTACAGAAACATTGCCTCGATGCATTACTATTTTTGAATTGGGAATCCATTTATCTATATTTGTGATTTGGTGATATTTTAGATGGTGACCATATAAGAGAGACACTAAGAAAAAAAATTATTCAAATTATTACTCAGGCACACAGTGAGTAGTACCTGGAAAATGTCTTTCTGAGCAGATGATTCTATAAGTAATTATATTTTCTTTAGAATAGACTGTAGAATTTGGAAACAGGTATTTATCAGGCAATTAAGTATTAGAGTTAAAATTCTCTCTTTTACAAGTACACGAAGTCCAGTCCCATGCCTTTATTCCACACTAATATCTACTGGCTGAGGGAAAAAAAATCTCCAAAGAAAGTGTGAGAATTTTTCAAAGAAGAAAACCCAATGCCACGAAAAATCATTTCAGAAATAGAAACCCAGACCTGATTTCTCAAAACTGGTAGGTTCTGAAAAGATTTGACCTCAATGTGCAGGCATGTCACTTAGGATTCTGTCACTTGACAACTTAAAGGGAAGCTCACAAAAAAAGGATATTATTACACTATAGAAAACTACATAAAATGTTTAGAACGATAGCAAAACAACAATATGTCGGCATTCTTTAAATAAGAGAGGGGAATATTAATTTCAGAAATTAGGCCACAGGTGAGTGTAGAAGAAGGGTGAGAAAGTAACATCATGGGAGCAGCCGCATCGTGACACACTTGGCTTTTGCATTCAATTGCTGAATAATGAACAGTCAGTGTAAATTTATTGCAATATCTGTTCACTTGAAGATGCTTCAGAAACATGGTTCTATTTTTAGAGGATGAAAATAAGTAGAATATTCATAGGCTACATCCCCTTTAGACTTAGCAAAGGTGCTCTGAGGCTACACCCTTCCTTTAATTGGCACAGAAAAGACAACAATTCTGTCATTTCATATGAGCTGAACTGATTTCTCTCGTCACCTTTCAGTTGGTTGTATTGATGTGGTACAGAAGTATCTTCAAGCCCTCCCTAAAATGTTTGTGCCGTAGGCTTTGTTCAGCTCACACACACTGGATCATATTTCTCTACCCACATTTGACACCGAAAGTAGTCAATAGTACTCAGAGATGAAATGCAAGGATAGTCAATAGTAAAGTATCTATAACAGCAGGAGTTACCTATACAAGTCCTGAACAACATCAAGTCCAAAGTTCCATAAGAGTGTGGGAAGGGGCTCCTGAGATCCTATCCCTAGGTGAGAAGCTATTAGCAGTTAGCAGCTGCTGGGGGAGAAAGAAAGAGTGACTTCTTCTGAGGGCTGTGTCCCCTGGGAAGTTCCCCTATGCTACACTAGATAATCCCATGTTCGTATATATTTGAACTGGCCTCAACAGGTTAGGAAAATAAGAAAGTACTAAAAACTATGAAAGGAGGACATAAAGTTGAGAAAGATGCAATGGTGGATCCTGGGGAAAGTTAATGGTGGGAGAGTGAGGGATGGATATGACCAAGATACCTTGTAAACATCTATGGAATGTTCAAAGAATAATACATATTACATATGATATGAATATATATACTTAGATAATTAAAAGAAAGTAAATACCTATGACTTGCTTAACACTTTTCATGGAAGATACCACTACTTATCTCAGACTATTTTCAAAGCTTTATCTCCTGATCAAATGTACACAGTATCTGTTTAAATAACATTAGCTATAACAATAACTATCTCTATTAAATAACATTGACAACCCTATTTTTACTAAGTAACATTGGCAACCCTATCTCTATTAAACAACATTGACAACCTACCTCTATCACACTTATAAGATGTTAGGAGCTGGTGAGATAACTCAGTGAGAAAAGAGCTTGTCACACAAAGATGAGAACCTGATGTCAGATACACAGCACCCACAGAAAGGCCAGGTAGGCATGAACACATCTGGATCACCAACACTGAAGGAGCAGAGATGGGAAGTAAACCTGGGGTTTGCTCGCCAGCCAGTGTACCCAACTGTGGAACTGCATTTTCACTGAATAGGGAACATATTTTAAAAGTTAAGCTGGACAGTAATTGATGAGAAAGATACCAATGCCTACCTCTGACCTCCATGAAAGCAAACACATGCACACACACACACACACACACCTACAATGACAAGTCCACATACACAGAAGGCTAATTTTAAGCACATAATCACATTAAAGCAGCCTCTGGAATCCACTGAAAACACTTTTATGTCATCCTCCTGGCTATTTAATGAAGACCTCTGCTCTCTGTTGGGAAGAATAGTTCTCCTTCTGACGTAACAAACATTGGCTA
Source organism: Myodes glareolus (assembly GCF_982192425.1). Lineage (NCBI taxonomy): Eukaryota > Metazoa > Chordata > Mammalia > Rodentia > Cricetidae > Myodes > Myodes glareolus. The sequence goes on along the minus strand of NC_142036.1, from coordinate 51,064,729 downwards.
ATGGAACCGGTGTTGAGCGGCCTGCTACATAGCTATGCTCTGCAACATACACACAATCGATTGAACATCACCTGAATGTCACAAGCAAGGTGCCACACACTTGGTAGCCACACTCATGCTTAACAGGGCACTTGAAGCTGGACTCTCACCAATGCTAACGTCTGCATAGTAGACTTCAGACTGGAACTCAGGCGTCCATGGTTCTAAAACATAGTGCGACATGTGCCCTGAAGTACTAGATTCTCATTCTAATTCACACAATAAATCACTTTGGAGCCAAAGGTTTCATTCCTCCTTATAACTGCAGATCCGTGCATTAGTTTTGCTATTAGAATACACGCTGGGTATGTTTCTTGGGTGAATTGAAACTGAGCAGCATAATCCTTCAATATTGGGCACAGATACAAGCACAGCCAACTGAGGTTCTTACTAACAAAACATGCCACTTTAACACATATTTATTAGCTTAATTAACATTTAGACGACTAAGCAAAAAAGCTTTACACTACTGCCTGGATACTAAGAGACTTTGAGAACGCTAGCATTTCCTTTCTACTATACGAACAAGTGAGCTTTTCTGACATCTCTAAACATTTCATCAGTGGTTTACAATGATAAGCTTCTACAATGAGATTTTAAGTCTTTGAACATCAGTTCAACCCAAAATTGCATTGAGGCATCTCAGTGGGAGCTGTTTAATGAGTTAACCAGGACTCACTCTCGCAGCAGTGCTGAAGCCTCAGTCTCGGGGATAAACCCAGATGCTTGTCCTTCTGCTTTCCGACTGTCTTTCCTGCGTCCCTACCCTCCATTTCACTATACATCCAGTCGGGACAACTTTCTGAGCAGGATCTAAATAAATGTAGCCAATCAATTTTTGGAAAACTAGCAAATGAGTTAGTCCATTACTTATCTCCCCAAATGCAAGATTTTCTCTGAAAGATAGATTTTGTTTGTGTAGATGATTTTGATTAATTAGGGTGACTCGGGGTTAGGGTTGGTCCCAAAGCTGCAGCTACTACTGATGATGGGATATAAGTCAAGAATATTGAAATTCCAGACTGGGATGCTGGCAATCCAATGCTTTTGACAGTGTCCTTGTAAACAGCACATACAATAAAAAATGAAATTGAGATGGCTGATAAGAAGTAGGTACTCATAAAAAGGTGAAAATTCCCAGTCTTATTTTCCATTTTCACAGCCTCAAGGCATATACATATAAGGGATACTTATAAATACATGGGCTGTCTTTCAAAGGGTAAAATACAAACACGAATAATAAAAGGCCACTAAACAGTCAGTTAAGTGAAAATTGCTGATAATGAAAATATAAGATTCTAAGTATGAATTACTAAATATACAAATCACAGAAAGTTCATAGAATTCTGTAACTTAGAAGGGGATCACTTAGAGCTGAAGTCAGTCGTAAACTGAGTGGCTTTTTGGTAAAGCACTGGGAAGAAGGTGGGCAATTACCCCTTGATTTACTAGCAACTTTACAAGATGCAAACTTACAAAGACTCACCAGTGATCTCAAACCCAGGGCCCTGAAAACAAATATCCTGCTGAACAAACAGGAAGATCAGCTCCTTAACAAAGAATTTAAATAATCTAGTCATTGTCGTCATTATATGTTTGTTTTCAATGTTCAGGAAAAGAGTCTTGAAATACTTTAAATATATATATATATATATATGATCAAACAATTCACACCCCAAAAAAGTAAAACCTTCTTGTATGGCACCAGAATCAAAAAATAAAACAAAATAAAATAAAATAAAACAAAACAAACAAAAAAACATGTCTCCTCTCAAGATCTGAAATAGCTTTGTCCTTTGTCCTTCAGGGCATCTAGGTTCTTTCTTCCTTTAGGATAATTACAGTAGCTAAAACCATTGCTCTATTCTTTTTTCTTTATGTTTTTATTTTCATTTTACATTCCAACCACAGTTCTCCCTCCCATCCCTCCTCCCCTCTTGCTTCCCCCCTGCCACCTCCCCATCCATTCCTCCCAAGGGTAAGGGCTCCATAGGGTATCAACAAAGTCTGCATTGCTCTATTCTTTATGCTGAGAACATATTAAATTCATAATAACTAAATCTATCATTTCACTAGTAATTGAACTCATAAATAATTATTTAAAGAATTCAATATAAAATACTTATTTAACAAGTGTGTTTGTTACATAATTAGGTAAGAAGGATTGAGTAATGGAAAATTATGCTACATTTCACATCTTAAAACTTTTGAATATTTGTAATATTAAGAAATGATGAGGAAATGGTAATATATATATATTATAAGTATTTTCAAAACACTTATATGTGAGACACCATGTTGTCAGAGAGCATGGATAAACAACAAGAGGACTTGAGGTGCTTTACCCTTCATAGAATTAGCCTCCAGAAGCAAAACTGAGGATTAAATAAGTACTCAAAATATAAGTAGAAAACCATGAGGCAGCAAAATACTCCATAAATTTACACACTTGCTACCAAGCCTGATGACATGGGTTCAATCCTTGGGTCCCATGTAGTGGAGGGAAAGAATGGACAAGCTGCCCTCTGATCCACATATGCATACTGTGGCATGTACTAATGAATGAGCTGCATACACGTGTGCATGAATACACACGCGCGCGCACACACACACACACACACACACTAAATAAATAAACAAATATATGTAAAAATTAAAAGAAGAAGAATGGACAGAATGCACTGCCTGGGTGGTGAACACCATCACCTAGGCAGGCTTCAGTCCTAGTAATAAATTATTATCTCATAGTCAAATAAATAAACGATTAGACACGGGGAGTTTGGTACAGTGTTAACTGCTCACAGATAAAATGTTGAAATTCTGAAGAAAATGTGTTAAGAGAAAGGCCTGGGTGTGTAAAGAAAATCTCCCCAGTCCAAAACCCATAGTACTTCTTGAACGTAAGAGTGCTGCACTGCCAACATTTGGTTGTTTGTAAACAACAGCTCACAATTATTAGTCATGTTTGCCCATGCTGAACACGTCTGTCCTTAAAAAATTTAACACCTGCAGAGAGAGCACAGAAGAGAGAGAGAGAGAGAGAGAGAGAGAGAGGAAAGGAAAGGAAGAGAGAGAGAGAAAAAAATATACCACTCTCTGGGCCTCTTCAAGCACAATTTCAGTTCAGATGTTTCAAAACATCTCTAATTACATGTGTAGGTTCCTCTGGATCCTATATAATCCAAGATATAGCAACCAAGCATCCTGTGGCTTGATCAACAAAGCCAATACCTTAGGGAGCGTGAGTGTGTGCTCTGATTTTTATATTGGACCATATCATCTGCACTTCAAATTACCAGGCAACAGAATGCTGCACGTGGGTGTTCTCAAGGACTCAGCGAGCTAAGCATTCTCTCCCCAGTGGCGGCTGTCTGCACAAGGCTCTAGCTCAGTCAGGTCACTCCCGATGTTACCCGGGAGTTTGGTGTGAACGTACATAGAAGCAGACAATGGCTGGGACACTGGTTGAAAAGTTGAAATGAAAATTTTTCATTTGCTATATAAAAATTCTTCATGCTGTCAAACTTGATTTGAAGCTTGAAAGAAATTGGTCACGAGCTCTTTGTCTGCGAAATGACTTCATTGATCATGCTTTTAGGAGAAAGAAATTACTTCTGCCAGCATAGTTGGATATGTTTTTTCCTATTGAAGAATCAAGGATACCACAGCATAGTTTTGAACTAATGGAGCACTTCAAAAATGTGCAAAGTACTAACTGTCTGTATATGTATGCATGTATGTATGTATGTATGTATGTATAATATGTATGTGTATACATATATGTGTGTTATTAGTTGTAATATATAATTATCTTGTGTGTTGTATATAACATACATATATGTTTATTGTATATTCATATATATGAACAGGACTAAAACTAGATCAAGGGATACTGTAGTAGGTGATTAAGGGGTATAACAGAAATTTAGATCTGTAAATTGGGAGTGAAAGTGATGATAAGGGAGGCTGGGCTTTTCAAGGGTATACACTATTTCTACACAAAACATAATATCTAAACAAAACTCTGTATTTGATTTATCTAATCCTGTATCTCTGGACAGGAAGGAAAGGCATTTAAAGGGGAAGTATTCTATTAGCCCCTTGCTCCTAATTTTCTTTAGATAATCTGTGACCAAGATGTCTTACTGAAGTGAGGTGCTTGTCTTATTGTTGTCATCACCTACATTTGGCAAAATAGATATCTAAATCAGTTCCAACTGCCCATTTATACTTCAGGGAGACTTTGTAAGTATGCTATCCAGTTTGTGCACTCTTTCCAGTGGATTTCAGAATTGTATTTGTTAGACATTGTCACGAACTATATTGACACATAAAGACTGCCTGGTACTTAAGGCCAAAAGCTACATGGCTCCAACAATTCAGCATCATTGTCCGTGGCCTACATAGTAAACTTCCTAAGAGTATAAAAAACAAAAGCCTCACTCTTAACAATGCTTCAAAAACCACCTGGAGATATGTGTGTGTGTGTGTGTGTGTGTGTGTGTGTGTGCGTGCGTGCATGTATGCATGTATGTATGTTTGTATATCCCAACTAAAAGCACGGAGATGACATTTTAGGTGAAGTAACAACCATCAAGATATAAGGCTTTTAAAATAAAAGGACTCACAAAGACTTAGTTCATCCTTCAAACAAAAAGGAAAAATAATATAGTCTTTGGTCTAGGCTATCTCTAAAACTCTATTAAGGTTTCTAATAAATGTATGAACATTTTCAGCTTTCTTCCCTTGATGGTTTTCACAGGACAGCACTGGAATAGGCAGAGGGCACTGCTGTTAGAGTGCCTGCTGCACCAACTGGAGGACCTGAGTTTGGATCCAGGAACACCTGTGGAGCTAGGCAAGGTGACAGCGCATCTGTAACCCCACTGCTGGAGGAGAGCAAGTTATCATGAACGGCTGTCTGGGTTCAGCGAGAGACCTGCAATCAAAAGCTAAGGTGGAGAGCAGTGGATGAGGGAAGACACCCAGACTCTTCACCTCATCACACATATATGCATGCACACATGCACACCAGTGCAAGCACACACACACACACACACAAGTGTACACACATAATTAAACAAACAAATAAGTAGTATGGCCTGTTACTTCTCAATGAAGAACCTGAGGATCAGGAAGCAACCCTGGACTATTTTATTTGATTTTGTGCCCTGTTGAACCAAAAATATAAGAAGCCTTCTTCTTTGGAGAAAGAAACAAAACTTTAATTTGCTCCCTAACTTTAGTGGTTACAACCACAAAGATGGAAACTCTGCACATAAGGGGTGCTTATGATGCTGGAGCTTGTGGGGAAAGCATGCAAAGAAAAAGAAATTCATGCAGAAATGAAGGGTAATATCCACTACCTTTAAGATTGTAGCTTTACAGTAAGGTCTAGCCTTGCCCTGTTACTCTTGGCAGGAAAAGGGTTCAAAATCTTTGAGTCTCATATGGATGTTTTCTGTGAAATTCTAACCAGTCAGCATACAGCTGAACAGGCACTGGAAGGAGATGATATCTTCACGTTCCTTTCAGTACAGCAACCTGTATTTCTAACTTTCTGTGGTGTTAAATTTAAAGACAATCACACACACACACACACACACACACACACACACTCCTGTAAGAGACATCCTTGCAGAATTATAAGTTTCCCCTCAGAAAAGTGCATTAGATTCTCAGTTAGAGAAATGGAGGAATAAGATATTAAAAAGCTAGGGCATGTGTATATCTTGACCCATAAAATAATGTCATAATTGTTTGTAGACTTCCTAAGTTTGCCAAATGTCTTATTACTCATCTTCAGAATCTATTTATGTCTGTGTCCCTTTTCTCAAAGATCAATTTTAATGTTAGAAAACACTCAAGACCTCAATCCAATTAGAGAATAACAAAAATATCTCCACTTACCAAAACAGAACTTAAGAACTTCTTTGTCATGGAAACATACCATTTGGGAGAAGTTAACAACACTCTCAGACACATTTATCCTGAAGCATCAATTCTAAGAGGCCCTTGTAGGTGATAACACTTTATAACATTAGCATCCTGGGCCACATCAGCAGTAGACATCACGGACTAGAAGTGGCAGGGTACACATGAGTTCTTATAAAAAGGGAACTTTTGTCTGGAGTTTTGGTACCTTCTTCAAGGTGATACAAGTTAGATAACCATGCGAATTCAAAAGTAAGATCTAGAGGAAAACAAAATGGCAGAAGCAGGCTCCATTCAACATTTATTAATGGAGAATGTGCCAGCTGCCAGCACTGTTCCAGGCAATGAGGGCGCAACACTGAACAAAAAAATGCAAACCCTCCCTTTCCGGAGCTTCACAGGACATGGGAGCCCATAAGAAAACACAGAGTTAGCTCTAGGGAGACTCAGAAGGCAGGGCATCAGAATGTCAGGAGTGGCAGCAAGTGAAGTGAGAGCCAGCAATAGGTGCAACTACTCAGAGGCAGAGGGGAGGTTACACAGAAATCCAGACAGAATCTACTGCACAGACCGTTGGACAGGGTAGGGCTGAAGGCAGGGATGCTAGCTGAGCCCTGGTACTTTTCTTCTCTGGTTCTCTTTTACTATTGCCATAAAATTTTACTATTATTAATTACATAGTTAATGAGTCCTTATGATCTTTCTGCATGTGCCTATGTGTTGATTTTATTGATGATTCTACCCTCCCTACTTGACCTTTCTGCCCTTCGCACTCCTTTCCTCCTCCCCTCCTGGCCTACTTTTCCTTCCTTAATAGTCCTTCCTTTACTTTTAGATCATATTTTTGCTTGTGTGTTTGTTTTTAGCTTTGAGATGTAAGAAAAGACATTCAATGCACGTCTTGCTGTGTCTTGGTTATTTTGCTTAAGGTGACAATGTTCAGTTCTATCCATTTCTTTCAAGTGAAAAGAAATCGACATTCTTTTTTATGGCTGAGTGATATTCTGTGTGTGTGTGTGTGTGTGTGTGTGTGTGTGTGTGTGTATTCAGCTTCCTCATGTTGATCATCTCTCTGTTTAGAGGCATCACCAGTCAATTAACATAAATTTCTTCTTACAGAAGGTTATGCTATGTTTGAATCATAGCATAGTAAAACTGGATATTCAAATGGCATATGCCATAATACATGCAAATTGAGGTTGGCTGCCAATGATTTCCCATGTATTAACATTCAACCAACTCTCAACAGCCTTTGTATGGCTGATATATTAGAAGCAAAATGCTAATTGTAAGACATTTTCCACTCTTGCTTTCTTTGTGTGACATAGTTTCTTCCATCCACAGCCTTCACTAAATGAATTCACCTTTGACCCTCATTAAATGCTCTGAAATTAAACTCACCAAGCTCAATAAACTTTCCGGATGTTTCAAAAGATAACTCCTATTAATTTAATTTCTAGAGCTCTGTATGAATGCATTGCTCTCTCTCTCACAGCTGGGAATCTGTAGATAGCCAGGCCTATAATCTTCTCTAATGATAACTTGAAAATAGAGAAAAAGAGACCTTAAATTCATAATACCGAACCTAATAATGGAAAGGAAGTTGACATTTAGCCTTTCTTTGGTTTTAGACTCTGTTAATAAAATTATAAATAATACATAATTCCAATATGCTCAATTAGTCCTAAATAAGGCCTTGAAGCTTTGAGAATGTGAGATAGGAAGATACTTTTCCTATTTTTGAAATGTTTTAGTGCATTACATTTACTATAATTATCCCTTGGATATACTTTATTCAGTCTCCTAGGAAATTACAGAAGGATCGTAATAACCATATGGCCTGCAATTTTAAACCTTCAGCTACTAATACAGACCTAGAAACCTATTAGCCAAAAACAACTCAATCAGTGCCCGAGATATGGCTCAGTGGGTAAAGGGTGCATACCACAGAGAGAAAAACCCTGAGTGTGATCCACAAGACCTACGTAGTGGAAGATGACTGAATACTGTAAACTGCCTGACATCCATGACCGTAACATGGTGATGTGCCTGTGTGCATGTGTGCGCGCGCACACACCCACACCCCACACACACACACACTACATTTAATTTACATAAAAATAACTCATTCAGTCTCATGACTTTAATAAAACAAGTAACTTCTTTAATAAAAATGGGGGCAAATAACAGAAATTTACCATGTATATTATTTTAGTGAGCCTTCTTACTGTAGA